>NC_072850.1:634196-951295 GCF_013085055.1 Fusarium oxysporum Fo47
CTTAGCCAATTTCATCAACCGTCAACTTCCATCTTGTATCCTCACCTCCGGTCACCTCAACGACCATCGGAAGTGGCTTCTTCGCCTACCCGACGTAGCAGTACTGACACCGGCCATGGAGTACGCTATCTTAGCACTCAGCACCGCGGCCTTTGACAAAGATGGCGCCCTTGGTGGTCAGAGCCTAAAGCTATACACTAGAGGACTATACGAGCTACAAAAGGCCATTGACGACCCCAAAATGAGATCAGACGATCAAACTCTTGCAGCCTGCGTCTTATTGGGCATGTTTGAGTTCTCAGAATGTCCAGGTAGAACTGTCAGCGCATACATGCGGCATTATCAGGGGGCTATGGCTCTGTTGCAGCTTCGGGGGCCCAAGCAGCACATCAGTGGACTGGCGCATGATGTCTTCCAAGTATTGAGGATGCATACTGTAAGCCGACTCAAGTCACGGTCATACAGCTTCTGACTTTCAGTAGGCTTTTCAAGGTCTGGGCCAAGGCCACGCAAGCCAACTAGCCAAATCAGCATGGATGGAAGGACCATGGATCTCAAAATTAAAGACTATGCATGATCTACTTGTCGATATCTTTCTGCAAGTTCCCAGACTTCTCTCTGAGGTCAGAGCGGCTACATCTTTACAGCCCCGGCAGTCCTCGCTTACTACCGGCCTCAAAACATTATCGGCATTGTTAGCTCTCAATAGTCAACTCAATGGATGGTTCGAGTCATACCAATACACTTACCCGACAATTTACTGGCCACAGCTATCAGCCGCTAGTAGCTCTACAGACAGTGAGGAGCTAGGAAGACTCTACCCAGTGTCATTCCACTTTCCGTCTTACCATGTAGCGGAGACTATGATACTTTACTGGACGGTACAGACCTTGATACATGCCAGCATTTGCTCCCTTTCCTCTAGATTACCATCTAGCGAGACGAAGGGCATCACAACCTTTGAGGATGATAATCTGCCAGCTAAGGACAACGATGACATGTCTCTTGCCGACATACAACATATAGTCGAGACATCAGACTTCATGTTATGGCCAGAGACATCAGCTCGCTACATCTGTCAGTCAGTGGAATATTTCTTCCAACAAGAGTTTCGTGGCATAGGCGCTGGAGTTGTTCTATCACCAATATTGGTGGTCAAAGCATGCCTATCCAGATCAGCACGGGACTTTTCTAGAGAAATTGCTTGGATCGACGAGACAATTGGGCGCATTCAGTATAATGGGGCGGGATTAGCGGCTTGTGTTTAGCTAATGATGTAATTTGACAAATCCCTTTGCTATCGCGTTCTCAAGAATCGCTCTCATCCTCCTCATCCCTCGGCTCCCATCGACCCATATGGTATAACAGCGCTTTGTTTTCTCCAAGAGGCATCTCACCATAAAAGTGAGCTTCCATACCATAATTCACATCTTGGTAGTGTTCGAGACTCATATCGCGCTCATGTCTCTTCGTAGCAATGCTGGCATCCTTGCAAATAACACCGCTGTAAGAAACGCTACCCTCCATGTGGAGGTCATCAAGGTCAACCCTAAGACCCTTCGGGGTCTCGCCTGATACGTTGGGGTGTTCGCGTATCGCACTAAAGACAAAGCGCCAGTCGACGTCGGCTGGTCCTCGGCAGACTTTACCAGATACCTCGAGATGCTGCAGACTCTTGAAATGCAGAAGCCAGTGTGCAAGGGCTTGAGGGAAAATGTTGCCCTTTTGGGTCAGGTGAGTAAGCTCCGGGAAGTCATGGCTGGGCCTTCGAATTGGCCAGCAGAGAACACCCTTCCCGACATGATCTATGCCATAGGCGAAGTGCTGTATGCTGGAATGGCACTTGTCCAGTAGATCGTGACAGAAGTCGCCGGACTTGATCTTCATCTTCTCGGCGTGCGAGTCCGACATAGCCCAAAGGTGTCTCTCAACGAGACCATTCTCACCAGAAGGGATCTCGGGAGAGATATGAAGGATCTTGAGCTTGCTAAAATCGAGCTCTTCCCAGCCGGGGATGTCCTTGCACTCGACATCACCGGTCATGAATAACTGGATGTTGAGATTTGGGATAGCAACGCCCGACGCTGCCAGGCATGTAAACACCATGGCGATGAGCTTGTCACCTGTGACAGCTGTAGCGTGCTTGCAATGGTACTCAACAGTAGGCTCAGAATTCTCGTCGCGGAGCTCAAATCTCGCCCATTCGTCTTCTTTATGGTCATGTCGAGGAAGCTGCCACGACATGCCGATGTCCTCCTTGCTGAGAGCGTCAAGATACTTGACCTGGCGAATCTTCTCACAATCATAGCTTAGAAGCTTCACCTTTTCAAGGCGGTCTCCCAAAGTCTTGAGAATTCCTGTCCATGCTTGCTTAAGCTCACCCTCTGGATCTTCAAGCAATGCCTGCGTATCTCTAGCATCGTTCATATATGCATCATATGCGGACTTTAGCCCTTCAGGCCAAAAGAGGACAGATGAGTCCTGTAAACTGCGGAGCATCTTCTCATACGCTTTGTATGGAAGCGTCCAGCTGGGTGGTGTCGTGAACGTGACAGAATGCACATGACGAGCGACGCGAGAGAAGTCACCACGCTGAAGACTCGTGAGCGCAGCACGCGTAGGTTCCAGTACAATATTGCTGAATAGAATAGTGTTCAAGTCGTCGCACTCTGCGAATGTTCTATGCGCCAATCGCAGAGACTTCAGGTTCTGGTTTGTCTCTTTCTGTATTTTAATGTCCCTGGACAATGCGGTTAGCACGAAGCGGAAATATCATGCACTGGGTGTTTGTACGGGTACTCGGTGTTAAAGGGAACATCAATGAAACGCAGTTCTTTGACGATCTCAGCGAGAATTTCGATGGGCAGGCGGAGCAAGTTTCTCTCATTCTGTTGCAATTGAGAGGCCATTTTGATCTTGAATCAGAAATGAATGAATTGTACTTTCCGCCGAAAGAGAAACAGGAGAACCTGTCATATAAACAGAGAGATAGAGCTAACAGAAAAGTTGAGAACATCTGAATACGGAAATTGGACCCCCCCCCAATAGTAACGCTAATTGGGTATTTGGTGGGAATGGCCCGATGCTGCCTACAGAAGCCCCGCTACAACTGAAAGACCCATTCTCACGAGTCAAACCAACAAGTCTCGGACACTACCGGATTTGAACAAACGGATAAGAAATAACGTTTTCAAATATCGAGCTCCAGAAGCGGACAATTATGTCTAAGATAATATAAGATTCGCACTCTTAAACATCTAAATTGGAAGCCATGTTGCTACCAGTATTGCCATAACTAGAGTCCATGACTCAACGCGTGCAACACACGAGGCATTCTCAGTGTTGCTTGAGATGCTCGTCTCTGTTGCAGCAGGTTGTGAATCACTTGTCGCCCCTTGACCACTAGTCGCTGTTGACGCCGATGCTTCTGACGCCTCTGGTCCATCAGTCAGACTGGCTTCGACATGTCTCTTTGCCAGATCGTAACAAGCACCATAAGTGATTGTATTATTCAATCGGACTTGGGCATATACAACATCAACCATCTGGTTAAACCATCTTTTTGGACACTGTTGCGCACCGCTGATGATGTCGTCTTTGTTCTCTGCCCACCACGACGAAGCTGAACTTCCCAGTGAAGACCACGCAGGGAGAAGACTAGTTGGTACAGCGTCGCTAAAGGCGCACCAGTCTGCGAGTGCAGGATAGGTACACGTGGGAATACCGACTACATCGACAGAATCCCATTTGCAGTCCTTTTGTAGCACATTGCCGTATGATAGAAGCGCGGTTGAGAGCTTTCCAGTTGGTTCGAGACCGGACCAGTACGGATAGAAGTCCGAAAGGATGCATTCGCGAGGATCGCTGGTGACGGTTGGCTTTTCTGTAGGGAAGATAGTGTCGAATATTGATGCTGATGCAATTGAAGCTTTCAGCAGTAAGGAAATAAGTTGGATTTTCATATTTCCTGCAAATGTTCGAAGCGACCCGAGATTTACTGTAAAGAATGGTGGGGGATTGTAGTTAGGCGGTCTCACCAAAGGAGGGCCAATTATCCCTTTTATTTTGTTTCTGCGCAATTATCCATGGCAGAACTCAAGAATCGCTTAAATGTAATTTTAGCGTCGGTTAATTGCTTTACCTTGGCATTATAAATCACTTTACTTCGAACTGATCATGTCTGTTGGTTGTCATGTTGGTTGCTGCTTGTTATCTACGCCAAGCTATAAACTAGGATTGATGGACCCAGAGATTTACAAGGGAGCACGGCCCGAAGCCATATTCGGAACAGGCCGAAGTTCAAAACAACAGAAGGTGGTTTCATTTGAAGAAGATCATGTGAATGTCTTAAGAATACCTGTATTGCCTCATCTACTCTCCACCGCTGTATCTTGCTCATCCTATCATACCCTTTTCCAATCACCCAGCATAAATCGCAACCCATAATTGTACTTGAATGGTAATTCATTATAGAAATGCTTCTCGAGGCAGTACTGCGAATCCATGAGGCCCTCAGGGTCCGAGCTCAACATTTTCCTTTCCGAAGCGATGTTACTATCGTGGCTAATCACGCCTCTATAACTCATTCTAACCCATTGAGATGTATGGATGTAGCGAAGGTTTACCTCCAGGCCGCTTGTGCTTTGTCCTGTCACGGTTTGGTGATCTCGGATGGCATCGAAGAGATGGCGCCATTCAATGTAGGGAATCCCTAGCGAGCGGTCTAAGCCATCAAGCTTAAGGTATCGCAGCTTCGGCATGTTTCTGAGCCAGCTACTTAGGACAATGGGATTGACCCAGCCGAAAGCATGGACAAACTGCTCAAGGGCTGGAAATTCGAGAGTCGCACGCTCGGCAGGCTAGTCCATGATACCCCTTCCGTTGAGGATGAGGGTTTTCAACGTAGACAGAGACTTGCAGGCCATAGCGTTCAATATTTTGGCACTTTGTTGCTCGATCTACTTCCTTCTTAAGCAAGGTAGATCTTCATAGCCGCTGTGATGTTCACCGTCCGGAATTTCAGGACTAAACTCGATTTTTTCCGAGCCTGAGAAGTCTAAGAGATCCCAGCCTGGCAATCTAGTGCAGTCATATGTTCCCGTTATTATGCTTTTGATCGTAATTTGGGCCATGGCAACACCAGAAGCTGTTAGACATGATATGACGGTAGAGAAAAGCTGATCTCCTGCCATAAACAACGCCACGATCGAGATGGCGGTGAGGGCCAAGGTCATATGGTATCCCTTGGTCTACCTTGCAGAGATAGTCAAGTCCTCCAAGGCGACATAACCGGTCGTCATTGTCACGAGGACTCAAGAGGCAGATCTCTCGCAGACTTCCTCCAAAGGGCTTCAGTGTTTTCACCCACAAGCGTCTTAGCTCGCTGCATTGGTCTGCGAGTAAAATCTGTGACTCTCTGGCATGGTACATGTATGTTGCATATGCGCCAGCCTACTGTATATCTCCACAGCCCTTTTGCTCGTCTGGCATAGTGTCCTGCACGATTCCTTGAAACGCCGCGAAAGGAAGCTCCGAGCTCGGGGGTGAAAGGAATGTGACTGAGCGAACAAACCTTGCAATGCGCGAGAAATTCGCATGTTGAAGTTTTGATAATCCTTCAGGTGTTGGCTCCAGCTTGATTGACTTGAACGTTGAAGCGTTGATGAAGTCAAGATTGGCAAATCGCTGATGCGTTAATCTCAGAATTTCGAGGTCTTGTAGCGCGTTTTTGCCAGATACGTTAGCTCATCCTCTTACTTAATGATATGGTTATCCGTAACTAAACCTGTAAGCTTTTGAATTGGCGTCATTGGTCAAGGCGTTGACAACGTTGATGATGATTTCTGTAGGTAATCCAATGAGGCCGCCTGAAAAGTTGGGATTGGCCATTTTTACTGGTACACACTGACAGGATATGTGTGAAAAAATACCTGTCGAAATCAATTCAGATCAAGGAGGTGTGCGGTATAGGTAATATATAAGCAAGACGCAGCATTCTGTCCAGTCGGTTATTGGGTCGGTCATCATGGCGCAGTGCCCTCAGCCTCAGTGTAGCGGACGGGGTGGAGAATATTTGCGATTACTGTTCTTCACTGGGTATACATTATAATAATGGGGCTCTGATGCTAAGCAGCCCCCTGTTCATCCATCCTTTACCTGTAACGTTTACTGGGTGGTAAATGATGACCTTCGGTGCTAAAAGTCTCAACGAGGGCATTAGAGATTAGTCAACGCACCCAGAGTCTTGCAACAAGGTCGAAAACCATGACTGGAGCTGACCGAAACTCCCATGACCACATTGGAATTGAAATAAGCCTCATCAAAATACCAACACCAAAGCTCCCCCCGTCTAACTAAAATCTCCTCCGGATTCTTCCTCCTGTTGACGTGTTCTTTGGTAGCCTTCCTGCTCTCTCAGACGAATCTGAAAATATCCTTCATCGCCTTCACAACCAACTGTAACTGTCTTCCTCCATAGTTCAGACTTGGAAGATTGTTGAGCCAAATCGTTTGTGCCGTCTGGTGGTTTGGATGCAAGAGCAAGAACCAACATGTCTCCGAAATTGTCCCAATCTGAGCCTTGCCAAGGATCCTTGGATTGTATGATTTTGACCAGATGTGTCAAAACCATCAGGACGTGCAGAAGGAGGAAAGTAAATGCCAAGGGGATTCCGCGGCTGCTCTCAAAGCGATAGGCGTATGTGTAGTAATACCGTATGAAGAGTATCGCGTCCTCTTGTTTTGTTGAATCATTTGACTGTTCAGTCTGCGGCTTATAGCCAGGCGACAAGAAGACGTTTCCTGTTTGAGCAAGTCCGTCGGTAATATGCAAAGCAAGAGCATGTTCATAACATCTTGGAACGAAGGAAGGAGCAGCTTCACATATCTCTGCCATAGAGTCAAAAACCGACTTATGGGAGAAAGTCGCAATTCCATCCATCCACTTGTCCTCTAAATGTATGAAGTCACTCGACCTGTTACTAATGCTTTGAACTATTGGCTCTTCGAAATTGCTCCAAGTTTGGAATGACCGGGGTAGCTCAATCCATGTATCGGCAGCAGACCAACGGGCAAACACCAAACAAAGTGTGAACTTGTTCTCGGAGGAGCCAAAAAGGATGTCGGCGCTCACTGGCCAGTTTTTGTTGGCTCGAAGGTTTAGAAATCGGTGGTCGCCCCGTGTGAGGTTATGTAAGTCCACGCCAGCTAAGTCCTTGTCGCCATCAAGTGTAAGCGTCTCATTTAACAATACAGAAGAGAAATTGAAGAAATGAGAGTCTGGAAGACCATATTGACATTTAACAGCTAGCAAAGGCTGTTTCCATGCTGTTCCGTCCCCATGGCCTTGAATCTGTTGCTTGCAAGTAGTTAGCCATGGTCCTGGAAATGCTTGGGCGCCTCTATTGACTGCAACTCGTAGTAGGGTTGCCACAATGGATAATGGACATGTAGCATAGGTTATTTCATTTTCTTGCGCGAGAGAGACTGATTGGGGCCCTTCATCATAGTTGCTATAGCTGATGTTTGAAAACTCCATTTCATCAAAATTGGTATGTAGATCGACGTCAACGCCAGCTCTAAGGAAAGCTTTTATAGGATCAACTAGAGATTGGACTCCAGGTAAAGGTATTGACTCAGAACCAAGCACTGTTCTGTATTCAATATGAGGTAACCACTTAACGAGTGGCGAACCCCCGTCGTCGGCAAAAGCATCAAAATCGTCGTTTTTCCACCAACCAAGCCGAGGAATCATAGCAATGGCGGATAGCGGGCTGGCTGCAATGCAGAGGATTGAGACGGACACAATCATGGCGCCTGTTGCCCATTGATGTTTGGTATTTTTGCTAGATTTGAATGTTGGAGCCCATAGCTGACGACTTGCGAGGTACCGAAACGGTGCTGCTAGGTAGAAGGAGGATGGCAGGAAACCAAGTGGAACACCGATGTCTTGTCGATCGAGTCCATAAGATATTCGGTAAAGAAGGATATCTCCTAAAGAAAGAAGAAGGACCGTTTCGTGCGCCTTCGCCGCAAATTGAAGAGCGTTCAATCCTTCATTTGAGGGTTCCTTCCAGTTAACCTTAGCGATATAGAGGGAGAGAAGTGCCAGTGTGATAATGACAGGTGGTAAATGCATGATCGAAAAGTGACGCAGAGCTGACATTCTTTTGCTTTTGCGGGTACACAAATTCCGAAAGAAGGCAAGACGACGCGATCTCCAAATGCCACTAATGGAAAACAAGAAGTTTCTTCTTTTCCGTGATTTTTTTACATTGAGCTGGTCAACTGTAGGGGCTTCTGGGTCTGGACTTGGGATTGCGGCAGCGAGACCTGGGTCATCTACCTACCAACAGTGAGAATGTATCGCAAACGCCGCGCAGAAAATTGCTCACCAGTGGCACTGAGGAGCCAACTCTCGTGTTGTTGGAATAAACCGTGGCAAGTTCGTGGTCATCGTCGCCTTGCATGCTGGGTAGCTTGTATTGTGTTGTGTTCGTGTTGGCAGTTCAGTTAACATGTAATGATGGGTAATCAGAGGAGGAGGAGGAAGAAGAAGAAAAGATGGAACCAACATTTTAAGCGCAGTATTCAAAGTCTTACATGCATGAATTCAGCCTGTGACGTAAATATCTGGCCATCTTGTACTTTGTATCTAATCAGGCTCTGGATGCTTGAAGATACTTTAAGGGATATAGGAAAAGCCTATATTATAATATCTATACTTAGGGTTATTATTAAAGGACTTATTAGATTATTAGAAACTTTAAAAAATCAGTTAATAGCTTATAGAGGGGTTATAGAAGGTTTGTAAGTAATGAAATCTTATACCGCCTTTTGTTGTTTTTTCTGACTTCCTAGGGTCCCCTGTCATAAGCAAGGAGGTAGGATAAAACTTTTAACCGCGACCTCCGTAGGTCCGTGGAGTTAGACTGACTAATAAAATTATGCTCTAAAACTCTATAAACACCCTACCCTGTAGCAACTTAATTACTTCAACGACGATAACTTCATTTATTTACAACTTATTTAAATAGAATCCAATAGTAATATAATATATATTATTTTAATTGCTAGACTTTTCTCTTTAATATTTTATATATTAACCTCTTGCCTAAATGCATATATTACGTCGGTAAGGAAGTAAATTAATTAGTATATTAATTTATACTAGTATTATTACTGCCTATGCTGATTTATTATATTTTATTAACTTTATTTAATTAACTTTATTATTTTTAAGGAGCTTTATTTAGGGAAATATCTTATAGATATTTAGCTTTAATTACTTCTAAATATACTTAATTAGGTTAAGATTTAGACTATAAGCAGGCTAATTAATCTAGGATAACTTATATTCTAGTAGCTAATTAGTTATTAACTCTAAGGTATATATATAAGTATTATTCTATTAAAAATAGTAAGATCTAGTCTAAATAAGAAGTAAACCTTCTAATAATACCTCCTAATAGCTTTATAATATATATCCTCTTCTTCTTATAGTTTAATTATAGATTATAATAATAATAATAAATTTACTATCTTTCTAGATAGCTCTTTAAACTATAATTAATAATTAAGACTTCTTATAAATTATAATATTAATTAATTTCTTTATAAACTTCTTATAAGGCTTCTAGAAGACCTAGCCTTATTTATAATTAGGTTATAATTAAACTATAGACTTATTACTAAAAATTATCTAAGGATATTATTAGATTAGTAATCTCTTCCTAAAGGGTATTTATATATAAACTTTAAAATAATATACCTTTAGTAATTCTTTAATATCTTCCTTTTAAGCTTAATACTAAGAAAGCTACTAATAAGTAATTTCTATAAATAGTAAAATTCTTTATATAACCCTCTATTTATAACTATAATAATATTTAATAACTTAGTATAAAGTTATTTATAAGATTATACTACCTAAAAAGTTAATTAGCTTTTTATATATAATCCTATAGTTATATTTAAGTAAAATTAATATAAATTAAATCTGCTAAACTATAAGTTTCCTAGGATGCCTAGAATAACTCTTTTTATCTAAGGTTTAGTAAATTTTCTAGTATTAAAAGATCTTAAAGATAGCAGCTAGTAAATATCTAGCCTTAGTTATAATATCTTAGTATAATTTCCTGCTTTTTACAGCCTAAATAATAAGAGCTTTTATAGTCTTACTAAATTTATAGTTTTTTTTAGCGCTTTATGCATATAATTAATAAAATTCTAGCCTTTTGCGATATATTTTATCAAAGTTATAGACGTTAAAAGAAAATAGATAAGTTCACTTTTACGGTGGTGGATTACACGTTGGCGGGGCAGCGTTTACAGACTTTTGGAGCATAATTTGACTCTCGGGTGGCATAATCAACCAGTGGATATCTTGAACAAATAATAGTAGCCAGAAGTGACACCTCGCTGGTGTGAAACAAGCCAACAGCGCATGGCTGCCTGTTCTCAAATCTTTCTTAATTGACATTGACCGGTCAATTCTGGGCTGGCGCAAGGGGCTGGATTGCTTGGGTTATGGTATATCATGCAGGGCGGCCGGTAGCTACTAATCACTCAATTTAAGCTTAGAGTTCGACGAATATTTCCAGAAAGACCGCTTTGGGCTGTGAAAATCAGGAAAAAGGCTGTATAAATATTTCGTGGCATAATGTAATGATACGCAGCCGGTACCGGCTTGAAGGATTGAACGACAGCCGAAATCTGTTCCCAGGATCCAGTAGGGCTTCCACATCATATATGCATAATATGCTATATCTAACAAGTATAAATAATCGGACAAGGTAAGAGTAAAGAGGCTAAATCTATAAATAGAAGGCGATACTATCTAGGTATATCCTGCCCTAAAAGGGGGCTATTAGAGAGAGTAGAGTTCAGAGATAAAAGCCATTTATCCCCAAAACAAGCAACAGCGACCAATGACCTCTCAGTCGACCGTCTCCAAGCCTCTCAGCCGCGTTACTCTCTGATGGCGCAGTTGCAGAAGGTACTGCAGTGGTTGTTGATGACGCGGTCGCGGCACTCTCCGGGGTTGAAGTAGCCTCAGCTTCACTGTTGACATGACTCGGAGTTTGCGAGGAATCTAACCATGGCTGCACCGTCGTAGCAGGATGCTGTAAGATAGTTGACGCCTTTTTCTCAACTAGAACCGACTTGGGACATAGCTCGTCCATGCGCTCACGCTGGGTTATGATCCAACTGTTGGCAGGACTGTAATGGCTTATATCGAATCCCCAGAGACGTCGGACATAACAAGGCTCGCAGAGGTACTTGGCAGGAAGTTCTTCATAATCGTCCAAATCGGGGAACGAATCGATGATAGCTATAACGGATCAGCATTGGGCAATATACAGCAATTCTTCACGAACCATTGCAGTATTTTCCTGTTTTGGCATCTTTGTCGCAAATCTGTCTCCGACCCTCCACCATATTCGGCGCACGCATCCCCTCCGGTTCGCAGTATTTAGCAAAGGCTGCGGCCCATTCTTGGAGGGAGTCGCCGCACTTTTTGGCGCAGATACTATCAGTGATGGTGAAATCATCGCCCTCTTCGATTGAGCCTTGCCAACCGGTGCTCCCTGCATCGTCAAGGCTGGCATCGCAGTCGATGTCTGTCAACATCACCTTGCCACAAGCCTCGGGCCCACCGTCTTCAACCCATTGTTTCACGACGTACTCCTTGTAAGCAAGAAAAGCGCTCGCGCTCCAGAGGAGGTGAGATGCGAGAAGGACTGTGGATAGCTTCATAGTATAATAGCCCAACAATTGAAAGAGTGAAATTGGAGGGTTTTAGAAAGAAAGGAATGAGACAATGGCTTATAAAGCACGAACCTGCAAATTGCGGCTTCGTCTGCTTTATGGGAGAGAGAAGATGAAGGCTCGTGATAATGACCGCGGCCAAATGATGTGTCACTCGCATTGTTTAAATGGGCCTACCAATAGGACCTCTGGAATAAAATTGTGACCTAGGGGCCAAGGACGCCAAGTCGGCTGAACAGACACTGCAACCGATCACAATCCCTGTCTAGCGCTGTTCACGACCCTTATTTGATGTAACAAGCTGTTGGTTGTCGGTTATAAAAACCAAAAGTACCATCATTGTTGTCTGATTTGAACGTGAAGTGGATATTCTAATAAATGGATAGCGAGTCATAAGTGAAAACCCATAGATGCGCGTTAGGCAACCGGGCGAGGTGGAACTCACCGTCGGAATAGACGAAACTTCGAGACTTAATCTAAGCTTAACCTGTACCCCATAATAATGATACGCCGGTTACAACAAGTCGCCTTGACGCGATATGCTCAACAACATAACCGTCCACTGCGAATATCACGCAGACACACTTGTGTACGACTGCTCACGTCCTTCAAGCCTTATAATCACCACGCCAGCCGGATCTACCAAAACAATTCCCGTGATGAGAAGTAGTAAGAGAAGCGCTGGAGGGAGCTTATTATTCGGCCAAATTGCCGGACAAGTATGAATGGGAATACCTTCGCCTGTTCACTGCTTTTATGGAATGCTGGTCTCATAAGTAAAGATAATGGAGTTCAAGGTCCTAAGTAAGATATACACTGATAACCAATAAGTATAGTTATCTAGATAGTAAGACTATACAATGATAGAATAATTAACACAGAATTTGAAGCCGCTTAATTATCTTTAGCAAACTCGTTATGAAGTGCACTACTAAAAGAGATTAAAGAAGCCGCATTGAATTGATGAAGTATGCTTAGTATGAGAAAGACAAAATAGGTCATTAGATCTCGTTGTACTCTTCCCTATAAGTCTTTCAGTCGGAACGACTTGCCGTCATGATAACGACAAGAGAAAAAAGTCACGTGAGCGGATTTCACGATCCGTTGTGGCTAAACCCCTCTCGCTCTTCCTATATTTCTCACCCATCCAGATACCAGTTGCGTACCAAAATGGAAGACACCGGGCTGAGAAGGACCCATCGCGCTTGCGCCCCTTGTAGGTATGTTACTGCTCAATATCAATCAGCTGTCCTGTACTAAATCCATGCATAGACGTAAGAAGGTTAAATGCCCTGGAGAGCGTCCGATATGCTCGTTCTGTCAGCGTCTAGGGCAAGCTTGCGAGTACAAGGCCGTCGAGACCTTTTCTCCACAAGAGATTCAGAATCAGATTTCGGGAATTGTAAGTATATGGACTTGCGCGCGTAGAAGTTATGCCGGGGGACTTCCAAACGACTGTCCTGAATAACTCTTCGCTGCATATGTTGATGATTGGTGTAGAATGACCGCATTGATACGCTGGAAAATAAAATGGACCAGATATTACAAACACTTAGGTATATGAATTCCGTTGCATGGTGTGAAAGAAGCTTACGGTATAACTCCTACGAGTCATCTTAACCCGAACGCTACATCCCCTGGGGTATCACAGGTTGGCGCTTCCGTTCCGAATACCATACAGCCTCAATCCATCACGCCAGCACAGGAGCAACGTATCTCTGAACCGTAAGATCACTTCCAAACAGATCATCGATTGTTGATATCTCATGCTGATCAGATGGAATAGATCAAACTCAGAAGATCAGGAACTACTCAGAGCAGGCCAACTCTACCAGACTTGGTGTCACAATCAACCCGTCCATATGTTTCGACAAGAGGACTTCCTCGATACTCTGAAGCATCGCGATACGGAGCTACAACTTGCTGTCAAAATGCTCACTTATCGGTTCCCTCCGAGACAGATCAGCGCTGACATGAATGCCACGCTATGTCTTTTATCTGCGTCATGTCGGAAGTTGGTGACGGACCGTTTTTACGATGGCAAGATAAGACTTTCGACGCTACAGACTCTCTGTCTCCTCAGCATGATCAGCTTCTCGGGTGAGCTTTGCTATCTAATCCCTCTCACGTTCAACAACAATTCTAAAACATGGGATTACAGAAGGATATGTGATGCAAGCTGGCCTGGACCTCGATATGGCGAATTACTTTGCCAATGGACTACCCCTTGGTTCAAGTCTAGGAGATCCTTTCGAATATTCTCTATGCATTCAAGCTATCTCGTTACTGCAGAACTTACAGGGATCCATCCCAGATGTTGCAAAACCTGCTAATATTCAAGGGACTCTCCAGAGTGCCAATCATCTTCTGGAACTTATCAACCACCGTGCAGAAAGGTTTTCATTATCACGCGAGCCCAGCTTGCAAACAGAACCAAATGATAATCAAGGTATTTTGGCATACATGTCACAAGCTGCCAAGGTCTGGCATTTGGCAAGGGCATATGCAGCGATGAGAATTGGACCAGATAGCCCTCCACCTTGGAACCCACAGTCTGACTATGCACTCGTCAATTTACGTAACCTTGAGCTTGACTGCCGCTTCCCCCTTGTCTACCGCTTTGCTACCAATAACTTCGGCGAAGCTCCACCGGAGGAACTACAGCAGCGTCGAGATTACTGGGGCCCGTGGATATTTATCCAGTTCATACACGCGGCTATACCAACTCTGCTAAATCATCCGTTCCTCTTATCTCTCCGACTGAAGAACTTTCGGCATATGATCCCTCAGACATTTATGTATCAGTCATTTGATCTTATCTCGAAACATACAGCCTGGACTATCTGCTACCTCGATTTGCTGGAACAGCAGCAGTTTGAGATAACGGACCCTACGATAGCACATGCGGTTGTCATAGTTGCAACGATCCATCTACAGCACAGCTTTGTCGAGGATAATGTGCTGCGTACAAAAGCACAGCGTGGTTATGACAAATGCATGCGGTTCTTGGACCATATGGGTTCCAATTGGCCGGTTGTCTTCACTATGGTGAGTCTCGGGTCTTAGATAAGATCAAGTCCTAAAACATTGCTGACACTCATCCAGACCCAGAAGCTCCGTAAATTACAAGATAGCATAACCACTGTTCCAGCGACTAGCGGCGGGTCTGGTGACAATCAGCGATCATGGTCCATAGACGCGCAACTACTCTGGGAGATCCTGATCTACGAGAAGTCTGGGCACGACAACAGCTCTTCCGATAAATCGATGTACGATGATATTATAACCTCGGATACTGAGCATAGCGAGCAAGACACGGGCGGAGGTTTCGCTATAGTCGGCTCGGCAGGTATTTCCGGTCACAAGGGATCGCTGAGAGAAATCTCGGCATATGCACCCCAAGACAAAGATCCTTACGAGACATTGGGTAACCTCGCTACTCCCAGCGGGAATAGGCCTAGAATGCAGGAATCTAGTATTTTTGGGGACGTACCAGACTGTGGCACGATAGATCAGGATAACTTTCTCTTACAAGCTGAGGATTTTGGACGAGCAGTTACGGATTGGATGAACCTCGACATGGCCGACATTTCATAGCATGAACACAAATGTTCTTGTATCCAGTCGCTGCCGCGTGGATTGTGCAAGCCTCCATGTTCATGTCGGGACGCGATCCGTTCCCGGCTGTGGAACCCGATGCGCACCGGATATCTAGCCCTAGTCTGGTAAAGAAACATGCTATAAGCACGGCGCCGCCCCCCGTCCCCGCACAGCTGCAGCAGTTGCAGTGCATTCAATTACGCTGCCATCTATCTGGATTATTTATAGGGAGTGCCGAGACTGCTTGATTTGGGTATGCAAGCCAAACTTCTTCTGTCCCCATCGGCCTTCTTTCCAGTCACAGCTTATCGTTCCAAGATGCATATCCAAGATATCACTGTGTTTAGCTACGATGCCAACTACCGATACGGCACATACTCCATGTCACACAGCCGCTTAGCCAAGGGCCACAAGTCCCTCGTCGTCAGGATCCGCTCCAACGACGGCTTTGAGGGTTGGGCCGAAACTGCGCCTCTTGGTAGTGACTATCTCCCAAGTTCATTCACCGGTGAACTAGCAGCCATACAAGAGCTCGGTCCCCAACTCTTGGGCCTGGACCCGAGATCACCTGCAGCTATCGACGATGTTATGGATCGTGCGATGATGGGTGCTTATGCAGCAAAAGCGGTCATTGATATGGCTTGCTGGGATATTCTCGGAAAGTCTCTTGGTTTGCCAACAGCGATTCTTTTCGGCGGATATCTTACCGAGAGACCGAGGGCCTTTTCTGTTATCGGCATCCGAGAGACAGAAGCTGCTGTGACTCAGGCGAAAGACGAGTTCGGGAAGGGCGCGACTACGATGCAGCTCAAGGCTGGAGATAATCCCCTTGTTGATGCGCAGCGGGTTAGAGCTATTCGCGCTGCTTTACCAGATCATGTTGTGCTCTGGGTCGATGCAAACGGTGGCTGGACTCTAGACGAGGCATTAAGTTTTGCCCGCACCATCGGGCAAGAGATTGCTATTGGAGTTGAGCAGCCCTGCCGTACACTTCACGACTGCGCGGAGTTCGGTCGTCGCACAGGTCTACCAATTACACTCGACGAGAGTATCGTCACGTTAGCTGATCTCTTTGAAGCTCATGCAGCTGGTATAACAGGCGTGAACATCAAGCCATCTCGTGTCGGTGGACTTACAAAGGCCCGGCTCATTCGCGATGCGGCTGTTGCGCTCGACATGGTCATAAACTGCGATGATACCTGGGGTTCTGCTTTAACGACGGCTCAGAACGTTCTGTTGGCTACTACTACCCCGAGCCATCGTTTGCGCGCTGTAGATTTGTTTTGTGAATGGACGGAGCCGCTTATTGCTGATATTCCGAGGATGGAAGAAGATGGGAGAATCACGCCTAGCACTGAGCCTGGAAATGGTTATACGGCTATTGTTATGGATATGCTAGGGGAACCGTTGGCTTATATTACTTCTAAGTAGTAGTTGGTCAAGAAGCTTAAGAGTTGCTAGGATCTTAAGTCTATATAGTCTACCTTACTTCCATACGCTAGCAAAGAGTTTAAAGGTTCAAAATTCAATCACTTACTTAATAACATATCGCAAATACTAAAGTTCATCTTGAGAATAATTATTCGAGAATAGCCTTCTGTAAAACAAGCTATGTATATGTCTTATCGTTATAGATATCTTAGCTTCGTTACTTATTAGCTATATAGAGAGTTCTTGGCCCTGATGTTAAATTCTAGGCCTACTTAGCTACACAAGCATTATCTTATTATGTCAAGCCCTTCCATGGAACAAAAGTGTTATAATATAACCTACAAACTCCGAAAGGCCTAGTGGGATACCTGTATGATGTTGTAAGGCAATTACGTTGTAATGATGATTGAATAGTGGATTGAATAAGCCTTGCGCAATTTCTTGTTTTAACGTCTGTCTCGCCTCCAATTAGCACGGTCCTTTCTTTACTGGGCCAGCTCAGCCAATATCACTAGTGAAGGAATAGCATTGGAAAGGCATGCTTAATTGTTCAGTAAGCTATTCACTCCAGCATATAAGTGATGCCCGGCCTCACTGCTATCTGAGCTTAGATCCAGAAGATCTAGAAGAATCTTGACCTTAAAGATTCTCCTGTGCCCATTCATCTAGATTACCGTAAACATGTAGCCAAAGGGAAGTATGGTCCAGATCCTAGCACGAGTTAAGTTAGCTTCTCGTATTCCTGTGTCATTGAGCAAATGGATATATCACTTACATGCGTCCTCGGATCGGCATCAACCTCTCTAAACGCCTTGATAGCAGCTTCACCCGCCGTCGGCGCAATGCCAACCTTTTTCGCAGCCTCGATACCAATAGTAAGGTCTTTCACACTGAGCGCCGGCGCAAACGCTCTCTTATACTTGTTGCTAGACGGGGCCTCAGGAACAAGACCAGGGACCGGCTGCTCGAGTCCCATCACCCAAGAATTCGCAGTTCCCTCTCTAATGCACTTATAGAGAGCTTTCTTGTCGATTCCGTATTTGAGCCCGATTGCCATTCCTTCCGTTGCGACCAGGTTGTTGGCGAGGGTGATGTAGTTGTGCGCTATCTTAGCAACTTGACCCATGCCAAGACCGCCGCAGAATGTGATTGTGCTGGGTATACCAACGAGGGATAAGGTGTCATAGATACGCTGGCCTATTTTGTCGTCTGCGTTTGGCTCGGGATGGCCGACCATGAAGGATAGGGTTCCTGCGTTGGCACCCCACATTCCACCTGATACCGTAGCTTCGACAAAGCTACCAAGTCCAGCATCGATGATTGTCTTGCCAAGCTCCTGTGTAAACTCAATCTCAATGGTACTGCAGTCAATCATCAGGCGCTCAGGGTTTTTGGTAGCTGCGATGACACCATTTTCGGGATCGAGATAGACCTTGCGAACATGGGGGCCTGCGGGAAGACTGGAGAGGACGGCTCCAGCGCCGACTTTGTTTACAAGATCTTTTGGCGAGGAAGCGACTTCGATCTTGCCATAGCTGCCGAAGTCGTTGATGAGTCGTTGGATGATGGCCTGATCGAGGTCTAGAACCTGAAGAGTTGAGGAAGCGGGAATCTTCTTGCGGAGGTTACTGGCTATGCCATAGCCGATGATGCCAAGGCCTTGATGGATTAAGTTCTTGTTCGTTTATAAATGTTCTGAGGTTTGAAAACATACCAATAACACCGAAATCTGTCGCCATTGCTATAAACGATGATCCTTGTCGACGCAGGTGTCCTTGGAGAGGCAGTAGTCAGGCAATTGAGTGCGAAACACAGCACGAAGCTATTTCTCTGGTGACGTTGAGTGATTCCCAAGGCACGAAGCTGATCCTTCTTATCATTTTCTCCATGAACATAGGTTTCAGTGCATGACCCCGTCTTCGCCCGCTCACGTGAGCCACCGACTTCATCACTAGCCTCTCGAATCCCTCTTCGGCCTGCTTGCAATTCCCCTATTGACTCTGAATCTTTCTCCTCATGATGGCGGGGACGCACTCACGGTCCGAGTAGAACTAAGCCTTTTTGCATGGCTGTGGGGACGGTCCGTGTTGATGTTGCTCTGTGATAGGCCCAAGGTTTGGAATTGTCCAAGTCCCCAACTTCACCAGAGATTCGAGTTTGACAATGATTACAGCTCTAGGCCCGAGGAGACCCGAAGGCGAGGATAATTAAACTTGGACGTGGAACTATATCCATATTAGACGCGGGAAAAATCAAGACGTTTTGAAATACTGTCTAGCCCTTGGATAGGTGAAAGGACTTGGATAGACAGGCTGTACAGTAGAGGTTATCAATAGTACATGAGCATATTCTTCGTATTATGAATAGAAATTTTAAATGTCTTGATACTTCTATTATAGGAAGCACAATTGCAAACATGGGAGGGAGGTATACGCGAATGCACAACTCATATCACGAATAGTTCAGTTTATGTCTGGATTGCCAGAGGGGCTAGTCAGTATGTGGCTTTTCGCGATATGTAGATGAATATGACCTTAGCTGGTTATCCGGAACCACGACTGAATACAATCCATCGTTAACATTTAACTGGTTAATAAAGTTCCTATTGTGGCTTGTCTGTTTGGAATGACAGATGCGGGGTATCCCTCTTTAGATCCATTGTGTTAGATATAAAGCCACGAGGTTAGCGATTATTTATTAGCTTTATCAGCGCTATAACCCATTCTTTAATAAGCAAATTTAAAAAGACTAGTATCTCCCTGTCATTGCTTCCTTGCAGTACTTGCCTCTTTTAAAATATATAATCGCTATGCCAACCGGATCCACTCTAACCATCTCCTAGAAGAGAAGTAGTATAAAGAGCATTATAGATAATTTAATATTTAGCAAAATTACTACTATAAGCATAAATAGTAGAATGCTTTATGGCCCTGCAGTTATTTAATCCTATGGCAAGTGATTAGATGCATAGCAGCCTGAAGAAGGTATTTAAGATGAAAAAGAGGGGACTGGCTCCTGATGGAAAAGATTGTTCTGCCTTGATAACTTGGTTTTGCTAGCAACTTGCTTTGTTTTAGCTACAGAATGGAAATGATGTTGAAGTTGATTAACTGCTATAGAAACCAGTAAGCGAATGATCCAGCGTACGCATCCTCCCTAAGAAACTCTCCACCAAACCCAGAAAGAACATCAAGACGCAAGGTACACTATACCCACTCAGCTACAATAACCCAACTGGCTTCCTAACCGCAGTTGACTGCATGTGCTGGGTACTTGTTAGG
Organism: Fusarium oxysporum Fo47; assembly: GCF_013085055.1. Lineage (NCBI taxonomy): Eukaryota > Fungi > Ascomycota > Sordariomycetes > Hypocreales > Nectriaceae > Fusarium > Fusarium oxysporum. The sequence continues at coordinate 654,278 of NC_072850.1, forward strand.
CTGAGAGGTGAGGCGCAGATGACCTTCCCAAGTTCCACCATGGGACAGCACACAACAGCCCATGATAGCTCCATGCTTATGCTGCCAATCAGCACAGTCCTTCACCGCCGCCAGGATAGTCTTCGTCTCAGCCGTAGTCTTGCAATCATGGCCACTGGTAGTCGCCAGGTACGCATAGCCCTCAATCATATGACCGTTCGAGTCGGTGCCAGTCGTCATGGAGCAAGAATTGTGGTTCGACTTGCTCTTGATAATGTCGGCGATCTGCTTGTAGATATTTATGCCCGCCTCAGCAGCCAGGATGGTAGTGCCAGCAGCCAAGGCCACCGTAGCCCACGCCGTGACGTCGATGTGGCGACGCTTCTCAAAGACAGAGATGTAGCCGGGATCAACGAGGTCCAAAGTTGCCGTGAGGTTGGAGTCTACGCCGTTCCATTGCTTGACGAGAGGATTGTAGCCTATGCGCTGACTTGACTTGTCATAGAACCCAAGACTCGGTTCAACAAAGCCAAATGCGAGGCAAGCAACCCAAGTTTTGCTGAGGTTGACCATGATCCTGATGATATGCGTATGATAACTGCGGCGGCGTCTAGAATAAAGATGAGGAGTAAGAACTGAAGATCTCCCATAGTATTGGTTGGAAGGGTGTAGAGAATATGTGTAACTGAGGGATCAGAGGGTCTTTTTATATTTGGGAGCACTCTCTGTCGCTCGTTGCTCGTTTTCCAAGGCTCTCTCGTTTTCGCTGCTTTGACCTGCAATTCCGGCTTTTCGAAGGATTGAAAAACTTGATCGTGCTGGTTGTTGGCTCTAGTCGTTGGTTGTTGGTTGTTGGTTGTTGGTTGTATATAAATGGATTGAACAAGGGTTTCATGTGAGGGACCGGATGAAACGGAACAATTCACAAGGTGCATGTGATGGCTGTTGGCTCTAGTAAGGACTAACAACGCATATAGAACCTTTCCCACAATTCATCCTCCTGCATTCCAAAAGCCAACCCATCGCATGTCGCTATCACTTGAAATATGGAAACTTGCGCTTAATCGTAGAAAAAGAGTTTACCGCCAAGCGCGCTATAAGCTTAACAAGACAGGCGAATTTCCCTAGTATTGGTGAGGTTTTTGGGCTCTCCTAAGCGCTGGCTGCATCCGGCCCTGATTATAAAGTTTATCTCGGAAAGAAAAGTGCCGGTTTATGCGACAAATCTCTCGACCTAGCGCTTTGACCGGCAACGCGGCACAACCCGTTGGTGTAATGCGGCAAATAGTATTCCTTTTACCAGGTCATTCAGAACACTACTGGTTCTGAGATAAAAATGCCTCAGTAACATTCGCGGCAGAAAATGACTGTTATCTGTTGGCCTACTGCTTCGGCGATTACCACTTGCAGGCAGGCGATGGATGAGCTTCGGTATAGCACGGGAAAAATGAGCTGAATAATGATCCAGTGTTTACGATCATCACTTAAGCCTTGAGCACGGAAAATATATCTTAAGAAGTAATGTTGAGTATTATCTAGAGAAGACAATCAATTTGTGCAGCCTAGTTCGGAACCGAGTAACAGGAGATGAAAGCTTCAAAACGCTGGTGTCATCTTTGGCAATACAGACTCTTAGTGAACTACCCTATCAATACATACCAATGGCCAACACCCTAATGAACAACGCTAGCCACCCCTTTCGCAGTCTGAACCCCCTCAACCTGTTCCCCAGCCCACTTATTCCCATCGAATACATGTCTATATACGCCCGAATTACTCAACTTCTTATAAAACACATACATTTTATCCTCATAAACAACAGAACAAATATCCTCCTTGATATCATCGCAGTCCGATATAAGCATGGCGCCGGTCTTCTTAGAAAGCGTTATCCAACGCTTCCCATCAAAGGCATTATACCACAGTTTCTTAACGTCAGCCTCGCCGTATCCTCGATGCATCAGATACAGCTTGTTCTGATAAACCGCTGCCGTAACACCGGATGTCGCCAATCGAGCAAGGGTATGTGCCTTTTCCCAGCGCCTTCCGTCAAAGGCAACATAAGCATACCTGTGGGAGCTGAAGCCGTATCTAGGAAGATAGAACAGGTATATCTTGTCGTTGAATACAACAGCGGTAAAGCCCTGTGAGTAAAGAACCGAAATGCCCTGATTCGGCGCCCACTCAACACGGAACGTCTCATGCATATCCATCCACACGGCTTGAATCTCAAATATAAAAGGCTTATCATCCGCAAAGGTCCTTTTACTTGCCCTGACGATTATTCTGTGACACGCGGAATACCCGTCTTCAAGGTATTCAGAACATCCTTGCTGATCTGCGACACCTCCCCCATGACCCTCTTAATATCATCCAGCGTTGCGATGAGATGGTTGACTTGTATCTCCATTTTTTCGTAATCCTTCTTCTTGTTCATGTATTCATGTTGCGCAGGCAACATCTTGATCTCTCCCTCAATCTCAGCAATACTCTTCCTCGCAGCTTCTTGTTTCGGTGAGAGCATCTCCTCAGTCTTGTCAAGATCCTTCTTCGCTTGCTCGTAAGCAGCCTCGAGTTCCTCGCTCTTCATTACCAATGCTTCGAGCAGTCTGATTTGACGATTCAGATCTTCTCTTTCATCCTTTAACATCTCCTCGATCCAGGCCGCGAGTCCTCTGTTGACGAGACCATCGAGCGCTCTTCCAAACTGGTCGATCTTTCTGGCTGCTTCGTTGATCGCCACTTCGATGCTCCGGAAGGCTGGAGGGTCCATTATGGCTTTTCCCGCGTGTCGGAGTTCTGCATCGATTGCTTTTCGAGCATGCGCTTCTTCGAGACCTAGCGTGGCTTCTGTGAGCTTGGCGACCTGAGAAGGTGTTAGCTGATGCATATACGTGTATGAAGGGCCAAATGGCACGTACCCAATATGCCTTGTCATACCATGCACAATGATTCAGGTTCCACTCGCAATTCCTCTTCCAATCATACCGCGTTTTTTCGAGTCCTGTCGAGGTCAGAGTTTGTCGGTGGCTCAAAGGTCGAGTACTTACGACCCCACCATTGCCAACTTCTGTCCGCCTCCCTGTAGCTTCTCAATGCATCTCCCCAACTCGCGTCTCGACTATCTATCAATCTCTTCTTCTCTCTCTCCATAGCATCCCTTTTCACCTTTTATTTCTTAATCTCATCATCATACTTCTTCTTCATCTCTGTCTTCTTGGTGCCAAGCCGCCTTCTTGCCTCATCTCTCAAATTTCGCTGCTTTTCAATCTCCTTCTCATTTCTCTCCTTGGCCTCCTTTGCTTCTCGGTAAGCCTCTACGTACTTATCGAACTCATCATGAAGTCCCCTCAATAACTCGTTCTCTTTATCAATCTCATCCCGCTTCTTCAAGACTTCTGCAGTGCACTTCTTTTCTAGCTTATCCAGCTCACTCTTCATTGCTTTCAGGGCAGCTTTCTTCTGGGCGAGTTTTGTGGTCAAGTCGCTCCGTGCATTGTCGATGGCCTTGTCGGCTAGTTTATGCAGTGCGTCAATACCGTTCGTGATGCCTTGCAAGATAACACCCAAGATGTCAGTCTTCAAGATTGCCTCGAAGCTCATCTCAGCCCCTTCAAGAGAATTGTGATTCTTTACCACGACATCAGCTTTGAGGCTCAACAGCAAGCTCTCGGTCAGCTTGATCTTGATATCAACTTTGAGGTACTGCTCTTGGATGTCAAGGTCAAGAAACACACTGATCTCGAGGCTGTAGTACCGGATCCTGCCGTCAATGAACAACTTCTGCCTGTCTTTGGTCATCTCAATATCCATCGTTGCCCGATCAACGCCCTCTCGCGTAGATGTAATTTCAAGACCGCCGACCTTGAAATTGTCAATGCCGGCTTTGATAACAACGCCATTTTCATCAAATCTACCGTAGAACTCTCCTTTCTTGCCAAAGCACTACATCTTGCCTTGCACCTGAATACCACGATCGTAATAGCGACCCAAAAACTCAGCACCAGATGAGACATATAGCTTAAGGTCCTTGAAGACTAGCTTGTCCTCCGTACCTTTCATCTGCTGCATTGCTTGGTTATCAATGAGGACGCCAGCGAGCTGGATAATTTCCATGGCATCAAGATTGTTCATCTCAAGTTGGAAGACTGCCTCGGCGCTGGTAACACGTAGACCCATGTCGAGCTTCGCACGGAACTTTCCAATATCGACTTGTCCTCGGAGAGCAATTTCACTAGGTTCCGTTAGGGTTTTAGACTAACAGTAAACGCGGGACTTACTCTGGTCCAGTAACGAGAACAGTCGCGTATGTAAAGCCTGTTCCGAACCCGAGCTGAGAAAAGACCATGTTCTTGTTCAGATTAAATGGATTCACCCATTTAGAATCATCAGACATTTTCCTACCAAGCCGTTAGCAGTGCATCATCACAGCATGCCACCAAACTTCCAATTCTCCTCTCGCACCCTTGAAGCTTCCAACAATGACTCCCTCCACAGAAATAGGATCTGAGTCTTTGAAGGCCAAAGTCAATGTTGCGTGGATGTTCAACTCTGGCCCCGTAGACGACTTGATGGCGATAGTAGTACCGAAGCTGTGGAGGTATGCAGTATCCGAAAGTTGCAACTAAAACACATCAGAACGATCCAGCGTGGGCATACTTGGGGGCTTACTTTGAAGGACTCGGGGAGATCACAGTAGCACTGATTTTGCCGTTCGAAGTTATCGATAAGACGAGTGTGAGTCCTTCCAACTTCTTCTTCCCGTTGAGTTCCTCAAGCTGTGGGAAGGAGAGGATGGTGGTACAAAGCTGCAGGCCTAATCAAGATGTTAACTCGACAAATTAAAGCATCGGATATGTACTTACCTTTGACAACAGGATAGTTGTACGCATCAACCGTTCCCAAGACGTCCCAGTTGTCTGGCTCCTTCTCTTCTTCCTCTTCATCCTCATCCTCATCCTCTTCTCTCTTGTCTTTGTCCTCATCTCTCTCTTCCTCCTTCAAATCCTTATCAGGCTTCTCCTCCTCAGCGACTTTGAGCACATCAAGGCTGTTTATCCAGATTTCGCCATCTGACACCTCATTGGTAATCGCCTTGGGCTTCACCTCATCACTCTTCTCTTTATCACCATCGGTCTTCTTTTTCTTCTCATTACCATCTTCATCTTCTTTCTTGTCATCTTTATTTTTCTTCTTCCTCTCATGAGATGAAGCGATAAGTGCAATGTTCCTCAATTCCAGGTTAAGAAAGTTATCCTCTGGAATATCATTCCAGATCTCTCTCAACCTGACGTTCTCAATAGCACCGAATGCCAGCCACTCCCTCTTCTCCTTGTCTTTCTTCTGCTCAGTGTAAAGTCCGACCTTGATGGCGACCTTGTTGATTTCGACCACACCTAGAATGCCGAATCTGCTTCCTCTCTTGATTCTTTTCGTCTTGTGATCCTTCTCTTTCTTTTCAGATGGAGTCTTGGCAGATGATTTATCACTTGACTTGACCAGACTCTTCTCTGCCACCTCACCATCTTGATCCTTGCCGAGTACCTCGGGTTTGCTCTCGCCAGTGGGCTTAGAGTCCTTCTTGTCCTTGCCACTCTTCTCATCCGGCTTCTCCTCATTCTTCTTGGACTTGAACCCAAAGAAGGTCTCCAAGCCCGCTTTTTTAATCATGATCTCAGTATCAGGGATCTTGACGTCTGAAATACCACCTTGGACAGTCACTCCCTCACTCGCAAGGGTAAGGCTCCCGACTGCGCTCGAATGTTCGTTGAAAGTGACTTTTCCGTTGGGCTCAAGGGCTTTCCTAGTAGTCTTCTCTTCTCTCGACTTCTTACTCGACAACTTGAGTTTCATCTCTTTGAAAGTGATTTCATTACCTCCAGCTGTCTTCTTCTAGTCCTCTTTTTTCTCGTCGTCTGGCTTCTTCGTCTCCTTCTCAGGTAGCTTCTGTCCCGAGATCCGTGCGTGCATTTTCTTGATGTCAGTTAGTGTAAGGTCACCTACCCCAGGCTCCAGAAAGTTATCATCTAGATATGTTAGCAGCTGTCTGTCTAATTGCATCTTAAACATACCTCGCGATATCTGTCCTTTGACTTTAAGAGTTCCATCTTCTAGCTCCAGCTCCGCTGACAGTTCCAGCTTAACCGTGCTGCGAAAGTCGCCCTCCTCAAATGATGCCTTGAGCTCCGCATCTTTCATCTGGCGCGCGTTATTAGCAACGCCTTGGAAGCAGCCTCTGGACGTACCGTAACGTTCTCAATACCGTAGATGTTCTCCCACTTGTCCGGTTTGATGAGCAAATTCCAACTTCTCTTATGCTTGGACTCGTCCTCCTTCTTGTCGGTCTCCTTGCCGTTCTGATCATTCTCTCCGCTCTTCTTGTCATCGTCTTTAGGGCTTGCATCTATCGTCTTGATTGACTTGTCATTCGCAGCTACTCCTCCTCCTTCATCCTCAGCAGCCTTATCGCCCTCATCACCCTCTTTGTCGTCTTTTTTCTTCTCTCCCTCTTCCGTGGCAACAGAGTCTCTCGCAATCCTGTAGTTCATATCCAACGGGACATTTGCATGGAGAACTTTTGTGACTAGCACGGTTCCGAAAAAGGCAAAGCCAAAGAACCAAGACTTCTTCTCTTTCGCTTTGTTGTCGGAACCTTCTTCATCGTCCTCCCCCTCCTCATTCTCACCACCACCATCATCCGGACTCTGTTCAGTTGCGCGGGACTTACTAAGCTTGGTTGTCTCATTCTCTCCGCTGCCAGTGTCGTGATCGCCATTAGTCTCACCCTTTGGCTTTCCATCTTCATGCTTATCGCCTTCGGGTTTTTCTTTTGATGGCTTGTTCTTGGTCGCTTTGGTGGCTGTGATCTCAATACCCAGCGTCCTGAAGTTCAAAAGATCCCAAGCCTTCAAAGCTAAAGGTGGAAAAAAGCCTTGGAGTACGAGATTCTCAATCTTGGGCCTCTTTGACCAGTCGCGCGTGTCCGCCAAATGGGCACTGAGATGAATAGACTTAGGAGGGTCAGTGGGTCCAAAGAGTTTCTTCAAGGCATCACCGGCCCAGGCAAGACTATCCGTGAACAAGATGTCCACTTCGAGTCGCAGGCCGGGCTTGAAGAGAAAGTTCTTCTTCTCTTCAGAGTAGGTGAGCTCTAGGTTCCCCACGGGAAGGTTCTTGAGGTTGAAGTCGTTAATGGAGGGGAACAGTGTCCCCAAAAGCTGGCCTTTGAGGTTGAAGCTTTCCGTGTTCAGTTTGATCTTCTCTCTAGCGGGTTCGTCCTTATCGTGCTCCTCACTGTCCTCCTCTTTATCATCCTTGCCATCCTTGTCATCTGACTGTTTCGTGTCTGGTTCGGTAGACAAGGGTACCATCCTTCCACTCGGTTCTTCGGTGTCATCTTGACTCTTATCCTCTTCATCTTCCGTTTCCTCGGGCACATCAACGACATCCTTCTCAGGTCCTAATAATGAGCCAGATTCGTGTCCAAAGTATAATTCACATGAACGCGGTTGAAGGAGGCGTCTGCAATCATGATAGATGTAGTCACTTACCTTTATACTTGTATAACTTGGCAGTCAAGCCCTTGATCCCCCAAAAGTCATCGATATCTCCAGACAAGACAAACTCATCCATCTTAGACCTCCCAAGCTTCTCCTTCTCGCTTTCCTCATCCTTCTTCTCCTCAAGTGCTCCTCCTGCCTTGAGGGCAGTAAGGGCCCAAGGAATGGGCCCCGAGGTCGATTTGCCAGGGCTGTACAACGAGGAGCTCCAAGTCTCGTACAGATTCATGGCAGTTGAGTCGGCACTTTTGATGTCGGAGCCGCCTCGGCGTTCATCGGGAAGAATAAGGAAAGGCATTGGAGGCTTTTCGGTCTCATCATCCAAGATCTTGGCAACCAGTTGAGCAGGCTGCCGCTTGCTTGCTCGAATAGGCTGGACGGGAAGGTCGGCGAAGCCATTTATGTCCTCATCTGGGATGACAAGACATAGACTGCGTACGACAGCGCCTCCGATAATTGTAACTCGCTGGACAGGAGGACTATCGGACTTGACGGTTCTGTTCCAGCCCGCGAAGCTAGCACCAGCATCGGGCGGGGTGCCGGGCTGCTCATCGGTCTCTGAGTCAATCTCGGACAGTTCTGGGATCTCAACATCGGGGCGAAAGGCAAGAGGTGTAGATCCTATGATGCGACTGATGGGAATATCGAGAGAAGGCATTTCAATTCGATCCAGTTCTTTCTCAATGGCATCTCCGGGGAGGACCAAATCCGGATCTGGGTTGGGCGGAACGAGGCCCCATTCTGAAGGAAATTCGTAGCTCGATTGAGATGCCATGATTAGAGTTGTTGCCTGGTAACTGTTTCGGGATGATTGAGTAGCTTAGAAGATTGATTATGGTCTACCGCTCGCGAAAGAATTGGCGATCCAGCTCTCCATAAGTACAAGCAATCAATCCCATAGCTGGCTGAAACAGTTAGACTCAAATGTCGCAAACTAAAGATCGATCAATCATTAGATATTGCAATCTCTATCAATGCGTGCGCAAAACCTGCTCATCAACAAGCCTAGTGCTGTCTCGCATGCAAGTCCAAACCATTGAAGACTAGGATACCTCAGTATCTCGGTGTTCTTCTTCCCAATTGGGCATTTAGCTTCATTTTTCTGTCACTTCTCGCTTTGAACTAGCTGTGGCGGGGCTTAGCTGAGACATTCTAAATGGTGACGATCATCGCTGGCGGTGATGTCAATCGAACCAATTGAGACGATAGGGACATTATCTCCTGCATATCGCGTCAGCAGAGACGTCGCAAAACAAAAAGTCAATCTGGCAGCTCATTGCTGTATTCGACAAGTTATGACACTGCGAGTGGAAAGAAAATCGGATGGAACACTGTCCGAGATGGTGGATGGAGAAAAGATCAACTTCGGCTCGTAGTTGGAGACAGATTATTGCCTGATTTGGGTTCTGCTAAATTAGCTACTGAAGACTAAAGCGTCGTGCCGCTGCGGGCCGCGCACACGTTGTCGTCCCTCACATAGCCCTCGCTCATCGATCGATTAATGAACGCCGCGGCTTTTTTGGACATGGAGTAACAAAAGAATGGTCTGTCTGGCTCTACATACTTTGTCATCAGGCGATTGAATTGCTTAAAATTATCGCAAGCAGAGTCTCGGGATGTTCAGGGCTGCTCGAGAACACCAGCAAGGCTGGTCACAGGAATTAGTAAAACATTATCTTCCTTGCTATCATAGCAACAACATAGTGACTCCTACTATGGAAAAGCCCCTTACATAGTCAATTAATTAATTCAAAATAAGAAAGAACACTAATCTAAAAACGAGATGCGTAGCATGGCTGTAATAGTTATAGGGACAAGGCAAGCTTTGCTGCTACAGGGTATTTTGATGTTATCGCGATAAGGATAAGCTCTTATCAGTAATCTGGAGAAGCATGTCATTTCACCCTCCACCACGTCGCGATCGGCAGTTATACCGAAGCTAGAATGCCAATGGAAATGGAGTTGTCCAAGTCTCAATGATAAAGATAGAAATATTTGCAGGCATTTCAACGGGAAAACAAGATGAAGCGAGTTCAAAATAGATATCTCCGCCAAATATTGGATGATGATATAAATAGAAAGCTTGGCGTAGAAAAGGAGAATTCCTGCTTTGTCATTCCCAGCCTTAAAATAACAGCCGAGGCCCCATCGCGGGCAGGGCTCACCAATTGATTAGCGGAAAATATCTTGGCCCGATTTTATCTATACGAGGTTTTGCCCCGCGAGCTGCAAAGTTCTGGGCCCAACTTCTCCTGGTCCATTTACGAGAAAATGCACTTCTCTCTGCAATAAGCTTTACAAGTGAAAACTCTGTTGAATTGGAACTTTAGTATCGAGATGACAGAGGTTAAAATACGCAAGATCAAATTTGCACGGAACAATGCAGAGGTCAAGAAAAATATCACCAAACTGAGAAGTCTGCTGAAACTATCAGCGTTTCTAAAATTATCCGAACCCTGGCTGGAGCCAAAGTCCCAAGAATTGAATTGGGACGAAAAAAGAGAAAAGGGGGGGACGGGCCAGTTAAGCCTCAATGCGCTATGTAACGGTCTCTCCGAAGCATAAAAACGCATGTCATCAAAGCGCTAAGCGGAACCCGGACATTCCGACCGTCAGCGAAAGAAAACGAGAAAGAATACGTATGCAAACACGAAGGAAGTGAGGCAAAAGTCCAACGTTGCTTCTGCAGAAACTATTTAAACACACAGCCAGCCTCTTGACGGTCACAAGTTTCTGGTTGCGGCTTTGCATCATGAATTATTGGGGGAGGACTGCGTAGGGAGGGAGCCATACCCGCTTTGGTCATCAATCTGACGTTAGCTACGGGGCGCTAGTACCTGATTGTAAGCAGGGATGAGCCCCGTAGACTAGCAAAGCCCCGGCAGTTCTATGACAATGTCCGTCACTAACTTTGTACAAAAAGGACAGCAACGCTTCAAAATATACTGCTTTCTCTGTCATTCTATCCTTCAACTCGCGGTGACCTTGTAATACCCCGCAAGTCGGTGCTACCACTTCTGAGACCACCATATCCTATCCATTCATTCTCTAGAGATCATCTCCACGAAACACCGCCAAAATGCCCGGCCGCACTTCCCCAACACCTAGTGTCATGACACAGGAAGCCTACCGAAAGCGAAAAGAGGAGGAGAACAGCGCAGACGAAGAAGAGAACATCAACTACGATTCCGACGACGATGGCAAGCCAAAGAAGCAAAATGATCAAAGAAAACGTCAGGAAGCTCACCTCGCTGGGTACCGACAACAAATGATGAAGACGACCGAAGGCCCGCCATCAATAGAACACTCGCGCATTCCCTCTATACAAGGCCCATGGATGAACATCCCCGACGATGATAGCGACGACGACGTGCCGCTGGCAATGCTGCAGGCTCGAAGTCAACGCGATCGTATGTCTCGCTTAGCAGGTGTTCGATCAAACCCCAATCTCCGAGCTTCCGCGCAACAACACATGATGAGACCTGGTTCGGCGCAGGGAAAGCCCGATAACGGTTCACATCTGCGCTTACCATCCTTCGCAACGAATCTTCCTCAAGATCCTTTCCAAGACCCGTTTCAAGATCCATTCCAGACGAAGAAGCCGATGTTTACGGGCGGTTTAATCAGTGTTATTGCAAACGAGGAGCGCGCTAAAGCTTCGCGGCGGGGAACGCCGAGTGCTAGCTTTCAAGCACCACAGAACCCGTTTGCTTTGACGGGTGCATCGCCATACATGCCTTCACCGTATGGCGCGCCAATGCCGCAGCAATTATCGAGACCGCAAACGCCTTCTGGTCAAATACATCAGCAAATACCCCAAGGCATTCAGGACCAGATGCAGTTCATACAGACGATGACGTTTGGCGCGCAACATCAGTCTAATAATTCATGGGGCAGCATTCCGCAACGGCCGGGAACGAGTGGTAACGCGGCTCCGGCGGTGAAGCCTGCGCTGCCGGCTTACGGAGGGTATGCGCAGTCTATTCCGCCGGCGGAGAGGAGTAACGTTGGGTTGCCTAGTCGATATAGGGCGGTGTCGAAGCAGAAGGCGTAATGAAATTGAATAGAATGATAGACTGGGGGAAGCGATATGATACCTGATGCGGAGATAATGCGATTCGGAGACTGTACCAAACATATATTTTATTTGTCTACTGGGAATTTGGCGTTAAAAATGCATGATTAGATATACACGGCCTGTATAATATAATTCTTCATCATTGATCATAAATGAATCTCAAATATCGCCATGAACCCACTATGATCTGTATCACATGTCCCAAACCCATGGTATTCACTATCATAAGATAAAGACAGTCTGGTCGATTAGCGCACCTCGAAAATGCTCAACATCATGTTATTTTAGCGAGAGCAAGCCAATCACCGTCCATTTCCATTCAGTCACCCAATTTTCCGACAATAAACCGCTCCTAATCGACCGGCGAAACAGTAAGCATGAGCCTTCTCCCGCGCGGAGCTATATTGAACCGATCCTCCATCTCCATCTCCCAATCCTTCATTTCTTGCGCAACTCTAAATCTTAAACCTGATCGCATGACCTCGCTTACAGCCCAATAAAGCTCCTGCCACGCAAGATTCTGGCCGATACAATTTCTCTTACCAAGACTAAACGGTGTGAGAGCAGATTTCATCTCCGGAGTCTCGGCGAGCCATCGCTCAGGGATGAATCTCTCTGGGTCCGGGAAGACTGAGGCATCATGGTGGTGAAGCCAGTTCTGCATTCCGACAACCGTGCCTGATGGGAGAGTGTACTGGCCGAGCGTCATAGGCTCGGTGAGTAGACGAGGTAGGGTTGAGATGATTGTTGGATGAGCACGGAAGGTCTCTTTGATGATTGCATTGATGTATGCGTTGTTTCTGATGACCACAATATCATCATCAGGTATTGCCAGTACTTCCGTGCGCAATCGCTCCTGAATAGCGGCGTTCTCCGGCTTTGAGAGCTCGTACAGCAAGTATGTCAATGTCGACGATGTAGTACCAGAGCCAGCAAACATATAGCCCATAGCTTCCTCGACAAGCTCTTCATGAGTAAGTTTGCGCCCCAGGTATCCATCAACCCCAGTCGCAAGAGGCGTAAGCAAATACTTCTCATCATCCGTACTCTTCTCCAGAAAGTGATCGACCATCTCATAAGACTTCTCCCGCCAGTACTCTCGTTTACGATATGAGTCACCAATGGCGCCTGGCAATTTGGTACCGATGCCAAATCTGGCTACAAAAGGAAGGGCGCCGTCAAAGAGCAATGTAAGGGCGCTTCCATCCATTGCTTGGAGTAGTTTGAGAGCAGCTGCGCCATTGATGTCGTTGGAGAAGTCTTTTGCGAAGCCAGCTTGGCATATTACCTCAAGGCTGAAGAGACCGCATAGTGTGTAGGCATCGACGGGAGATGATGTGCCGCTTCTAAGCCGTTGCGCGAGACGTTGGGCATTGCCTTTTATCAAGGGATCGAGCAGCGCAACGGACTGCAGTGAGTATGGGGGACTACTCATCTTTCTTCGTGCAGCATGTTGTTGGACATTTCTATTATATCAAGTCAGATATGATATCAGGCCCTACCATATGAAGCCAGTGGAGAACGTAGGAGGAGGTGACAGAAAGGAAAACTATACTCACATCATCTGGAAAATATTGTCTTTACCCACAAAGGTAGCAGCTTCATAGAAGTCTGGGTTTTTAATCATTCCCTTGGTATTGAGATAGATGGTGCGCAGGTGTCTCCAGTTACTGATTGATACCTCATTCGGACCAGTTCGTACAATAGGACCGTACTTCCTGTGTAGTTCCTCCAGCTTCTGTATTCCGGTTCTTGTATCAGCATAAGCTCGAAGGGGATGGTTGAAGATGCACATACGTAAACGCGACGGCCTTGTATGGTACTCAGCCAAACTGTTGCTCCAGTGAGCTTGGTTGAGGATGGACCGGGGACATGTCGAAGTGGACTGAAGAGTAAACGACGGATAATCTACAAAGCTCTCGATTAGATGGTGATATGAGCATAGAGACGGTGACTGACTTTAATTGATAAATAAAGCAGACATAACGATAGTGAGAGCACTGTAAGGAGAGCTTCTCGAGAGAAGTCCGAAATGTTATCAAACAAGCCGCTCATGCCGATAGCTAGGAAGATTATAAATGAGAAAGTCGAGGCTGCTATTGAATTCTAAGGCTAGGCTCTCGATGTATACAGTTGGATACTTCAATTACCGAGTAAGCGAAGGCATCGATAATTCAACATCGCTCTTCATCTTCTTAAATAATAGGGAACCCAGCGGTCTTTGCGGGGTTAATTAAATAACTGTGGCCCATTGGCTACTCGGCCCCTCATGGCCATGAAGCAATCGGGATGTGGACTCCCGCTCTCACAATTGAGTCAGTACTCTTCGATCAAGGCATTTTGAAATTCCTGTGCTCCCGCTCTCTCCTATATCTATCTCAACTTTTAGTAGATCTCTTTCATATCAGAGAGTATCGCATTTTGACTCTATCTAGCATACAACCCATGATAGAATGAGTATCGAGACACGCGGCAGACCACGGTGATAGCCAATACCGCCTTCAACTCGGTCACTTTTAGTCTTCCCCGAATCTAGTGTTACCCCGCAATCCCGGCATTCAGTAAACGCCGGCTCAAGCTGAGTGCGTTTATATTGACATCCAAGTCCTTTGTATCATGATTCAATTGAAGCGGTAATTTGCGATCAAGATGCTCAGCTTCGCGCCTGCTCATCGGCTGAGGTGAGACCGCCTGCAGATACTAAGACGAGACTAATCTTGAAGTAGTAGTCTGCACCTGCTTGCTACACGATTCAACGCGATATGGTGTATAAGCATAGCTTTTTCTTCAAGTGAAAAGTCCTTCACTCTAGAAGGAAATTGCTAAGATTAATGGCTTCGGATTCTGTTCGGTTATAAGAATAGAAGTCTAGCTTATGTATGAAAGCTGGAAGGGCTTGAACACTATACGGCCGAATCTTGACGTTGCAGTGACACTCTTGGCAGAAATTCCTTCACGATGCCCGGACTGACTATTCACCCGTTCCGTACAGGGATCAGAAGAGGGGCGCTGAACTCCTTTCAAAACATGTCAGATTTATCGTTTGGAGATAGGAAAAGAGCATGAAGAACAAATCTGACTCTATGACCCTGTTGGTAAACCTATCGTCTAAATCGGTTTGCTATGTCCACACCTCCTATCTCGCAGCTATGCAAGAACTGCTCACAAGTTCTCGATATTGATTTGTTGCTGGACCATAACAACCTTGAGAACAAAACATTGTACCGATTTGAAGACACTTGGCCAGAACTACCAGGCTTGGCAGCTTCCGGCGACTCTGGCTGTGGATTATGCAAATTAATTCGAGACACTTTTGCTTCACAGCCTCCTTCGACAGAGTACAAAGGGCCCGTAAGTGGCTTGGTGGAGAGACACGCGACATGGAGTCATGAGAAGCCTAGGAAAATTCTCGATTACTCCGTAAGGATATACAGCGGGTCGGAAGGGGATGTGGACTGGTATACGGTAACAAGGTTTGTGGACTGGTCTACGGTAACAGGGTATGCACAGTTCTTACCCTGTTCTGATGATGGTATGCACGTGCTTAGCTTTATGAAGTGAGGGTGTACTGATAGAGAGGTAGATGACATGCCCTTCCCTCTTCCTCCTCCTGCAGAGATTATGTCAGCTCAAACAGTGGACTTCTTGAAAAGGTCCATTGACCAGTGTGAATCAACCTGTCATCCATGGCAGCCTTCTGGCTCAATTCCCTCGCGACTTCTCGATATATCGGATTATAAAACCAGAGAACGGATCCAACTTGTGCAGACGGAGAAGTTGCCAAGAGTCAAATACGCAGCGCTAAGCTACTGCTGGGGAAATGCAGATGATGCAGCTTATCAACCGAAGACAAATTCTGCCAATTTATCAGAAAGGCTCAATGGTTTTGGTATCGACACTATGTCTCCCGTCGTTCGCGATGCTATCATCACTTGTCACGCCTTGGGGATGCGTTACTTGTGGGTTGACGCGCTCTGTATTCTCCAAGGGAAAGCTGATGTCGCGGACTGGGACATAGAAAGCCAGAAGATGGCTGACATCTTTCGCAATGCATACATCACGATTTGTCCATCGTCGTCAAACAGCTGCCGGGAAGGTTTTCTAGGTCAACGTCTGGTGCACCCTGGCATTCGTGTCAAGACTCCGATAACATCAAACGCTATTTTCCAGAACCAAAGCCGGGAATACTCTATTTTGCCATACTTTAAGTATGACAATAATACGCCCTCCTTCATTCACAGCCATCAGTTTATAAACTCGAAATGGTACAGCCGCGCTTGGGTATGGCAGGAAATAAACCTTTCAGCCCGACTCGTCATCTTCACACCTACGTTTGTCTTTTACCGGTGTCCAAAGACTCTGCTGTGCGAGAATGGCACTAGAAAAGAAACAACAATAATCCTAGAAGGGTTAGGACAATATCATAGAAAGCGATATCAAGACGCACAGCCGTTTGCATTCTTCAGAACCTGTGTGGAAGATATCTCAAGCAAGGACATCAGCTTCGAATCAGACCGTTTAGCGGCAGTGGCAGGTGTTGCCAAGCAAGTTTCTCAAGCGACAGGTAGTCAATATGCTGCTGGTCTCTGGGTCAAGGACATTTATAAAGATTTGATCTTTAAGAGAAATCTTCGCTCGCGAAACAATCGTGACAAGGGCGGACTCGAGAAATACATCGAGTCATTGAGGACCAGACACTCTGAGGTAGGACCTACGTGGTCTTGGCCGGGACATGGAGCCGGAGTCTGTTGGGACTCGATATTCTCGTCGGTGGATCACGAGACTCTGCAGCTTAATTATGCAGATTGGAGATATGAATACAAACATCTCGATATCTCCACTGACAAAGTAGGTGATAACTTGTTTGGTCAAGTCAGTCGGGGTTCTTTAGCTGTGACCACTAAAATGGCGTCTTTGACTGAAATTGCAGCACTTCACGACGGAGATGATGATGAACTGATCAGAGACATGCTGATTACGCCGGAGTCTACAAGTAAAGTCGCTTGCGGTATCATATGGAACTGGGATGTTGACAACGCGGAGACTTCAAGTCATTTGGCAGATAAGATCCTCGTCATGGCAATCTCTAGCTGTTTGTATGGACACAGTGGTAGCGGAAACATGTATGGATTGATGGTGTATCCGGCGGAGAAAGAGGGCGAATATTACCGAGTAGGGTCCTTCGAGGCACAGAGTGCTGCTGATGATGATGCCGACGGGAATACTGGGGTTCTTGTGGCAGAGGAGTGGAAAGAGAGAAGTATTGTAATCATTTAGAATAGAACTTTGTTACTTGCATATCATAAAAGACGATTCTATAGCTGCTTGAATACCGAACTGAAAAGCTGCTAGTAGTTACTGAGCGCCAAGGAACATGTATCGCACACAGCCTGCATCAATGTACCCTCCAATACCGCCATTGTCGCCTACGAGTCAACCCATTAGTATACGATCAGTGAAACATGGGACAGAGTACTTACAACCTGCATAAGCCTTTACAAATAAATCTTTGCAAAGCGGGCCATCCTTTCCAAGCGGTGTATACGGGTCCTGTGACTCAACAGTCGTCTTACATCCCTCAACCCACGAAACCTCATAGTAATAGAGATCGCTCTTCGTTGTACCAGAGACAGGGCTGTCGGACTTCATCTCAACGGGCAGGTTGGCCTCGCAGTAGGCATCTGCCAAGGCCTTCACGGCGCCTGGACTAACGTCCTTATGATTACCGCCTCTGTTCTTACAGAAAACTGGACCTAACTCCAGAGGTGTGATCTTCTCCTCTGGTGGTGCTGGAGCTTCGGTAGGCTTGGTCGAGACCCATGATGCGCAGTATGTGTTCTCGACGCATGCCTGTCCTCTGCCACCGCCCCCCTGAGCACACTGTGTGTTAGTCGCTGTCTCAGCGCATGAGCTACCGTCAGGAGTAGAGATAGGTCCTGGAACATCGGTAAGTGTTGGGAGACCAGTCAAGTGAAAGGGCGGTGCTGTTGTCGATGTGGTAGGCATAGCGGTGTACTTGTAGGTACCGCATCCAACATCAATGGTACCCTCGAGAAAGCTGTTCTCAGAGTCAAAGCACTCATCGCCAAAAGCGTACATCGAATCACCACAGGGAATCTGGCAATCGCCCTTTGCACCGCTCCAGTCGTATTCGAACACCCAGCCCTCGCAAGACTCAGCTCGTTCTCGGAGCATATGTCTTCTCATGTTGAGCGACGCACGTTTCTCTTGAGACCCGCTCTCAGCATCAGCTCCGGTGAGGTTCTTGCTCAGTTCATCGCCCTCATGTCCATTAACATCGGCGCAGAACTTGGAGTAGATAGACATGAAGCAATCGCGAGGAACATCGACGCTGCTCTGTTGTTGGCATTGAACATCCGGGTGTTGAGCGTCGTTGATAGAGATGTTCTCATCGTCAAAGACCTGCTGGAAGTAACGAGAGGTGTCGTCTTCGATCGCTTCCATTGTAGGAATGGCCTCATTGTCGGCTGGCACTTCGCCAAAGAGGACGGACTCCTCGGGGAAGATGCTGGTGGTGATGGTGGGGGTCTGTTTGGCGGGGCAGTCGATGGGCGCAGGGCATGTTACGTAGACGGTACTATAGCTCTGCTGTTAGAATACTGACGGGAGAAGGGTTCGAAGCTATAGACTTGCCTGGTATATGTCTCACTTTCTGAGTAGAAGGAAACGGTCTTTGTGCATGGCGCCGGATCCTTTTTCTCACAATCATCTGGTTCATTAGGATCTTGAGGATCTTGAGGGTCCTTGGGATCTTCGGGGTCTTTAGGATCAGGATCCTCCGGATCTTTAGGATCGGGGTTCTCAGGGTCCTTAGGGTCTGGGTTGTCGGGATCCTTCGGGTCTTTAGGGTCATCGGGGTTCTTAGGATCGTCCGGGTTTTCAGGGTCCTTGGGATCTTGAGGGTTGTCAGGTTTCTTGGGATCGTCGGGAGTGTCAGGAACCTTGGGTACATCAGGAATCTTAGGAACGTCTGGGATCTTAGGGACATCAGGGACATCTGGAAGGTCTGGAGTCTTAGGGTCGTCGGGCTTCTTGGGATCATCAGGCTTTTCCGGATCATCCGGCTTCTTGGGGTCGTCAGGCTTTTTGGGGTCGTCAGGCTTTTTGGGATCATCAGGTTTGTTAGGAACTGGAACCGGTACTGGTACAGGTACAGGAGCGCCATCAGTTGTCTTCGGATCCTCCGGTTCATCAGGCTTCTCAGTGGTGATTGGAGCCGGTGGATTTTCCGGCTCGGTTGTAATCTCTGGCTCTTGCGGCGCGGGTGCCGCTGTTGTTGTAGCTGGAGGGGGAGGGGGATTATTGGGTTCAGCTGTTGTTTCTGGCTCAGGAGCTGGTACAGGCGTGTTTGGGCCCGCGGGCTGATTTGGCTGAGGATTGGGGACGATGGGGGGAGGAGGATTCCGATCATCAGCTGGGATCTCTTGTTCTTGCCTTGCGACAAAGACTCTAGGATAGACTGGGTGCGTGAACACGGCTGCTCCAGAAGAGGTTTCTGATTCAAGGTTTGCACCGACGGCTGTAGCACCTAGCCAGAGTGCTGCAATGGCGCTGACTTTCCAAGGTACCGTCATGATGGCGGTTATGTTGACAACGAAAGACAAGAGGACGATGGACCAAGAACGGCCTAGAAGGTAGAGATGTGAAGAGTGTGATGCCAAGTAAAGCCTGATGATATTTGGCAGCTTGAGTTAGATTATTAGGATATATAAAACTCGGAACGAATGACTTGGAAGATCTGGTAATGTTGTGATTATTGGTGGATAGTAAAGCCCCCTTGCAGGAGCTAGACTGCCTCATCCAAAATTATCTAAGCTCAGGGCAGGGCAAACAAAGTAAGCCGTAGGATCTGCACAGCCGGCGGAGCACTATGCCCCAATTGTGGCGCTTATTTCGGAAGTACAACCCATTTTGGCATCTCAACTCCAGTTCATAATCGATCTTCTTCACTACGGGAGTTTATCTCCCGCCCGCAGCGGGATTCCGTGCAGAGGGATCAGAAAGCATGAGCTTGCTTACATGTTAAAATTAAAAGTAAGCTTTTCTTCAACTGTACTCGTATTAGCGTCAAACGTTAGCTTTAAAAATAATCCGACGGAGCTTTTCGAGGCATTTCTTATAAACGGGCCAATCAGAGGCTACAGAGTTGATGGTAAGCCGTAAGAAGGCCAATCATGAACGCATATAGTCCCCGAAGGTTTCTAGGTCCGAGCCGCACAGCCTCGGCATAGCCCTACGGATCCATCTCTATCTGTAACGCTGGATCTGTTTACGGCAATTTTCCGTGCTATGGGTTAAGCGCTGAGTATGACCGATACGAGGATCTGAATGAAACGGTTTCTTAGGTCAGAATGAGAGTTAATTACAGTGACATTGAAGGATTATCTGTGCCCTTTCGCAAGGCTTAGACGGAGTCATTGCTTAGTAGAGAATTTCTTTACATCCCTGTGATTTATCAACAAGCAACTTCCTTATTCAAGAAGCGTAGAATAGTACGTGCCTTCTTTATGTGTTTATATCAGCAACTGCAGCAAACATAACTTTGAGACCTTATATCTCTGGAATTAGAGGTGTTTTCTTTCTCTGTCCTTTCTTGATACCTGCCATTCTCTTCCACCACTTTCTACCTTCAAATTCCCGGCCTATTCATCTCTCGCCATGAAGGTCTTTTTGCCTATAGTGGCCCTCGCTGGGCTTGGCTTGGCTGCAGACATGAATGTTTGGGACCTCGATGACTCTTGTCAAACACCTGAACGTAAGGGTGCCTTTGAGAAAGCATACAGTGACGCTGAGGTCCTGGCAGTCAAGGCTCAAGAAGACCTTGAGAAGCTCAAAGGCGCGCGTCCAGACTTTGTCTCAAACATGCGAACCAATTGGGATCGTATTGCGAGGGCTGCGACCAACATGTTTGGCTTTGTGCCAAATGCAGATGGCCATGACCCCAATGAAGAGCATTACTCGAGTGTTAGATGTAAGTCAACGTCGTCGCCACACCTATGTCTTTGCTGATTGGTCGGAAGATGTTTATGATCGCATGGTCAAGACCCTTCACAATGACGAAATGATTCCAGCCAACGGCTACGGCGGACTCAAGCCCCTTCTTCTATGCGACGAAAGCAAATTCGTCTGGGTCGGAAGAGACGACAAGGATCCCCATGATCCAGCAGGACGCCCCCTTCGCGAATCCAGACCGAAAGAGATGGCGGGTACAAAAGCCGGAGCTTGGGTCTACAAGAAACGCTACCTGGTAAATGGCGTCAAGCAACCCGACACAGGACTTTGCAGACCAGGCGTATTTGCCGTCACCCTTACCCGAAACGATTTCATCATCTTTTGTCCTCCATCATTTCAGGACCCGGTGGCTAGTACAAAATCTGCTGTTGATGCTAAAGACAGCGTTCAGAAAGATGATGTATTGGATACATACTCGGCTACTAGCCTTTCTCGAGTCATGGTCCACGAGCTTGCCCATTGGTTTGGTGGTGCTGGGAATGGTGGAACTGACAACCGCAATGGTATGTGTATTGCGAATGATACTTTTTTACATCTGTGCAGATGTTAATATGCTCCGCATCTAGTCCCTGATCAACAAGCCGTCGGAAAAGAGGGAGCATTGGTCTGGCAAAAGCCCGACGGCAAACGCACCACTGATGCGACTCTTAAAGACCTCAAGAAATATCTTACATGTAAGTTGTTCTCCGTACTATTCTAACTTCGGGTCTCCGGCAGGGAACTGTCGTTACTGACAGTAATAACAACAGACAACTTTATGTGGGTTTCCAACTTGGCGCGCTCTCACGAGGGGGCCAACGCAGGAAATTGTGGCCCGAGCAAAGCCACTTTCACGGCTGAGTCATATGCCCTTTTCGCATTAATGTCGTACGTTGCCTAGATAACCTCAGACTGAATCATTGGATTATGAGTTGGTGCTAATTATTTATCTTCTAGTTACATGGATAACTGGGATTGGGCTAATGATGGGAAGGCAAAGGCGTTTGTTGACGAAATGATCCCATATGAGAGACTTCCTAACAGTAAGAAGGTTCGTTTGGGCTAGAGAGGAATTTATTGCTTAGTCACTTAGTTGTTAATGCTGTTTATCTCTCTTATGAAATGTATTACACTGTGATTACCGAAGAACACAGGCTTTGCTGCAGATAATACAGTAAATAGATTGGCGATGCGACTACTGCCTTTACATTCTGAATAAACGGCGTTTGGTCTCTTCGACTCACTTAGCTGTTGACCATTGAGGAATGCAATGCATTGATTGCATTGCAGGTCTCACAACATTGCATGGTAACGAGTGCGCCAGTAGCTGCAGCAAGGAAACTGTTGGAAGTCTGTGGAAGTTCGGCGTCGACGCATCGATTAAGTGGCACATCTATGGCATGTTGATATTCTTCTCCCTGTTTTTCTCGATCCAGAGCAACCAGTTGTACATGGCGGGGTCTTGTGAAACTTGACCTCGAGCAGCTGGAAGAATGTTGCACACCGCTCAAGAAACCACTGAAGTTTCCTCAAGTGTAGATCAAAGGAAGAAGACAAATAATCGGACGAGTTTGCAATACGAGAACAATGCCTGCAGCCACAGACCCATTTCACTCGGCTGTCAGCGGCTTGGATTCCAGTCCGACTATGACATCAAGCAAAACAGAACAAGACAACTTCACATGTTAAGGACGAACCGTATCTGTTAGCGCCGCGAATACCCGGATAGCCAGATCATATCTTGTCAGTGACGGCGGCAATCTACACCGCAATATGCATCGAGACTAAAAAGATAGATCTACGGCTGCGAGATGGGACGGGACGGGGCTTCTCTCCGACCGTCCGACAACTCACTCTTAGGCAGGTCTTGTTGTCATAAGTGACAGGTACCAGGCAGTTACGCCTCAAAGACGCATCTGCGGTCCCTTGTCAGTGCTGCGTGTCTTATTACCCCGCCTTACCCAGCTGTGAGCTTGACAATGTAATGTAGGGCCCAGGAACCAGTGTGATTGCAACGACAACGCTTTCCGAATGAAGTCTTTGCAGCTCTATTTTCTTCTTAAAACTGAGAACTATCACCAATTCCAAATAGCATGTGTAGCATTGGCAGTTACGAAGCTTGTTGGAACAGAGAATATGGTTCCTGGGTGCATAATGGCCAAGCCTGGATGCAACGAATGACGTAGCTATTTTATGTTCCAAAAACGGCCGAGTACTGAGACACGGGAAATTCTGTGGCGGGCTGAATATCAGACAGAAAAGAGGGGTTCGGACGGGCCGCTGCTCTTTTAGGTGAGACATACAGTCCGTGCGGCCAGGTACAGCAAAACCTGTCACAATTCAGATCTCCTCAAACCCCGCTTCCCCGTTGACGGGCTATCAGGGGAGAAAATGATCTGTTTTCTGGCTCCAGCCTAGTCCTCCATATCAGTGTACGATTCACCCATAAGAGCTTTGCCCAATAATGTAAAGATAAAGGCAAATATCTAGATGAGCATTCCTGGAACCTAGATAGGTGAAAGAAGAGACAAGATGTAGTAAGGTCTTCCCCGGACTCTTCGTCGCGATTGTGTAACCCCGGCCGACAGCCATATCAGCAGTCCGCCCAATGGCAAGAGGCATATGATTTCTCTTCTCTCAGAGAACAACACCAAAGATTCACTTACCGATAGATCCTCGTCGTACCGTGTCTCAGTGAGTGATTGGAATTTGATGTGCCGATGGCCCGGAGGGTAGAAAATCATGCCAGTAGCCTGTAGAATGTGACCGATACGTGCAACTACATGATGCACGGTGACATGAGACATTCATTCTGGAGATAATTGGACATGGGGGACGAGCTGTGGAGGTTTGTTGTGAGACAGGAAAACATCCCTATACGTAGGCTGATCTACAAGGCGATCTCTTACGTATTTTCTATAGTCACTTGGAAGGCTCTGTGTCTATAAGAACCCCTCAATCTCTCACTGATCCTGAACACAAACTCTCAACTCAACTCAACTCATCTTCACTCATCAACTCCTTCTCAAACAACTACTCAACATAAATCACTCACAATGGGTTACGGCACTCTCGAGAACGGCGACTGGCTCATGGTCGGCATGAGCATCTTCAGCAAAGATCGCTCCGTCGAGCTCCGCATGCAAGACGATGGCAAGCTCGCCATCTACTACAACAACCGCTGTGCCTGGCAGAGCACCGACCAACAGATCAGCAACGCAAAGGGCGCCATCATGCAGGGCGATGGTAACCTCTGCATCTAGTAAGTCTTGCATCTCTTGATACGGTCTCTGTTGTACCGTTGCTAATTGTGATTTTGCAGTGACAAGAACGGCAAGGCCACTTGGCACACCAACACTGCTGCCCCAAGCGGCGACAACAAGACTTTCCTTTCTGTCCAGGATGACGGAAACCTTGTTCTGTACAAGAACGGTGGTGCTACTCCCATCTGGTCTTCCAAGAGCAACAAATAAACGGGCTGGCTGGGTTGGCATGTGAGTTGGGCTGTTGGCGGGTACAGTTAGGGATCTATGGACCTAGACAAGTTCCACCTGCCGATTTGTGCACCACTCATAGTATTAATAGCCATCAATAAAGTTAAATTGGAGAGAGCTTTTGTCTCTTGCAATATGTGCCAAGTTATTGATTAAGACGAACATGGCCAAATACCTCTGTAATTCTCTTACTCTTAGATTGACTTTCGCTAGTCGGCACGTAATTTCGACGACCATCTCACGAAACTTGTCTAGGTGTGTTTATTATGGATTAGAAAGATTATATACCAGATTATTTAGCGGGCTTCAGGTTATGCCCGAGGAAACCTTGTTTGGTTATAGTATAATAGATCTAATAGTGTTATCTACCAAATTTATGTCAGAAGTTAAGCTTGAAAAGTCTGAGGATGCCTGAAACTGCTCCAACACCAAAAACCTCTAAGCGCTGCAAACTCTCGTAAACGCAAGACTGTCTATGTTGACCTCGATTCTGACGAATTCTCCGTAGCAGGTCAAGATGAGTTGTACATCTGCCTGTGCGATAGCCTCGCCGGTAATACTGAAGCTAACGCTGTCCGACCTCCAGCCACCAGCGCTGTCGTACATGGCGCCAAATTTGCTTGTGTCTCCGACCTTGAGCTCAATGTTGCAAACGTAATCGGCACCTTGGCTGATGCTGACAACTCGGTAGTAGTAGGAGAACTCGTAGTCGCCATTCAGATTCTGCAGAGTCTGCTTGAAGTAGTAATCGGGTTGACCGTTGCTGAATACCGCGGACCTAGTTCGTCATGTATTAGCAAGAGGTTAAAGACGCGGATTGTGAATGAACATACAGTGCGTTTGTGCCGGATTGGGGTTGGCTTTGGATGAGGTTGGCATTGCTGGTCCAAGGCGCAATACCGCTGGGGCTATCGTCGAAACCTGGGTTGATAAACAACTGGGTTTCAGCACAGGCTGCCGCTGCAGTAGTCGTGGTAGATTCTGCTTGGGTTGTAGTAGTAGTATCCGCAAGAGTTGTAGTGGTAGATTCTGCTCCGTCTGTAGTCGTAGTATCTGCCAGGGCTATAGTAGTAGTATCCCCTGGGATTGTAGTGGTAGTATCCGCCAGGGTCGTAACAGTAGTCGTATCGATTGACGTAGCCGAAGTATCAGCAGCAAACGTCGATGTGGTCTCAGCAATGCTTGTCGCGACGGTTGTCGCTGGTCGGCAGGGACCGGCTTCAGCGCCGAGAAGCATTGTGGCAATAGCTGCCAGGTTGAGGATAGAATAGCGAACCATGATGCCGTATGAGAAGCAAACGTTGAAACGAGTGGACACGACTGCAGATGTTGCAGTGTGAGGTAAAAGAATGTAAATATTGAGAGATTGCAGGATGCAAGTCTGAATCAAAATTATTTGGTGCCAGACATCCCCTTTTTAATTTAGCTATCAACAAATAACGTTAGTTCATGTTTGCGGCTGTTGTATACTGGCGCTAAATAACGGCTTGGCAGGAGGCTATTGCCAATAGTTCGAAACGCTATTGAGAAATAATGAAGTTAAGCGGAAAGCACTAACCAATTTTGGAGAGGGTATGCATATAACGAAGCTGTTCCAGGCAGGCCCATGCAGGACACTTCGCCAAATGATGTCGTTTGAATCGTAACCAAAGGATCCACGTCACCAACTAACTCCATCAAGGGTTTTCTGGGCGGTGCATTCCGCTATTAGAAGAATATCGAGCTTTAAGTCGTCTGCCTGTCTTCTTATTGATTAGATTTGCCGCATGTTCAGTCTCCAATAGACATTCATACGGGTTATGATTCTTGCCTTATAAAGTCAATTGGACCACCTTTCACTAACAGTCAGTCAGCCAGATCATGTGCACCGGCGTAGACGAGGAGCTTCGCAGGATTGATAGTGAATGCTGGAGGAGACGACGGAGAATTATAAAGAAACAGGCTTAGTGCCGGGTAAGCTCCTTGCCTCCCATGGCACTGGATATGACGACTGGGCTCGAAATACAAGTGCTTTATTATTTAGAACTCTAAGCATTGCTGTTCCTGTTTTAACTGTATTTCTTGAAATATGATATTGAATATATTTGAGCTTAGCATTTTGGAAAGTCACGAGACATGTATCGTGACTACTTGACGTGGACTCTCCAGTTACTTCGGCATTGCCGCTTACCAACGCTAACACGAAGTATTTACTTATAGGATGCAAGAATACTTAGGAGTTTCATCCTAAGCCATAAGAAGACTTGGATAAATTAACGTAAGCTTAGGAGGGCGTTTGATGAGTTTATGTTGATATTGTAATTCCAGGTCTAAAGTCTACATGCTTCCTTGTGTTTGCATGGGCTGTTCAAGGTTATCTATTGAACAGGGCTAAAACAAGGTAGAAAACAATAACTTATCACATTATATAAAGATGCTGTCTCGCTTTCCTACCTTACCTGCATTAAAAGGTTCGTCTGCTCCTTCACGTGACAGGATGACCGTTAGTCATCCATGTTCTCCCGCTGTGTTCTTTGTTCTCTGTGTCAGCTGCCTAAAGCCCTAAAGTCCATTCTCACCTCTTTCAATCCCTCGATTGCTTTTCCTTTCTTGTCAACAGCAACATGCCGTTCAAAAGAAAAGGTCAAAAGGCTTCTATCGACATCAGCAACATCGTCAAGCGCGACTTCTCGTATCTTGCGCCCAACCCCGATAGCGCCAACCATCCATTATGGATTGATCCCGACAAAGGATACATCATTCTAGAGCGCTTTCATCCTTTGGCGGACCTAGCGACTGACTTCCTCGTCACTATCGCGGAACCTCAATCCAGACCAGCTTTCCTTCACGAGTACAAGATCACACCGCATAGTCTCTATGCTGCTGTTTCTGTTGGCTTAAATGGCGAAGACATCATTAGCACTCTTGACAAGTTTCTCAAAACAGAGCTTCCGCAGACTATCAAAGAGTTCATCAGATCGTGTACGAAGAGTTATGGCAAGGTCAAATTGGTTTTGAAGAGCAACAAATATTTCGTCGAGAGCAGTGATGCAGATGTCCTTCAGGCTTTACTTAAAGATAACATCATCGGCCCTCTTAGAGTAAACGGCTCTGACGAGATTACTACGGCGCGTGCGCCAGCACTGGGTGGCTTGGTTATTCCTGGAACAAAGAACGCGGCGGGGGTTCAGCAAGCCAATCTTCCACAAATCGTAGACAAAGAATCGGACCACATTGAAGCCGTATTAAATGACGAAGAAAAGGATGATGAGGAAGAAGCAGTTCATGCCTTTGAGATCCCCGACAGCGCCGTTGAGGCCGTTCAGAAGCGATGCCTGGATTTATCGTACCCCATTCTAGAAGAGTACGACTTTCGCTGCGACAGCATCAATCCCGACTTGGACATCGATCTGCGCCCAAACACCCAAATCAGACCCTATCAAGAAAAAAGTCTCAGCAAGATGTTCGGCAACGGTCGCGCCAAAAGCGGAATCATCGTTCTCCCATGCGGCGCAGGCAAAACCCTCGTCGGCATCGCAGCAGCATGCACCATCAGAAAAGGCGTCATCGTCCTCTGCACAAGCTCAGTTTCCGCTGTGCAATGGCGCAATGAGTTTCTCAAATGGTCAAACATTAACCCCGAGGACATTACTACTTTCACATCCGAAAGCAAGGAGAAGTTCTCTGGGAGTACTGGTGTGATTGTGACGACGTATTCAATGGTTACGAATAGTCGCGAGCGTGCGCATGACTCAAAGAAGATGATGGACTTTTTGGCAGGACGGGAATGGGGATTGATGCTTCTTGATGAGGTTCATGTTGTTCCAGCCAATATGTTTCGACGTGTTATCTCGTCGATTAAAACGCACTCTAAGCTTGGGCTTACGGCTACGTTGCTTCGCGAGGATGACAAGATAGATCATCTCAACTTTCTCATTGGGCCGAAATTATATGAAGCGAATTGGATGGAACTCTCGCAGCAGGGGCATATCGCCAAGGTGCAATGCGCTGAGGTCTGGTGTTCTATGCCGACTGTCTTCTACGAGCAATATCTCCAGGTATCGTCTCGAATGAAGCGAATGCTAGCCGCTATCAATCCCTCCAAGTTCCAGGCTTGCCAATTTCTTATCAACTATCACGAAGCGCGCGGTGATAAAATCATTGTTTTCTCGGACGAGCTTTACTCCCTGAAACTCTACGCATACAAGCTAAAGAGATACCTTATTTACGGTGGTACAAGCCAGGAGGAGCGACTCAGGGTTCTTGATAATTTCCGACACAGTCCCGAAGTGAATACGCTATTCTTGTCCAAGATCGGCGATACGTCACTTGATCTCCCCGAAGCAACGTGCCTCATCCAGATATCCTCACAGTTTGGCTCCCGCCGTCAAGAGGCACAGCGTCTCGGCCGCATCTTGCGAGCAAAACGGCGAAACGACGAGGGGTTTAACGCCTTCTTTTACTCGCTCGTCTCTAAGGACACATCCGAAATGCATTTTGCGTCAAAGCGGCAGGCCTTCCTTATCGATCAAGGCTACGCATTCAAAGTGATCACCAAGCTAGTCGGTATTGAAAAGACGCCTGACCTCGCATTTCGTACTGCGGCTGAACAACGGGAGTTACTACAGGGCGCGTTGGTTGACAACGAGACGGCGGTTGATGATGAATTTGCTGCAGATGATCTCTGGGGTGGGGAGAAGAGTGGTGGAAAAGGGAAGAAGAACACGGTGAGGCGCGTCGCCGGCTATCTTGATCAACTTAGTGGTGTGCAGGATATGGCGTACATTGAACGGAATACTTCTTCCAACAAGGGTCTGAAGAGGACAAAGGGCGAAAAGAGCGAATTCTTCAAGAAAATGGACAGAGAAAAGAAGCGACGGAAGAACAAGTGATATGTCTCTTGTCCAAACTTAGGACCTAAATCCTAAATAACAAAGGGCTTTAGGTAAATTCGTATAACTCTAGACTGAAATTAGGATGCCAAAAAAAAACTCATCAAAGAATCCTCTAACTTACCTAAATCTTTGTGTCGTTTAGGATCTGCAGCCTAAATCTTTGTTACTCCCCGGGTCTTGTCTCCGGGTATTGGCTGTATGGTAGTATGGAGTTGCGAACAGTGATAGACTTTATTCGCACTTGTTCTCACACCAATGGCTACAGTAAGTTAACAGGTCAAGCTTTGATATATTTGCTTTCAAGCTTCTCCATATTGTTGAAGAAATATTGACATCTATTTTGGCAAGTCCGTGCACTGAATAGTGAGAAGATATTAATAAAATAGCTCATTGCTGATGGTCGCACAAAGGCTCCTTTCTTTATTGGACTTTTGTTCATTTCTGAAGCATCGCTCTTTGTGAAGTTGTTTCACTCATGAGTCGTTTCTTTGTTTAAGCTATAGCCTTAGCGGTATCGTTAATTTATGGTTGAACAAGGGAGTAAGAGATGAAAGATACCTACAGATAATGTCTATAAAGAACATTGCAGTATAATTATATACTGATCTCTCTTTTCTTACTGTTTCAAGTATTCTCGACAACCGTTTTCTACAAGTCATTATTGACTTTTGTTACTCACAACAGCTACAGGTACAAAGGTATATAGAACTCTTCGCTTTTGTGTCCCCTTTCACGCTAGAGCCTTTTGAGCTAATCCCTCTCGTCTAGATGCCTACCGTTTTCGATCTCAAGCAAACATGTGCCAGCCTCGAGGCTCTTGGATGCCCTCAACGTAAGTAAGAAGTCTTTTTCCTTCTCATTACACGGTTTACTAACTACTTGATAGACAATCAGAATATCATCCTTCAAACTAAGGCGTACAGCAATCCGAGCAAGGTACTCACTGGACATGACCTCTTCGTGTACAAGGAGAAGAAAGCCCTGTTGACCTTGATTAAAAACTACTAAGACAGGTTCCCTTCATTATAAGTTGTTTTTGGTATCTGTTATCATGCTTGGTTATGGCTCGGCGGATTGTTGTATAGAATGTTAGTTTCATGAGCTAGACCTGACGATGCGTGAAAGTGTTTCAATATCCTAGAATGCTACCATAATTCCATCGTGCGTGTATCCGTATAACAACTCCATCACAGCTTTGGTACAGATGGGTTGCTCAACAGGACCGAGATGGATTCCGCCCGCCTTCTAAGCCTTTATCTGGAAGGCAACATTCATGGGCACCTCAAGCCACTTGACCAAAGTTGCCGCATTCTTATCATCGGCATTTTTCTGCAACTCCTCCCTAGCCAGGTTCAATGGCGAGTCTCCTTTCTTGTTCTTCTTCCTTGCATCCGCACCACGCTTCACCAGCCACTCTACTGAGCCGACCCTTTTCTTCATCACAGCATGAAGTAACGCCGTAGTCCCATCATTGTCAACCGCGTCTATGTGGGCCCCGCACTTGATCAAGTACTCCATGACAGCGGTTTGCTGACTCTGAGCCGCTGTGATAAGAGTCGTAACTCCATTGTTGCCGACCCTGTTTACATTCAAGCCTCTGTCTTCGACAAGGTATTTGATGGTGTTGAGCTGTCCTCGTTCACACGCGATGATCAAGGCATCCCAGCCAGGAACATCAGAGGAACAATCATCACAACCCTTGTCAAGGAGATACTGAACAACCTCGAGACGGTCTTTGCCAGCAGCCATAGTAATCGGCGTCCCCCCAGTGCCAAGGAATACCGGTCTTGTCGCACAGATATTAGCTTTCGCACCTCTCTCTAGAAGTAGCTTGACAACATCGAGGTACCCGCCGCATGCTGCCCAATTAATAGCACTTCCGTCACCGGGAAGAACACCGAACCCAACATCCATACGAATATCCATATCAGCACCACGAAGGAGAAGGACGCGGACGGTGTCCAGATGCCCGCTATATGCCGCATATCCAAGGGCCGTCCACCCGCCATGTTTACCATCGATTTGAACATTCCGATCAAGTAGATCAGCTACTGTGGTGGAGTCGTTCTTCTTTGCAGCTGCAACTAAGCTTTCCACCGTATTGGGAGTCCTCTTCGCTTCGACACGTTTGTGAGTTGGGTTGCGCGGGAGGTGTTTATTAGAGAAGCAATATTCGCAAAAGCGTTCACCGCAGGAGCATCGGACATCGCCGGGCTTTTCTTCACATTTCGCGCATGAGTCGTCGTCCATTATTTCTTCATAGAGGATGACATTCTACTATTGTAGATGTAAAGCCAAAGCCATGCGGCCCTCTTAGTACTTGGATGCTCTTTAGCCATTCTACTTCGCGCCAAAGCGCAAGGTCTCGACTCTCAGCCGCAGTCAAAGGGCGGCAGAACGCCTGGGCGCAGCGCACTAACTTAAGCTTACAGGCCAATAGTCTAGCGTTAGTGTTCAGCTCAACCTTCTAAAGGAGGGTTGCAGTGTAGCGCTGACCAACCAGTGAAGGGTATTGCTCAGCCGACTTCGGTACTTTCAACATGTTACCTTTATGCCTCGTTGGGCTGAATACACCATTGTGATGGTCTGGGCACTTAAGGTGG
This sequence comes from Fusarium oxysporum Fo47, assembly GCF_013085055.1. Classification (NCBI taxonomy): domain Eukaryota; kingdom Fungi; phylum Ascomycota; class Sordariomycetes; order Hypocreales; family Nectriaceae; genus Fusarium; species Fusarium oxysporum. Next base: position 685,877 of record NC_072850.1, read on the forward strand.
CCTTATGGCAAGTTTCATTGACATATTAGTGGCAGAATGCACATATGCAACTATATAAAGGTTTGAGTTGATCATGACGCGAGCCAGTTGCGTGTATACCAAACCAGAGTTATCATAAAACTTGGGCTTTCTCAATGTCCTGATACAAGTAAAACAAGCTTCTATGGGAACAGCCCAAGATCAACTGGTGCGTTGCGCATTTGATCCTCTTGTATCTCCTGGATCAACCCTTCAGGGTAATCCTCAATATTAAGATCCATGTATCCACGAGGAGCCCATTTCCGCGCACAGACGAACAGCGTCCTTCCATTAATACTGGTATCAGACAGGATCCTCAGCGCGCATTCACCAGCATCTTCAGCCGTTGCGAGCTCGACGCCTGATTTCTCAACTTGGTCGAATTGGTCTTTGGAGAGAATACCCGTGCGGATGTACCTGCAGAATCAATTAGTCAAGGATTTCAAGTGCCCCGGAATGGAGAGTGATCTACCATGGTGCAATAACATTGACTCGGCTTCCATAGTAAAATGCTGTTCTTCTTAGAGCATGCATTATTCCGCGGACCGCCCACTTCGTACTGCTGTACTCTGGAGATCTGGGAACATCCAGGAAACCGGCGCCTGAACTGATGAGGATCAAGCAGGTATCTTCTTGGTCCTTATTGACTTCGGTGCCATTCTGGGACACAAAATAGTGCATGGCCAGCTTCGATGTATAAAGGGCCCCCTTCAGATTCACATCGATTACCTGCAAGTCTGGCTTTTGCGGTTCTTGGTCTTTACCTGCGCAAGTGGGTATGAGAGAGCTGGGTGAGGCACGATAGGTAGGGAGTTCTTACCGTCAAAAGTGAAAGTCTGGTCTTCTTTTGTCGTCCCTGCGTTGGCTATGACATAGTGAATCCTCCCAGAAGGGGACACTTGAGCAGCCTCCTTGAACAAACGAACTTGATCTTCCCAAACGGTTGCGTCGCATTGAACGAACTTTGAGCCTGTCAACTCTGAAGTGAGCTTCCCCGCAGTGATAGCATTTTTATCGCCGATTACGACCTTGGCTCTAATACAGATGAGTCTTCATGAATTTTTTGAGTCATGTGGAATTGCACGCACCCTGAGCTGTGTAGGGCCCGTACATAAGCCTCCCCAATACCACTTGCACCTGAGATGTTAGCTAACCTATACCGTGCCATTAATTTCCGTGACGCTGACCTCCGGTGATTATGGCAACTTTTCCAGCAATTTGATCTTCGTTGAAGTCGATATCGCAGTTTATGGGGGGCGAGATATGGTAAGGAGGCATAGTGAAAACAGAGCCTGTAGGTGGTTGTAGAATTGTAAGATTGGTCAAATGTTATTGCCTGGACGATGCGAATGTGTTGGTGAGCAGCGACTGTAATGAAATGGTTTTTACAGGGCTAGTGGCTCGCATATTTCATTGGATCTTATAGAATACTTCTCGAGCACCATCAGATACTTGATGCGGACTTATGCGAGTTGATGATATCGCCAAACCTCAGCTCTTGCGATCCCTCATCGGACCGACTTACCCGGATGTTGGCTCACCCAATGGTCAGCTCCCTGAATGAGGCTATACCCTTATTAGACGCACTAATGCAACCTGCTGACAGAGTGGAGTAGCCTATCCCCGCCCTGAGCCTCTGAGGGAGGAGATTCACGTGCATGCCGTGATGACGCCCCCAGAATCCGACGATTTTCTCTCCTGATTCATCCCATTAATTCTCAAAAGGTATCACATAATTCTCTCATAATCAGCCATATACAGCCATCTATCAGCACCCGGCATATACAGCACCATGTCCGATCCACAAAAGATTGCCATTGAACCAATGGCTCCACAGCTCCTTGTTAAGAAAGCTGAGGAGGACTGGACCGGGATTACTAGCACTGCACAACGACGAAAGCTGCAGAATCGACTCAACAAGAGATCGCAGTGTGAGTGCACCCTTCTAACTTGTACCATGGAGCCAGCATCTTACATAATATGCCCTTGGCAGATCTCAGAAAACGCCAACAACTCGAACAAAACCGGCTTGCTTCCAATATTGTTGGTCAAGCTGGCCTACCAGCCGAATCCATGCCAGTAATAGCACTCGCTCTCCAAGGTCCACCGGACGCCATGTTTGAAGTCATCCGTCAGACCTGCGAAGTTTACGAGAGACCTGATAAAAGCGAAAGGGTGTTTGCCATCGCGTGCAAGACGTACATGGACTATACCATGAACGCCCCTCGAATATCGCAGCTTCCACTTCTCATCAGTCTCAACGTTACAATAGCAGTTGCGAACAATGCTACACTGCTGGGATTTGACCGTGCGCTTATGTGTATCGACGAAGCTATATCGCCTTTTTACTTCAATGGACCTTTTACTGCAGATTATAATCCTCCAAGGGCACTTGAGCCTACAGAAGTTCAGAAGACGGTGTTGCATCACCCATGGCTCGACATATTTCCCTTCCCCAAATTCAGAGATAATATCATTCTTGCAGCGGATGCTGAGTTATTGGATGACGGCGAGCTTTGTGAGGATATATCAGAGATCAACTGGGAAAACGCTGAGAAGCCAAGTTTGATTGTATGGGGAGATTCATCTGTGCCAAACTCCTGGGAGGCATCGCCTTGGTTTCTGAGGAAATGGGGTTGGTTGCTTCAAGGGTGCCCTGAGCTTATAGAAACGACGAATAGATGGCGGCAGAGTCGAGGAGAAAGGTTACTGAAGTGGAATAATAAGTAGTATAGAAATTTCTATAATGACTGCTTCTTGAACACTGTTGGGACGCATGTGTAATCAGACCACGATAGGATGTGAGCAGTGAAGCTATCAGCGCCCTGCATTAGTGCAGCCAACTACGCCGCCGTACGGCACTGTTTGCATCATCATGCCTGAACAGAACTGCATAGTAAAACTATCTTTAGACTTAATGAATTTTGAAACCTTTGAATAAATATGAAGCTGGCCTGCAGCCTTGACAACTTTTGTTCCAGGAGCAAGAGCATCGTCGGAAGGCAATGGGTATGGCACAGAGAGGCTATTGTGAACCTGGACGCTCAACAATTGGATACGGTCGTGTGGCCCAATGGCAAGGCGTCTGACTACGAATCAGAAGATTCTGGGTTCGATCCCCAGCATGATCATATTTTTGCCCTCTAGTGATTACATGGTGCTCCACTTAGTTAGCTCAAAGGCCGATCACATTGATCACATTGCAAGACCATCACTTACCAAGACGGTCCATATCATATCCGCGAATCTTGCAGGACTAGCTCCGGCAGTCCAGGTATCTTTTAGTCATGGCTGTATTTCATTTCCATTTAAAGCTGAGCTTTCGGCCTTGCACTGTCACATACGATCATACCCACTGGAGAATTCGGGATCCCGTCTGCTCTCCCATAGACAAGCCAGTGAGGGGCGGATTAGTAGTTGGCTCGGTGACGACCAGCGAATACCCGCTGTTGTATGTTTTGCACATCATACCTACGTTCTTTTTTAGCTAGGCATTGCTTTAAGAGTTCGTCGCTGTCTACGGCACCGCTCCTGGTTGGAGAAGTCATTGTACATGTCGATACAGCTGGGAATCATAACGGCTTGCCTTCTTCTGTACTACGCTATATGAAGTGACATATCTATCTCAAAGTCCAACTTCTATTCTAATTAGCCTCCGTGTTACGACGAGTCCATCGGATGACGGCTGGGTTCATGGGCCGAGAAAACATTGACTAGAACAACGGTTAGTAAGAACACTTCAACACCAGAAGGGGCGCTTACCGAATAGTCAGGCGCAGGTAGAGGTGCCTTGGGATCAGGCTGTTCAATATGAAGCAGTCTCACAAACGTTGCAATGATGGCGCCCAACTGGGCATACGCGTAGTTCTCTCCAACACAGCGATGCCGTCCCGCGCCAAAGGGTAGATATGGGCTGCTCACAGACTTGTTCATCATGCCGAAGCCATAATCAACTGTCTCCCCATTACCCTTCGAGTCCTCAAGAGACTCAATTTTATCCCACCGATGAGGGTCCCATTCCATAGGTCTAGGAAAGAATTCCTCAGATCGCGCTTGTGTACCAGGTGAGGCGAGGAGTGTATGAGACGGCGGAACAACCCAATCCGTGCCGGGAACTCGCATAGGTGACTTGACCTGTCGGAGAATAGAGTGGATTGGACTGTGAAGACGCAAGGTCTCCTTGATAACCTGTCCATTCAGCGTCAACTTCTGCAAATTCTCCCACGTCAACGGCTCTTGCGGTGATCCCAAAACCTCAAGCTGCTCATCATACAACTCTTGAACGAGATGCGGTTTATGCGCAAGATTGAGAAGTAGCCAGGCGCCACTAGCAGCAGTGTTGTGCTGCCCACCCATCAGAATAGCAATCAACATCCTCGCCGCATGATGATCCGGCAAGTCCTCACCATCCTTGTATTTAGCATTCATAAGCGTCCAAACCATATCAGTCTCATCGCCTTGATTTCCAATCTCACGACGCTTCCGGATGATGTCGCTGAATAATTCCTCCATGACCTTTCGTGCGTGATCGCGACGGAAGTTTTGTGGTAGGGGAAGACCAGGCATGACGAAGTTGATAGGTTGAAAGCCATCGTCGAGATGGCGGTAGAGGGTTGCGAATGTGCTGTCAAACATGGAGCGGACTTCGTTGCCGAGGAGGGAACCTGCTGCGGTGTAGATTGTGATCTCGGCCATTACTTCGGTGATGTTGACGATGCCCGTTGATCCTTTGAAGTAGGGTGAAGTAGCGATGTAGTCTTCGACTTCTTTGACGAATTTGGGGATGTAGCATCGCAATGAGTCTGTCGTGAGACCAAGTTTGAGAAGCTACCGATGAACCATTAACACGCCGTTCTCTATATGGTGCAGTTCGACTTGCCCTCTTCTGATCCATGAATCTAGCATTAGAGCAATCATAAACAACCTCCTTCCCAAAAACAGGAGTCGTAAGTTTTCCATACACATCCTCTGCATTAAGATCCGCATGCTTCCCATTTAAGATGAAGTCATTCCCCTTCGGCCCCAGAAAAACAGTCGTCGACTTGCCCAGCAGGATAAACGTGAAACAATCTCCATACTTGGCTTGACAATCGAAGAAGAATTTATACGGATCAATTCCATACTGGACTGTGCTGCCGATAAGTGGGAAGATGTGAAATACGACTGGAGGGCGGTGAGGGTTCGGGAACCAGAGCTGCTTGATGACGTTGGTGATTGTCGCGATAACGATGATGAGAAAAGCTGTTATGGGGACAGATAATGATAGCGGAAGAGACCGCCAATTGCTGTAGAGAGCCTCCATTGGTGATCCCCTCAGTGTGTAGGTGTCACGATGAGGATTTGGAGATGTTTCCCAACGGAAAAACTACCGGTCAGCACTATCGAATGATCAGGGACCAATCTGAGCCAAGAGCAGCTGATAATGAGTCAGCCTTATCGGAGCCTTCGGCAGAAGATCGTGTTCCTGAGAGAACAGCGCTAAAGTGGTCCCCTCACTAGTGACGATCCCTGTCGCGAGAGGTTCGATCGGCTAGTCCGTACACAATAAAGCCAGTGGGCGTGAGCATGTCTGCTGCAATGGTATGGATGAACCTCTCAATTCTGTCTTCGAGTTCGAAGTATATTCTTCAAGAGAATTGTCAGAATCACGTAGTTGATATTATGATAGTGGTATTCGGTCAAAGATTAAAGATACTGTACTGAATCCAAATTGGTCGCTCTGACTCAGAGACCCATGCCGGATCAGCACTGTTTATTGGCCATATATGTAGCAAGAATCCGCTTCTTAGATATGTTGCTATAGATATGGCCACTTCCAACACATTGAGAGTCAACTATCCGTTTTGTATGCTACATCCACAGCAATATGGATACTTGCAGGAGCTTTTCTAGAGATATTTAATGACGACCTTGGAGACACTAAAATAAAATTAACCATTGCTATCTCTTCTCAGTCTACTGTTTCTTACAATTACCTTCACTAAAACTATCGTCGCTGTTTACCAGACAAAATGACAGGCACGCACTCCATCATTACTCCTGCTATTATGTACTGGGGAACCCCAGTAGCCCTCATCACCACCTCCAACGACGACGGCACTGCCAACATTGGCCCCATATCCTCAGTCTGGTGGCTCGGCCATCGCTGCCTCCTAGGCCTAGCCTCAGGATCCCAAACCACACTCAACCTCTTCCGCACAAAGCACTGCGTCATCAACCTTCCCAGCAACGACATGGCGCACTACATCAACCCCATCGCAAAAACCACCGGCACCTCAACTGTCCCACCTGGCAAAAAAGACCGTGGCTACAAGCACTGCAAAGACAAGTTCGCCGCTTCAGGTCTTACCCAACAAGCCTCTGATCTTGTGCAGCCGCCAAGGATCTCGGAGTGTCCTGTGCAGATGGAAGCAGAGGTTACGAATAGTATGGATTTGATGCAGGATGTTCCGGATCGGAAGGGGCTCTTGGTTGCTGTTGAGGTTAAGATTCTGAGAACGCATGTTCGGAATGATTTGAGGATGGAGGGGTATGAGAATAGGATTGACCCTGATCGATGGAGGCCGTTGATCATGAGTTTTCAGGAGTTCTACGGCCTTATGCCTGCGAAAGTCGCGGAGTCGAGTCTTGGTACTATTGATGAGGAAAAGTATCGTTTCATTACTAGATCAGAGGTTGTTAAGCAAGGAGGAGATATGGATGCGTTGAACGGTGAGGCTGGTGGACGGTGATGCCAAGATACCCCTCACTAGCCATGATCCCTGTCAAGAGAGCTTCTATTGGCTTATGGCCGATAATTCAGCCTGTCAGTCTGCCTGTAGGCATGTTACGGCACAGCCACAATGGAACCCGTTAAGATAAATGCCTCGACTTTCCATATTCAGCTCATAACAAACCCTTATTTTTATAATCTTGATGTTGATGATAAGTTTGCAGCCATGGAAACCGATATTTGCCCAGATGGCGATACGCGCACCGAAAAAGAAATGATCGTCAAACTCATAGTCGCGCATTTCACAGCCGTCGTCGCCTTCTGCAATTTCCAGTCCCTGCGCAACGAAAGACTCGACACCATCGAACCAATTCTATTTCTTCTATCGCCCTTGATAGTAATAGCCCAAACAGCGCTCGGGATCATCATAATTAACGTCGCATTCGTCTCAAACGTCGCTCAGTCCCCTAAATCCTTTTCTCTTCATCTTGAAACTTACGCGCGACGATGGAATACGCTATTCGGAAAGAAGCCTTCGCAACCTCGTCGAACACCCACTGGCTCGTTGGAAACAATGCGATCGCGCTTTGGTAGTGCCTGGATAAGACTTGGAAGAGCGGTAGCTATCTTTGCAGCACTTTTCCAATTCGCAGCTACGATATTTCTCTACCGACGTCGAAAGAGTTTACATGGCTGGGATTCACTTACAGTCGTTGACCATCGAACATTTGAGCTATCCGCTGGCGGCGCCGCCGTCTCCATCCTATCTCTTGCCCTCCTTCTCAAATTTCCCGGCTTTGGGCAAGCACCGGAAACGTTGTATATTCCAGAGTTCAAAACAGATCCCGCAATCATTTTCTGTCGCGGTGATTCCCGCCGTTGCCCGAGCTGGTATCAGATCCTCTACGCTTCAGATATCGGATCAACTACATCAGCTACGACGTGGCTAGCATGCGTTTTGTCATCAACATACAAAGGCGAATCTATACCACTTGACTTCATATATGAGTTTTACGAAGGGATCTACGCCGAGTTTGCCCGAGAATTCTCGCTCCAAATCTCGATGCCGATTTTCTACCTCTTTGTTGCAGTATTCTTAGCGGTATTCTTCACGCTACCGCATGTATACAACGGCCCAGGCTTTGAAGCAGTCAGCAAAAGTCTCTGGGCCATGATTCCAGCTCTTCTTGTAGTATTGGCCGCTATGCTTACTTTTTTCTGCATGTTTATGCTGATCATGTTGCCGGTTCTTATGGTGTTGTTTCCGTCTCTTGTTAGCGGGCCAGGAAGCATTTTCACGATGAAAGGTTATGAGACTCGTGCTCTGTTTTCGCAGCCGCCGTTTACACCGGTGATGAATGAGACAGATTGTGTTTTGCTATGGAAGGATCCTGTGGCGGAGTATTTATGGTCGCTTGTATAAATCTTGGGAAGGTAACTTGACTATATAGAGGATAAGAATGCGATTACGATTAACATCAAAATGTGTGAACACGAGTATTAGCTCTTTTTGTCGTTTGCAACTAGGTAGCCGATGGTGAAAGAATGATTCCCTGAAGATCCAGAGTAGATGCGAAATATCTTAGGGCTGAAAATGCGGAAACCCTTCGTGCTTGCTAGTTATTCGTCCTCATAGTTTCCGTTAATAGGAATCGGAAAGATGTTGCCGTGCCCTGTTCCCGGATAGTCTAGAAATTTAACCTCCCGATTAAACTATCGATTTCTTGGTGCTTCAAGACTAGATGGCTTGGTGGGAATACGGGGACTAGCCACTGTTGAATGCCACTAACGCATCTTACCGGCATCGTGTGCCGATGAATCAACAAGTCAGGGCTATCTATTGCAGGTTCTCCTATATAAACCCTCGGCCCTGGTCTGTCTCTTTTGAACCTGATTCACCATTTCCTCCAGTCATTCGCTACGATCCAGGTCCGCAAGATGTATTCATCTAACACCTTTTCGAAAGCGGCAGTCCTCCCCCTCCTCTCCCTCTCTTTCACTACCGCCTCGCCATGCAAGCCCCAATCTTCTCAAGACTTCACCATGACTTCGCCCGCCTCGTTTACCAGCAGCATCATCCTTGGTAGCAGCACCATCATCGTTCCATCAACAACATTCAGCGTCTTCGAATCCTCTACCACTAGCGACGCGACAACCTCTACGACTGAGTCAACTACTGAATGAAGGTCGAGACGATCTTCGCCAGGACCAACTTGTGGTGGCCCCGGCACGCCGTGCAACACCAGCAACTTTCAGCAAGTCTGCTGTAATTCTGCTCGTTTCGGTACCTCAGCTTGTAACCTCGCAGGTGGCAACGGGTTTAGCGGCGTATACCTTTAGGTTGATCCTGCGATGTTGTCAGAGCATAACTTCAATAATGAGACATGTTAAGTTGCAGATTTTCTTTATAAACTTTATTCACTACCTTGGAGGTTTGAGGCTCGAAAATTAGAGATGGTGAATCTCTGTTCTCTTGAAATTACTATCCACACTGATACACTGGAGTTTCTGTATGCCAATAAGCGTAGAGATTCTTGTTCCCCTTGCGATCAATCCTGCGCTGTCTCCGACTCTCCTCCTTCTGAACCTTTTCCGTAAATCTGTGCTGAGTTGCAATCAATGAACGTTGCTCAGATGCAGACAGGTGCATCAAAGCGCTGCGGTCGCCTGCACTCATGTTTGCGAGTTGGTATGTAACCGTAGCTTTCTGCCGCCTTTCTCGTCTCGATAACAGCCTTGTATCCGAAGTATCTGGTACATGTTCCTCGTGCATAGGAACTTCCTCATCGACTTCGACAGAAGAGTACTCGAGCTGAGACCTAGAAGTCCGCTTGCGCTCGCGCATCTGGGAAACTGATGGCTCAACTTGTGCTGATGACTTTTTGGAGATGAGCCGCCCGGACGGTAGACGGATGGAATCGCGATCAACCTGCACCGGCTTTCGATCGGGTTCAACTTCTGAGCTCTCAAACTCCTCCCCGTCATCTTCGCTGAGGCCATCCTCGTCTGGATCAACAGACGTCTGTGAAAAGTCGTAGAAATCGGCAAATTCTGATCCATCCGACACGTCGAACTTGCAATGGCCTTTACCCATCATGTGTTGCTGTACAGCCTGAACGGTTGTTCTACTTGTCCCGCAGTAAATACATTCTCGGTATTCATAGATAACCAGATGGAGATATATGAATAACGTTTCGAGATCAACCAAGAGGTGCTGCTGATAGGGAACGAAGAGACCGTGTGCACTTTGCATGTGAAGGATGCTTTCGGCTAGTGTCGGGTAGACAGAGGGACAAAAGAGGCATTGGCCTGGGGTGAATGATTGAGGTGCCGGATCAGGAGAGTTGTTGATAGACATGATGTATGGTGTCAAAGGGCTGGTTTCCTCAGAGAACGGTAGGATCATTGAAGTGGTCGTGGTTGTTGCAGTAGTGGTGGTTGTTGCTCCTAGCATGAGATTGAGTAGTCGCGTGTTCAAGGTCAAATCGATGCTTTTCTGGAGCTTAAGCCTTGTAAATGTGCTTGTTGATTATATGATAGGGACAGAATGGGGTGGGTAGGGTATGCAATCTTTATAGAACTGGCCATTCAGTTTGAGATTCCAGATCTGAAGTGCATCTGCCCACTGCATCAACATGATTGGTCAATGGAGGTGAGTCAAGGGAATGGGACTAGGCTCTTTTAGGGTAATCACTATGATGATTCATAGTGATTAGGTCCCCGCGGGGCCGAGACTCCCGCTCTAACAGAGGCAGGGCTGATACGGGCCAAGGCCAGTTAGGATGCATGTCACTCTCCCGCGCCACCATGGATTTTCGGACGCAACTCCACGGGCCCCCGGACCCGAAGAGGGACAATCCCAAGTGCTGCCATATTATTTAGCCATGCTTCACAAACCGAATTTAGTTCATTCGAAGTTGAATCGCTTGCTAATTTTAGAACCTTATTACTCACATGCATGCAAAGAAGGCTTGCAAAAGTCAGTACTGTTATTATTGCTAAGTCGATAAATTTCAATAAAATTGCGCCCTCAATATGGTCTCAACTCCGTTACTCCCAATGATTCTTTTCCGTCACGAACCTCTTCTCACTCTTCCTAAATCACTCTCTCAAAGACTGAGTCGACATGAGCTCGGACCTTATCAGCCATCTTCTCCCTCAACCCAACCAAAACCTTCTCATTATCCGCAGCTTCGCTCTTATTATCAACCAAAAAGACACCACCGGCAGATCGAGCTGCCTTACTCAATCCCTCGGGAATCGGTGTCGCCGCCTCTGCAGTCTCCTCAACAGTATATCTCGCATTAGTCGCATAGAACAATGCCCTCGCACCAACATCATCAGGACTAGCAAAGAACAGCCCTCCAAGCGGCGTAACAATCCACTGGAGAAGAAATCCAATAATGCCACTTGAACCACGAGAGAGAAGGGGTGTAGCTGTCAGACCGGGAAATGCGTGCACGAAGCTGATCTTAGGGTTCTCCTTGGCGAAGCGCTCGAGGATGAGAGTGAGCATGGTGGCTGCTTGTTGAGCTGCCGAAGCGACACCAAAGTTGCCTGGTTTGGAGAGGTCGAGATCATCTTCTATGAGAGGACCTTCTTGGCCACCGGCGAGAATGTTGACGACATGAGGGTTTTCGCTGTTGCTGAGAAGAGGGAGGAGGACTTCGATGGCACGGACACGGCTGTAGAAGCGGGTCGTCAAAGAGGGTTCTAGCTTTTCCTTGGTTTCTAAGAAATATTAGTAAAAGACCATTGTAATTGATCAAGGGGAGTTTTTACCTTTTCGGCCCTCAAAAGACATGAATCCAACAGACATGAACAAAATGTCAATCTTAGTCTCTCGCTTCGCAATCTCCTTCATAGCAGCATCGGCTTCTTTGACAAGAGAAACATCGCGTTCAATAAACTCAATTGTGGCGGATGGGTTGCTCTGTCGGAGTTCTGCGATAAGTGGTGTAGCGGCTGAAGTGCTTCGACCGACGATGTAAATAGTTGGCGATTTGTTATCTGTAGCGATGGCGAGCTGCTTAATTGTGCTGCGACCAATACCGGATGTGGCGCCGAGGAAAACAGCTGTGAGATTCTTGGGGAGAGATTCGGGGAGGGCTGATTGGTTGGATTTCTTGATGGTGTTGATTGCGACCATTTTGGATGATTGTAATTACTGATGGGAATAGATTTTGGTGGATGTAAATGGTGAAGTTTAGTGTTTAGTATAGTTGTAGATGCTGAATGTTGATGAGAATGTTGATGATGAGATTCATTTCGACGATGATACCCCTCACTTTAATATCACCTCAACCTGCACTCGTCATTGTCATTTCTGACAATTATTATCGTAAAGTCAGCCCTATTCGCGGGAATCGGATATCCGACGAACAGCGTAAGCACAAGGAGTTTAGCGCCTGGGGAATGCCGTCAGAAATGTCAGCTTCGCTTGATTGGCTGCGGGAGAATCCTTTCGGTCTTCTTGGCGTTTCCCGAGATTTTAGTGCGTCATGGCAAGCTTGTGATTGCTGACTACCCCCCATCTCCCCAGTGCTAAGGATATCCGAAAATTCATTTTACGGACTTTCAAGATATACCAGGTCTGTTCGAAGTCAAACACCGATATAGATCGTATTCTTGTACACATATTCAACACTCAAGGACTTAAAGTTAGAACCTTTGATTTTTGGTGCCCAGCCAACCTTGCTCAGTTCAACGAAGTAAACCCCGTCGTTGGAACGGGATCCAGAAATCGTCTATGATTTTCGCACTACCCGAATCTCGGTGAACACGCATAGCGTCTTTGAGATCACCTTTCATTACCTCCACCAAACCAACGGAAGCTGCCCTCCATACTTCAACTGCCCGCACGGCCCATTGCTGAAAGTATAATAAGGCGCTTCCCAGCTATTGAAGCCCATCAGCTGCGCCTGCTTACCATCACCGATGTATTTTGCATACACCGGCTGGGCCCCGTCGAGGCACTGGTTCCTGTTTTGCGTGATGTACATGTAGCAGGACTCCGGTACATCTCTGGTTGCGTCGGGTGGCTTGCCGAAGAAGCTGATTTGGCAGTATGGCCGCTTCATGCATTCGTTGCAACAGGAAATATAATCGCCGACTTTTACTTCAGTTGGGTTTACCTCGTGGTCTTGGTGGGTCCATTCCTTGATCATGCGCCTGTCGGGCGCCCAGCCGAGGATGTTTTTGCCGGGCTTGGAGCAGACGTGGTAGTGGGTGTTTCGGGGTATTTGTTTCTCGAGGGTGACTATGAGCACGTTAGCTCATGTAGCAAGTCAAATATGGCATGATGCTTACCCGTCTCGTTAATGATTCTAGTTCTCGTCGCGCTGACAAATACCGTCTCGATAGGACGAACTGTGGTGGTCACGGTGGTGTCAAGGCCCGAAGGATACTGGGTCTTCACAATGGTTGTCCTGCAAGTCAATATGTGTGTCTTGGTAGACTGCTTGGTGGCGTTTTGAGTCTGCACTCTGAAGCTGGTGGAGGTCACAGTCTTCTTTATCGGCATATCTTCAGTACAGTACACTCCCAGACGTTGTGAAAACAAGCGAGCGTCTTTGCCGATCTTTGAAGTTTTCGCCTTTCCGTCAGGGGGTTCCATTTCCTTCCAATCACCAATCGCCGTAAAGCCTGGCTTTCTTGAGATCGTCACATCGAAATGGCTGGTGGTTGTGATGGTATTCCTGTTCGTCTTCGTCTTCGTCGTGGTTTCCGTTTGGTTAACCAAAGTTGGGACTATGATACACAGTCAGCAGGAATAAACAGAAAGGTATGAATTATGCTATGTACTGGTAACCGTCATGGTAGCTATCGTGGCCTCAGGGCTTGCCTTGACTGTAGCCAGCTTCGTGAAAGTTGTTCTGATGGTAGTTGTCGTGGTATTGCGACCGACAATGCTGGTACGTTGGCTGATAATCTTGTCGATTAAAGTGAGCGTTTCCACCCTAGTGCTCGTGCTGGTACGAAGGACATCGACACTACTTGATCCAAGAGACGTTTCGCAAGGGCCCTGGGCGACGCTCTCTGCGCTTAGGGCGAGAAGGCCCATGAACAACCCCAGGGCTACCATACTGTCGAGAATCGTAGCAAGGTCGATAATGGCATGCGGATCTCAGCGTGAGGGGCAAGAATCGAGCCACTTACTGATATATAGCTCCATGGCAGATTTCGGCAACTTTGCCAACAAGGTTTCAGCCAATGTCACCATAGAGGAGAGGAGATGAGGTTTTATGCCTAATATCCTATCGATTGCGTTGAGACTCCAAGCCTCTTTACGCCATAACTTTACAGCCACTATCTTGGGGACGAGCAACAGACATGGCAAACCATTTATGATAAGCGATATCTTCTACTAAAAGGACCAATTGCAGTATCCCCGAACGCCAGGCTTTCTGGAGGCTCACAATCAATTTTCATCGCCCTCCGAGTCCGTATCCCCATCTTCATTTGAGACGCTGCCTTCGTTTCCATCATCTATGTCGTGTCCCTTTCCTGATTCAGCGTCGAATTCCAAACACTTCTGGCAGGATTTATAATGATTCGATCTTTGCTCCTCGGTATAGTGATAGACGCACTCGGTATCGCTGTCGTGGTACTCGTCGCAACAATACCACCTGAGGCATTCCCCGAGAGGATACTCATCATTTACATTAACGAGCTCCAAAAGACCCTGGTCCGCGTCAGACCAGCCACAGGTTTCCTGCAGCCACTCAGCTGCGGTATTGTGTGCTCTCCCCTGGGCGTATGCAACAGAATTGATCAATTGTTGACGACCGCGGCCCGTTGTAACAGCGCCGTGATGGACCAGTAGTGCCAGCATGTCAAGCCTGCCATTCTCTGCGGCTCCTTCTAAAGCTGATCTGCCAAGCACAGGTGCTCCTCGTACATTGATCCTGGCACCGAGTTGAAGTAGATGTCTCGCGAATCCAAGGTACCCACCTATTGAGGCGAATTGGAGAGCAGTTGCGCCTTGGTAGAAGGCTGGAGGGGCATTGACCTTTGCCTCCTTTTCTAGAAGGTATAGTGCTATTTCTATATCGTTTTTCTTTGCAGCGAGCTGGAGGGGCGATAGCTTTTTGGCTGTGGTCCAAATGGGTGCATCTATGTCGAATTCATTGACATCTGCCCCCACTTCCACCACGTATCGCGTCACATCATAATTGCCCATGTCAATTGCTTCGCACAATGCTGTCTTGAACTGTATGTCTTGCTTTGTAGAAGTGCCGAGTCCGGTACCAAACTCTCTCAGCAAATGCAAATAGTCGGATGATCTCTCACTTTGAGCAACAATGCTCCAGGCTATGGTATCCATATAGCAACCGCGCCGAAGGAGTTCCCTGAAACCGGAAGTATCTTGTCCTAGAGCGGCCAGTGTAAGAAGACTCCCTTCGGTACGAATATGTTCACCTTCTTCATCAGCGGGCGTGCGCCAGAAACCTGCTCGGTCCCAGTACTTGCCGTTTACTTCTATATTATCTGTTCCGAAACTGACGGGGAGGATGGCCGAAGTTAGGACTGAGTGGCGGGAAAATCGGGTGAGAAGCTTTTCCATGATTGTGAGCTGGCCAGCGTTAGCAGCCAATCCCACGGCGGTTCCCTCCAGGAGGTGACAGCTTATCGGTTGGTGAGCCCGTTCAAAAAGCCTTTCAACAAGAGCCCAATCCTGTCGTTGTATTGCCGCACAGAATGGCCCTGCATCAATCGCGAATTCTTGCATTTCCAGAGCTTCTTGGAGCGATGGGTCGTTGCGTGCCTCTATTTCGGCCTCTAGGCAACCTCGTCCCGTATCGTCAATATCGGTCAAAGTTCCACCGTGTTGTAAAAGAAACAGTAGTAAGGGGTTATCCCGCAGAATAATAGCTCTAACAACCTCCCCACCAGTCATCTTGGCTCCTGCTTGTATCAAATGCTTAACTGTGAGCCGTCGTACCACTCTTTTGTCTTGATTGTCGAAAGACAGACAACCATCGGTTTGGAACTCTTCATCGAAAAGCACAGAACTATCAGTTTGGACTTCAACACCAACAGAGAAGTGGCGAGCCATGGCACATTGAAGAGCGGTGCGTCCGTATCCATCGTCATCGTTTGGATCACCGCCAGCACTAAGTGCTTCTTTCAAACATGCGTGAAGGCAATGCTGTGAAAGCCTGGCCACGTGCCCGTAAGAAAGAACAGCTCCGTTTTGAATCATCTTGAGGATGCTTTTTTCAATATGATTATGATCATTTACCTGATGTAGTAGCATAGTGAGGATGGTCAATGGACATCCACTAAAACGAGTACCGGGGATGCTGAAGTCATCGTACAATCCAATATCGTCCGTGTAAAGTCGGGCGTTAGGGTTGGCTCCGTAGTCGATCAGTAATTGTAGTACATCAATGTTGACAAAGACAGCCGCGACAAGCACCAACGAAGATGATGCACCTCTGTATCGTTCGAGAAGATATCTGCACACAGTTGCATTACCACCAACTACTGCTGCCTGTAGAGGTGTAATGCCATCTGCATTACAAAAGTTTCCGGAACTATTCATTTCGTCAAGTCGCAGCACGATGGCATAATGCCCACCATAAGCGGCGGCTATGCAGGCATCTGCCAGGATCGGAGGTGCAGGCTGGCCTTTAAGCAGAAGGTAGTCTAGCATCAAATCCGCCATCCTACCCCCAACCTGGACTGCCATCATAAGAGCTGACGGGTTTGCAAAACGCGACCTTCTCGAAAGGACATACAGCTCTAGTCGACGTTTTGGGTGTAGCCACGAAGTCTCGTAACTGGTGACATTCACGCCACATTGTAGCATCTTGCACATCAATGCTTCATCGCGCAATTCGATTGATGCTCGAAGCATTTCATCCATGTTGAGGAACTTATGATCAAACAATAAGTTCAGTACTCGCAATTTTATCGCATCCGAACATCCACTTTCTAAAGCCAGGTTGACAAATGCTTCTTTATGAGTCCTACTTTGAGGAATATCAGCGCAAGCGTGGTAGCGTAGAAGTAGCTCAACAAGCTCTAGGTTACCGGCCTTGGTTGCTTGCTGCATAGGAGTGGCCAAGACTGGATAGTTATATAAGACCACCTCACAATAGCAATTAGGATCCTGACCTAGCTCTAAGAGCCATGTGATAAGATCTAATGACATTGATCGCTCTGTGTTGTGTTTGAATCGCGAAGTCGCCTTTTGAATCTCAAACTGGAACAGCCTCTCTAAAAACGCTCGGAAAGTCAAGTTCTCGTTTCGAAGTTTCTTCAAATCGGCTCGGAGGTCTATAATACCAATCCTCATAAGGCTGGTATAAAAGTCCAACTGACTATCGTCCTCGGTTACCATTGAATTTGATAACATATAAACCATAACCTTGAAGTATTCGGAGAGAGATTCAGCAGTTGGACAAGCGAATAGATTTTGAGCAGTCTTTGTGTGTTCTCCCGGATACCATTCTGGCATAACATTGCTGACGCCTGTTATCAGCTTTGATAACGAGATCGATAGGTTCTGCCTGCCTTGAGGGACCAAGACTCGCATCATCAGTGATAGCGCAATACTGGCTTGATCCCTTTGATGGACTGTCAATACGTTCGAGCTGGAAGCGTTGATTGTGGCTATCAATACATGTAAGAGAGAATGGCTACCCTTTCCTTGGGTTGACTTACTATTCCAAGAGGTTTCTCGTAGACGGAGCCACGGGAGGGACGACGGCCACTCGAAACTCATCTGAAAAGTCGGTGGAGTACAAATGCTAAGCTGTGGATTCTTCGGAGATGGTGGAGCTGTTATCCTCCGTGTTAGAGTTGACAATTGAGTATGCATTATACTAACGTGCTTTGAAACGGACCATGATGTTCGTTTCTCGGTGGCGATTCGTCTCTTTCGTGATCTTGAGCTTTTGCAGTCTCCTGCCACAGTGTATGACATCACTTTCTTTTCCCCTCAGTTTGCGCTGCCGAATCTTCCGCTCGACATACTGCCACGTCTGTTTGTCAAGGTTCTTGGAGAAGCTCCAGGTCCTAAGCTTGTACTCAAGTTGACCCTTTCTATAACCAAGTCAGTGATCATCGCATATAGCCCGAGTGGGATATACAAACGTGGTATAGAGTCCTTGGGCCCTTAACAAAACTACCAAGTCCTTGAGCGATGTGTTATTGATCAGATACTCATACCTGATGAAGTTCTTCTGCTCCAGCCAATCCCTCTCATTTGGCTGTGATGTTGTCGCACTCATGGGAATGTTCGAGATGCAATATAACTGCAGTGGCCGGAATATTGCAGAAAGATTGTATGAGACTAACGACAATGTAACAAGAGAGGAAACGTAGCGAAGAAATGGTTCTCGGTCGATTTGATGAGAAAATAAGAAAGAGAGAGAGCTGTCCGAGGGTATTGCTTTCTTTATGTAGATGCCCAACAAGGCTCTACGTTCACAGTTCTGATTCGTCTAATCCAGAATCTGAGTGGCTTTCCCAGTTAGTAAGCCTCATTCCAAATTTAGTGCCTGACCAGATATTCTTTCATTGGCTCCGTCCATAATCTCATCAGCTGGGCGCACTCTGCATACAGTAGTATGACCTGACCTGATTTCATTGGTCATGGCCAGAATCTTGCAGTCGTGGTTTCTGACCGGACGGTGCGTCACCTCACAGTAATTCAATTGGATTTGCCCAGAATCTTAACCCCACTGCGATTCTCTTGACTTGATATAACAGGCTAACTCCAGAATCTGAAACTCTCTGTGCACTTCGTTTGTGCCATTTTATATCTTGCTACTGCGCATCTTGGAATTTGGGCGGGTCCAATGCGGATTTACGATGATGGCTGCACATTCATCTCCGAGATCGTCCTTTTTAAGCATATAAGCAAACGGGGATCCCCATGGCCTAATTTACATCGATTCATACAATAAGCCAATACTCCTCCATCAGGTTGGACAGCTTGAATTTTACACTGCCTCAAAGACCTTTCACAAGATGAAAACCGAAGTTATCGTCGCAATCGTCAGCTTGGTGGTTTCGCTTCCCCCCGCGCTTTACGCTCTACATACATGGTATCTACGGCGGTCTCTAGTTACATGTGAGTACTTGCAAGATGTTCGTGTTCCAAAGGGCTGATACGAACCTTGATGTTCGCCCCAGATCGCCCTTCTCACCAGAAGCATCTCTTAAGACGCCGTTCGGAACTTCTTTGCTCTGTATCTGAACGAGGCATCGCATTGAAATTGCGAGTTGAAGAAGGTCTACCAATAACTCAGAGGGAAACATTTTTTCGAGCACCAAACCCCGGCATGACACTGAGCTGTTGATAGATTGGCGTTATGTACCTAGGAATTGGATGATAGTCTGAAGCATGGAGTCAATAAGATGACACTTATTAGACACCATTTCTAGATAAACACTGCTATAGAGGTATCAGCGCACACAATAAAGCATGCTGTCAGGAAGTCTACGGACATGACCATGGTTATGTTAGCACGATATCACTTTATCTCCAGCAAGCCACCTAGATAAATCAGTCTTACTTGAGTTATCTCTTCTTAGTCAATCTAAGGTCCCTAGAACCACATTGTTAAGCTTACTGTAGTGCAATTAGGTGGTAATCATATGTACGTTTATCATTATCTCCATTAGTATCGCGGAAACTTGCTGCAAAACTTGAATCGGTTATTACCGGGATCGACATGCTTATGCCGAAACGGATCCATTGCTTATCAAGCGGTGATTATCAAGCTGGCCTGAACTGCAGGGGATATTCAATTCGAGACAAAGAAAGAAAAAAAAACCAGCTGCTTGATGTAGAATTTGCCTCAAGTACCTAGCGAATAGTTACGTTTTGTGGCAGAATCATGGCATGACCCCAGTGCCCACTAACAAGGTATGACACTATCTCCTAAAGTCAATTTGCGGGGTCGACATGAGTCACTTACGCCCTTACATTGATTATCTTGACAGTAATAAAAAGTTCTCGTCAGTCCACTACTCAATCTTCTGATAGCCGACGATCGAAGATTATCACACACCAACTAAAATGACTTCTCTCACGAAAACTACATACCAGGCCTTTGCATCGGCAAGGGCCCAGGGCAATCCCGCAGCTATTATCGTCCTGCCGAAGCCCGATTCCAGCACGGAGATTGCTGATGGAGATTTCCCATATGATCTATTCCCTCCGGCCTCAAAGCTTCAAGAGACAGCGAGAAGCATCAATCTTCCAATGACGGCATTCGCACTGCCTCTCGATCCGGAGAATGACCCGGCGAAAGCTCACTACGCCGTTCGGTGGTTCAATCCCGTCAACGAAGCGCCGCTTTGTGGCCATGCGACTCTTGCTTTATCGCAGCACCTGTTTAGTACTCTCCCTAACGCGCCGCAGACACTGAGGTACCTCACCAGACTTCATGGTGTTGCCTCGGCCTCGCTCAATCAGAGTCCGTTTGAAGATGCGAAGCTAGTTGGTATTGAGTTTCCGGAACTGGTTGACCTTCCTTCCGTGGCAAAAGATAGTAAGCGATGGCGAGAATTGAAGGGTCTCTTTGAAGCTGCATCTGGTTCGAAGTGGGAGGGTAATGGAGAGCCAGTCGGTGTATTTGAGCAAGATCAATACTTCTTGCTTGAGTTTAGCCCCGAGCTTAACTTGAAGGCTCTGGAGTTTGATGCCTCTAAACTGGTTAGTTTATTCCTATCATTCAAAGTCCACAACTAACCTAGTAGGCTTCTCTGAACGGATTTATCTATATGTTTCAAGTTTCGACAAGCCTTTCGGAACATATCCATACTCGGGTGATCAATTGCATCGCAGGAAACAACCATGAAGATGCTGCAGTAGGTATACCTGTCAGTTGGTTGACCTCTACTGACATTAATAGACCGGTTCTGCTCATCGAGCCATCATCCCCCATGTCTTGTCAAACGCTGAGACTACTGCCCGACTTAAGAAGCACCATCCAGACTTTACTGGAGATACGCTACGATCTTTGCAGCAGTCGAAGGAAGGTGGTGAATTGACTGTTGAGTGGCTTCGGGATACAAAGACTGTGAGGATCATGGGCAATGCTTTGCGCACAGGCGAGGCCTGCATTGAGATCTGAGCAAAGCAGAGCGGAATGATCTACCATTAGCTTGAGTCTAAGGTTAACCTTGATAGATCACTGAAGGTTGCAGAGGCTATACATGTCATACGGTGTAAATAATAACCAATTCTATACATCTAGCTACAGTCATTCTCAAATCGTAATGTCAGATGCGAGCATTTCAGACTAATAAAAAAACAATTGGAGTGCCTTTCCAATTGAGTGAACATCTTATCAAAGGATTCAGTTGCTGGTAAATCGCATGATGACCGTCTGACTCACGCCGCTTTTCACCTTTAGGCTAATTCCTTCAATGTCTCCTCGGGTACCAGAATGATCCGAATGTAAGTTGTATCTCAGTTTATAAAGAGGCCAGAAACGTCTCGCAATGGTCACGAAAATGTAATTAGAATGGGCATTCCTCAGCCATCAACTACACCTTAATAGAACAACACAATCATGGAGTTCAATCCAACCAGAAGCATTATCCACAACGAAGGCTGCGACCTTCACTACTGGTATCAAGGCTCTGGGCCTCTTATCATCTTCATCCCTGGTGGAAATGGCCACGGACGACAGTTCAACAACATAATAGCCGCTCTATCTGGCCGTTTCACCTGCGCAACCTTTGATCGCCGCCAAATGTCAGCAAGTCAAGTACCCGTTAACAAACGCTTAAGTCCTCCCCAACAAGCCCGAGATATCCGAGCCGTAATCAAAGCTATTGGCTTCAAAAAGGCTATTCTCTTTGGAAGTAGCTCCGGTGGTACTTTCGCATACCAATTCGCCCATGACTTTCCCGAAATGGTCGTTCATTTGATCTGCCATGAAGCTGGTCTTGCAATGCTTCTACCCGACGCAACGCAGATAACAGAGTGGATGTACGGTCTTCTACACACCTTCGAAACGGAAGGCCAAGAAGCAGCCGCCGAAGAGTTTGCGAAATGCCTCATTGGCTACGATGCTGAGGGCATTCCAAAGCCTGCATCGCCTGAGGCAAGCAACCCTAAGAACTTTTGGGAATACGAATGGGCGCCGTTGATTGGATACTGCCCTAACATGTTTCGAATTAAGGAGCACGGGGTCAGCGTTGGTGTGATGAGAGGTGTACGTTGTAAAGATGCTTTCTACGCGAGAGCGGCTGAGGAACAGGCCAAGATCTTGGAGTGTCCTAGGATGACGGTGCCTGGACATCACGGAGGGTTTCAGTGTGAGACAGAAGAGTTTGTCCCGTCACTTTTAGAGATGCTCGATATTTTGGAGAAAAGAAAGTAGCTACATGCTTCTGACGGCCTGACGAATCAATGGTTTGTAGATTTCTAGCTCAGATCGTCGTTATACTCCACTACTCAAAGCTCATGATATGATACATAACCATATTCGCGACCAATAACCTACTAAGGTATATGCGAGGCTCATTTAGTAGTGCTTAGTCGGCGATAAATATCTCACCGCGGAATCTTCCTGCAGACACTTCCACGTATCAAGAATAGCACAATGTCCTGCAGGCCACTTTTATTCAGCTACCTGTCTACGGGTCTGATCGCCGGTGGACCCTTTATTGGATTAAATTTGCCAACCTTGGGTGGAAAAAAGAAATGGCTATCGCACAGACCCATTTTACGTCTGTGAGTCTGACGTGGTCGACGGAGACTCCATTTTCAGCTTGTTGTTAAACTTTTGCCTGCTGATCAGGGCTAGTTTCTGTACTTTGATACGAACTGACAGTAGTTACGACGGAGCCGCTATGGGCTGCCCGTTTCTTGGCAGGAGGATGAGCAGCACATAGTTCAGCATTTTCGGAGCAACAAGAGTTTGTGTCTCCATAGTACATTCGACTAGATTTTTTCTGTTAGTCATGATGGCTCCAAAACAGCCGAACGATAATCCAGTTACTCTAAATCAGCCATGCAAGTTTTGCAAAGTCCTCGAGTTCGATGATTCATCCTTCGGTGGAGAGTCTAAGACCAGTGATGATGGAACTCCCTTTGTCGACTTTGGCAAGGTCAAGCAGACAAAAGAGGATAGAGAAGCTCAAATTGGGGCTAGGATTCAGCGTGCAAGAATGGCTTTGAGCTTTGCGATGCAGAATGCTGATGCAGATGCGCCAGAGAAACAGACGAGAGATTATTCTATTCACGACACCATCTATGCCGATAGAGCAGGTCAGTGATTTCTCACGCCGCGCCAGATTGATACTCACATCTTCTAGATCATTGCTCTTCATGGTTCGACATGGGCCGCCGCCCAATCATGAATGATCAACTCTCCAAGGCCTCCTTGTCCAGAGTGAAGGAGCTCGTCGTACTGTCCGAAAAGGAGCAGCCTTACAAACTAGTAAAAGCGCCCTACCTGCCTACTCGACTGCTGGAATTGGAAGCATCCTGCAATTCTGGTCTTCGTCTCATCATCACCAAAAACAATCTTACCATCCCTCAGCTTGGCTCGTATCAGAAACGATATGCAGCGTTGAGCTACTGCTAGGGTTCCAACCCAGCGACGACGCAACTCACGACCACGAAGGAAACTCTGGGGACACGTCTATCTTCCATCCCAATAGAGACAGTCCCCCAGACTGTGGCTGATTCAATTTAGGTGTGTCGAGCGCTGGGTATCAGATACCTCTGGGTCGATGCGCTATGCATCATCCAAGGAGACGCAGGGGATTGGTCACAGGAGTCATTCCAGATGTCTAAGATCTACGAGAACAGCTATCTCACTCTCTGCATCGTTCAAGGCGATTCTTGCTCCAGCGGCTTCCTGAAGAAGGACTACACTCCACCTAACCTCAAGATCAACTATGAATCCAAGCTTAACAGCGCTATTTCGGGACATCTCACTCTTCGAATGCTTCTCCCTCCTTCAGAGACAGTTCGAAGATGCACACCCGAAGACTGCAAGTATGGCAGAGCCGACGGCAGTCCTGGAGATACGGACCTTCAAAATGCAGCGTGTTGAGTACGTGGTATAGTATGATCGCTGGATACTCCACTCGAAACCTCACGGTTCAGCATGATGAGTTCCCTGCTATCTCTGCACTTGCGCACTCGTTTGCCGAGAGATTTCCGGATCATAAGTACCTAGCTGGATTTTAGGAGTCGAATATCCATATGGGTCTGCTCTGGACTTGTCTGGTCTGGATGGAGTTTGATAAGTTTCAAGATCTAGTTTCGAAGAAGTATACGGCACAGTCTTGGAGCTGGGCTCGTCGCCCATTTCAGGTTACTGGATCCTAAGCGGGGATGAACATCCCACTTCAGAGCTTGTAATCCGTGGAACGGAGGTTAGTTCAGAGAAACATAATCCTTATGGACGGGTTTCAAAAGGGAGGCTACTTTTGACAGCTAAGACGTTCAAACCACCTACTCAAAAGAACAGACAGATCAGGCTCAAACACTCGTACAAGTATTGGGAGTACATGAACGTTCCGGCGTTCAACTACATGCTGCGCTCTAAGAAAAAGAGATTCATGGCCAAGATCCTGTTTGACTGAGATAGCTACTGCGCTATTAACGACAATGGATATCCGAGGGGGCCTATGGGGGATGTTTCGCTGCTCCTCACGGCTAGTATCTTCCCTGGTGATGCTCCAATGATGAAAAGTCGTGATCTTCCGGATGATCAGGAGATGCTGCTTGGGATTGTCGTTCAGCCGTCTCCAGAAGAGGGTGCGTATGAGAAGTTGGGGCTTTGGTATACGGAGGATAGAGAGAATGGTGGTAGGAAATTCTGGAAGGATTTTCCGATGCAGGATATTATACTTGTTTAGATTGCGGGTGACGAAGCATTCATATGTGTCGGGCGCTTTAGCCTTGGTCGAGACCCACAGAGAGGCATCGGGAAGGCAAGGCAGCAACTTCAATAGATGGTGGTTAGCATCTTGGCAATGTTCAAGCCTCAGATGCAAAAGAGTATTGAGTCAGTCTTGGACCATCTCGGCTTATTAGTACTCGGGCCAAGACTCTCACTCATCGCTTCCTACTACATTTGTGAACGGCGGTCAAGAACCCCAAAGAGGCAACGAAAGGGCATGCCCAGAAATACGGGCAGAACACCGATCTCAATCCCCGTCCACGTCATCCACTGCAGATGAACCTCTCCCCTCAAACCCAAAGTGACAGCCGTGATTCGCTCGCCAAATGTCTTCCAAAACGATGGTGCTTTTCCGCCACGGCGTCATGCCGGTTTTTGGTAATTCCACCGGCAGATCTGCTACTCTATCTTCTTTTCCGTACGAGCTACTACCACTCTAATCCCAGAAGCACCAATCACAATCGCCGTATTAAGCGTTGCTATCGTCATTTGCCAACCTTGTTTTTAAACTATGCTGATCCCCCGCATCTTCGTACCCCGTGGGGGAGGCTTGGCGTGGGAGCCGGTTTGCATAAAATCTGGCGTCTGCTCCTGTCTAGACTTCAAGTATTATGGTAACCCTTCATAATTGTTAATTGGAAGTTTTGACGAAAATGGCAACATCAATTCCCCAGGGTCCTGCGAGTCATGACCATAAACCCGATGATACAGCGCGCAACGAGCATATTGAACGGGCTCTTGACAACGTTGAGTCCAGACCAAACGATGACGCCATATTTTCCAAGTTTCCCAAGATGGATAAGGTAGATGAGTTTGGAGCCCATGCGAAAACGGACCCGAGAGAAATTGCACTTGTTAAGAAATTGGATAAGTACATTCTGGTAAGAAGTCCACTATGCCATTGGAATATTTTCTTGTTTCTGACTGGTGATGAAGCCTATGCTATGGTTCATGTACCTGTTCAATTACCTCGATCGCAACGCGCTCGTCAATGCGAGGCTTAATAGCCTTGAGGAGGATCTTGGTCTTGTTGGAACGCAGTACAATACTTGCGTTTCGATTTTGTTTGTCGGATACATGTAGGTTCGATCGGTATCGCCTCCAGAGGACCATGAACTAACGACGTCAGTGCCGGCCAGGTCCCGAGCAACATGTTGATCAACAGAGTCAGGCCATCATGGTACATGGCTGGCTTCTGTCTCGCATGGTCTGTCGTCAGTCTGGTGACATTCTTGGCGAATAGCTACGGCAGCATGGTTGCGCTTCGTTTCATCCTCGGAGTAACTGAAGCACCAGTTAGTATTGGCATATATGCAAGTTGAGTATGTTGGCTGACTTGTTACAGTTCTATCCAGGAGCTTTGTTCATTCTTAGCATGTTCTATACCCGCAAAGAACTGGCTGTCAGACTGGCCATCTTCTATACGGGCAACATGATAGCCAGTTCTTTTGCAGGACTCATCGCTGCTGGAGTCTTTGCTGGCCTTGATCAGAAACACGGTCTGGCTGGTTGGCAATGGTACGTCGCACGCCCAGAATCCTTTCGCTCCACTCACCACGATGCAATAGGCTTTTCATCATCCAAGGCGCCCTATCAATCCTTACTGCCATTCTAGCATTCATCTTCCTCCCAGACCATCCTCTCACCACCCGCTGGCTCTCAGAAGAACAGCGACAGCTTGCATACAATCGCATCTACACCGACACAACAGACGTACGCGAAAAGACAAGTGTATGGATCGGTCTCAAAGAATCTGCCTCGGATTGGCGAACATGGGCACTTTGTCTCATGTACAACCTTCATCTGTCATCAGTCGGCTTCCAGAACTTCCTTCCTACCGTCATGAGAACTCTCACCGATAGCAATACCATCGCTCTAGTCCTGACATGCCCGCCATATCTCCTCGCCGCTGGCATTGGAATCGCCATGGCGTGGACGTCAGGACGCTGGAATGAGCGCACGCTACACATCACCATCTGCAAATGCATTGTCATGGTCGGTTTCATCATTGCCGTCTCAACACTGAACATAGCTGCTCGGATGTTCAGCATCTACCTCTTCGTCGGTTTCAGCTTCGGCATTAACAACATCATCCTTGCGTGGATCAGCGCAACGGTCGGACAGACGAGCGAGAAGAAAGCCGTGTCTCTTGCGATTTGCAACACGTTTGGGAATTTGGCTCATGTTTATACGGCCTATTTGTGGCCTTCGTCGGATGAGCCGCGGTACACGACTGCTTGGGTTTCGAGTATTGCATTTTCGCTTGGGGTTGTTGTTATTGCGTGGGGGTTGAGATTCCATCTGAAGCATTTGAACAAGAAGACGAGGAGGGATCATCCGGAGGTTACGAACTTTTATGTTTATTGAAGAGTTGGCGTTGTGTACATTATGCATGTTGTGCAACCGAACGGATGAAAGCCGATGCTTATGCATCATCCACAAATAATGTCGGGATTTGTCCGATAATGGTCTTTCGCAAACTCGAGGCAATGAAGCCGTGGATAAAATCTGTCTAGCGTATATGTCGCCAAGTACTGAGTTATTCTTGATGAAAGTACTCCTTGGGCTCTCTAATTGTGATGGCCAATCGCATCATTCTATCCTCTTGTTTAAAAGTGAGTGAGTTAGGACAGCTTGGCGTCAATTATCTGCAGTTCAAATTCTCAGCTGGCTGTTTCGCCAGAGTCCGACAACAGGCATTTCTCTATTTTAAAAAATCTTAGTATAAAGATTCCCAGTAGGTAAGCGATACTCTTACATTCTTATAAGAAAAGAATTGGTAGGCGATGAGAGTATCAAGTGCATGAGCCGACATCGACTTGAAGTTGAATACCCTGCATCCACACCCTAAAGGATGAGTCTTGTCTCATCTCATCATCTCGGTGACGTCAGACTTGGCACGACTCGCACCAAGAAACGGTTACGCAGAGACGTGACTCAGGTGAAACAACAGATCACGATGCATCGCGATGACGACAGGTAAAACACCAACTCCATGCTAAATTCTAAAATGCAACGCTATGCACAAATCTATGATGCTACGCTAACTCTAAACCATGTATTGAATCGTCCGTCTCTGCCGTCTC
The DNA here is from genome assembly GCF_013085055.1 of Fusarium oxysporum Fo47. Classification (NCBI taxonomy): domain Eukaryota; kingdom Fungi; phylum Ascomycota; class Sordariomycetes; order Hypocreales; family Nectriaceae; genus Fusarium; species Fusarium oxysporum. The sequence continues at coordinate 713,584 of NC_072850.1, forward strand.
TTCTCCTGCTCCTCCCTCTCCCTCTCATCATCCTCGGACGAATGATCCCCAGAAAAGACAGCAAACTCGTTCCTCGCCAAAACAGCAGGTGGGATATCACCAGGCAAAATTCCGTTCTCGTCGACAGGCCTGCTGAAGCGGTTGAACGCGATAAAGTTATCTTCATCAGCGGCGATCGCGTTGACGGGTGTCGCTGAGGTGAATGACTTTCGGCGGATGGAGATGGCGTCGTCTTGGATAGGCTCAACGCCTCTCTTGCGGTAGACGAAGTCGAGAAGAGGAATTGAGAGGCCGTGGACGACGATGGAGAAGAAGACGAGGAAGTAGATGACTGGACCGAGAGCGGCGAGAAGATCACGCTCTTCTTGGTCTGCGTCTTCGGGATGGGGAAACAAGTGCTTCATGTGCTCAAGGTAAAAGACGGCGCCGACACCAATAGGCCCGAAATAACCCATGAACAGCGCCTCCTTATAATCCTTGACAACAGCAGGCATGGCCTTGTACAGTAACAAAATGGCCGGGATGCGTCGGAACGCAAGGACCATGAAGCCAAGACCGATGAGTCTGGGCAGCGTAACGCCAGTGCCGTTGGGGTCGTGGAATGACTCCCAGGGAAGAACAATGCCGATAAACATGAAACCGCCAAAGTTGAGGAGCACGTCGATGCAGTGGTTGACTTCATCGTGGCGGCGGTGCGTCTCGGCGAGGAATTCGCCGTCCCAGTTGAGCATGTTGCCCGCGACGGTGCAGGCGACGAGATCATTTGTGCCGATGGCGCCGGTTGTGCCGATGATGAAAAGGCCCAGAGCTGCGGGGAAGAGGAGGTAGGATTCTTCATCGACCCACCCTCTGTGAATTGTTAGCATGTCTGCTTAATTGCTGATGGAGTGATTGAGACTTATTGAGACTTACCGACGCATCGCGTACTTGATGGCCTTGCATGAAGTGAAACCGACGACTGCACCGTAGGCGATGCCCATGGCGACGTAGTAGAGCCAAGTCTCGACAACCCAGTTCTTCATGGCCTCGCCGATACCACCTCCGAGACGACCAACTTCCTCACTGGCGCGTACAGCAAGGTGCGCGGCTTCAGCACCACTCTGCTCAGGATGTTCATATGCGTGTCGCATCAAGTAAACGGCAAGCATGAGAAACGGGAAGCCTACAGCCGTCAGTAACCCAATCAATCATCGCGACGAAATAAACATACCGAATCCATCGTTGGCACCAGCTTCAGACGAAATGATCTCTCGAAGATGTCGCGAAACATACTTGTCCGCAAAAGGACCCTTCGCAACAGCTTGTGAAAGAACAGGGTCGGTGCATGTAACGCACGATGCGAGGGCCAGTGCAGCAAGAAGACTAAGCTTGGGAATGGTAGCAAGAATGCAGCCCGTTGTTAAAAGCCACATGAGGGTCATGATTGGCAGCAGACACATGAGCAACTCTTTCCAGCGAGTCACGTTGTACTTTGCTGGCAACGAGTAACCAGCGATGACGAGCTGGACACCAATAACAACTCGCATCAGGCCCTATAGAGGTCAGTCACAGGGCATTATAGCAGTGTCAGTGTCACTTACCAGAGCAATGTCCTCAGTCTGACCAGGCTCTGCCGAACCCCATCTCTCACTATCGAGAAACTTGGCTGATACGGGTCCAAGAATGATGCCAAACACCATAGCAGGCACTACACACCAACATCATCAGTAACCATCAACCCAGAATGATCAGCATAACTTACATGCTTCTCCAAGGTACCATGACTGCTTGATCTTCACAGAAATGATACCGTACAACGCCATGAAGCCACCTGCAAAAACTCTGTCAGAACGCCAAGGCTCGCCAAGATCTGGGCAAATCACCACCAAGAAATGCCCAGGAAGGAATCGTACTGACCCAAGACTCCCAACACGATGTTGAGCTCACTGAGGTTGAGGACTGGCATTTTGGCGTCAAGGATGTATGCAGAATCACGTAACTAAATGTTTGGGATTCAGAAGTATATAGTCTTCAGGTGTTCCGGTTTGTTGGTTCAATTCTCTGAGAGAGCATGAATTGATGAGATGTTGGTGATGGTGCTGTAGGCTTGATGACAAAGAGGATTTGAGGAGGATGTGTACCAGACACTATCCAGAGAAAAGTCAACAAGCCCTTCGAGTACGAAAACTCTGCAACAGCGAGTATGTTCTTCACCAACAGAACATAAGAAGCAAACAAAAACGAAAAGGTTGCGCAGAGTCAGGTCAAGATCAGAAGGAAGAGGTTCTACAATAGTGGCGTTTGGGACACAGTATGCAGGGCGCAGAAAGCTTTTTGTACAAAGAGGAACGCGGGGGAGAGAAAAGCGAGATATCAAGTTTAAAGCTGGGGAGGGAAAATGCCTCAGATTCTTTTCTAAACAGAAGCCAAGATTTACTGACGGCAGAAGACAAGGGGAGATGATGAGAGACAGTACTAAAACATGAGATCTGCGTGGGTGATTCAAGTAGGTCAAAGCTACCCAGGGCGGAAGCTAAAAACAGGATATCGAAGGAGGTTGTAAGCCAAGACAGAGAACAGGTGCTATAGGGCTCCACTGCCGCCGCGGAAGAAGGTGAGAGAAAGCCTGTCAAGCGACTCCGAGGGAAACATTACACGCCACCTGCCATTGTGTCAGGCGCTTTTTCCGCCCCGAGAGTGGAAGCTGCGGGATTTCTGATCCCGATGACGATATCCAGCTGAATCGTCCGCGTTTACGACGATTTGCGCTAACCTTGAGGCTGAACGCTTACGACGATTAGATGATCCCTTCTAACGCGTGATGTTTTTGATCAGCCTCAGTATTCCTCACAAACAAGATTAAAAAAAGAAACAGGCACCGCTCAGATAAATAAGATCGGCAGGGCAAAAGAAAACAGAACGAGGGATGGGGAGACACAGGCCGCTTCACAGTCGTAAGCCCCAAACGGTGGCCAAGTGCACCAAGACCTTGGCTATAAGAATGATTCGGTCAAGGCGAATCGTCGCCATATTATTGAATGGCCAAGTCACCTGGCCAAGATATTACAAAGGGGGCGGCTTTCTTGGCTCGAGGTTGGCGGAGTATTGAGATTGGCGCTTGGCGCTTGGCGGCTACTTGGCGTTTAAGGTTATTTGTTAAGCATGCTCGCGTTATGCTTAATTAAAGTGGGCGCCTGGGTCTTAGGTGGTGCCGCCAAGCAGAGCCGCCAAGAACGTGAGGGCGACAGGTAATGGAAAAGTCGGGAGACGGGGAGACCGGTAAGCTTGGCTCGTGGTTTATGTGTCGTGTTTTATCGGAAGCTGGGGAAGTCAAGGTGAGCGGGCGGTTTTGTTGCACGAGTTGTTATGCTAAAAGATGGTGATACCAATCAAGTTGAAGGCTACGAGGCTTGAGGACGGTGATACAGATTGCCGATCGTGTTGCAGACTGATTTGGAATGCTATTGATAGAATTCCAGATATGCCCTAGATACTGGCAAGATAACAGAAGTTTTTTGATGATGGAATCAGGTAATCTGTCTTTGTCTTCCTGATGATCAGTGACTCAAAATTTCAAGACAAAGGTTCAGGGTAAATCCACTTTTGCCATTCCGAAAGTCGCTGATCATTGGAATATCATGTTGACATGATTTTGAGAGGCAAAAAAGGTTGGTCAAGATCTTCGTCGAGGACGTAAAGGCAGGTCCGTAGATAATTGTCAAGACCGATCATGAAACTGCAGATGTGATCACCAAACATGACTGCACGAGTTACGAGTCGTGGCGGACTAAGAAGCGGGATCTCGTTGATCGGCATTTCCGCTCCGCTCAGCGTGAGTTGAATCATCGTGTCAACGTATCCGCGACCGCGGGATGATAAACATGACTAAGTTCGCGAGAGGGAAAGATAAGCAACTGATAAGAGGAATGGCGGTTCCGCTCCTATCCCGCTGGGTCACCTTTATTGATAATGTTGCCAAGAATTCATTGTTTTATCTAATCGATAATTTCTGAGACATGCTTATCTGGAGACAGAGCATCTTGGCGGACTGAGTTATGGTCAAAATATCGTTTCTTAACCTTGCGAATTGAAGCTCTATGTATTACTAATCCATCACACGATTCAGAGGCACAAAACATTAACTAAATAAATATTATTATCTGCCGGTAAACATATGTAACAAGCCTCCCATGAGTTCGTGGGTAGGAGAATCCTGACATCAATTGTTCAGGACTGTAAGCGCTTGAGAATGTAATGAAACATGTCGGTGGTAAAAGAGAATCAAGCCACTTTATTGCCTGACGATACGACTCTCATAATGAGCCGATACGAAATGGCCAAAAAAAGGTCCTTTGCTTTCCTCACGAGTATCGAATGTGGCAAGCTAATGCCGAAGTTGGCGACGCGGTAGTCAACCATTCTGTTTCAACGTATCAATGCAGAACAGAAGTGCGCCCAGCTCCACCATAATTACAATTATTTGAGCGTTGCAGTGGTTCTCTCAGCATTTGCAAGAGTGGAACTGTCAAGATGGGAGGGCCTCCTGTCGAGAAAGCTTCAAGTTGCACGTGACTACAATAAACTTTGAAGGAGTGGATTGACGAGAGCCAGAACTTAGAACTCAAATGTACCTTTCCTTCCACAGCATTCCGCCAGCGAAAACAGGGGGAGGTAAGCAGATGCAGTTGATTGGCTGTTATTTTCCTTCAAAGACTCAACGCTGAACTGCGCGTATGGAGCTTCGAGTAGCGGTTTGAAGATTTGACATATGATCTTGAACTGGGCCTTTGCAATTCGATGGGATGGCGTGTGCGGTGCTTGGCCAATGAGCTCTTCAGGCGCGGGAAACGTTTGAGTGGCATGCGATCTTTTGCCATTAGAGCAGCTGACCCCTCTATTCCACAAAGTCAAAGAAAGTTATCACCTCTCGATTGTTTCACAGGCATCTAGGTTGAACTCCAATGACGTATCGCCACATCTCTCCTTTGCATGTTGGTCCATGTGATGTGTCCTTTTAAGGTAAAGCAAGACCATCAAGCCAGATGTCCAATTCTTATCGACCTTCTCGCCCTACTGACCTGACAGATCGAAGGTCTGCGCTTATGATGACCACAAAGGATGGAGGATACAAGTAGAAAAGGACAGAGTCTTGTAGCAAAAGTTCCCGCTGGTAGATAGGGCATCAGCCCCAAACCTAATATTAATCAACCGAGATCTTTACCACAGTGATTTGGCCAACGAGGTGATATACCGAGGCGCTCGCGATAATGTACTCCGGTGAAGAGTCTCATTTCATAAGTTCTCGCGGGCCGCGGGTCGCGGCGCAAGGATTCAAATCTCAAGACAGTATCGTGAAATCATATATACAAAGCTCTTTTCCCTGCCGAACAGACCTGTTGACTCAATCATGGCTAGAGTTACTACATCTCTACTCACCAACTGTACGTGATATCTTGCCCAGCATCGTAGATACGAAGACTATCATCGTCCTAGCGTTCAACCAATGGCCGGGTAACACATCTTAGACCCTGAGCATCTTAATTTGGATCTTCACACCTTTTGTCATATTCTATTGGACCTACAGTCCTACCAACTTGATGGCGCCAACTTTCTCCTCTTGTATTGAGTGACACGCAATGAAGTCTTGAGTTCGCCACTACACATTCCCCTTTGCAAAGAATACGTATTTGATAGCACTGCGACAAACACTACTACTTAATTCCCTGCTTCCTCCCCTACCCCCAGGAAACAGACTCAGAATCTCGTCTTCCTTAAGTACTCTCCCAGTCATCACTTCCCATCCCTACGACATCCCCATTCCTATTCCCAAACACTACCCTACCCAAGCGTCTCAAGCATAGTCCACACTACTTGAAGATGTACTCCCATCTCCTCTCCCAGGTCATACTCGTCCTCGGGTTCCTAGGATGCATCGTCGCTGCAGCCCCTGACTGCTCGCACCCCTGCATCCAGCTTCCCCCAGACCATCAAGAAGACTGGATCTGCCCCATCGGAATCCCCAAGCCTCGTTACCATAGCGGTAAATGGCCTACGATAGAGGAGGAAGCCTATGCCAAGGCACTCATCGGCCCTGTCTCCAAGCAAGATTCTTGCGGCTGGAAGGCTGACGGCCACCTCTGCAGAGCCGCCCAGAAAACTCATGTCGCCCTTAGCCTTGTCGCTTCAAATCCTCTCACCATCAAGGTCAAGGTCAATAACCACGACGCCTACCCAATCACCTTTTGGAAGAAGTACTCTCCGCTCAGCGACCATGCTTTTGAACAGGGGTACTTCAAGATCACCCAAGGTCATCAGTTCGCTGCCGCTTACGCACCCCCGCCAGAGGGGTACCGGCCAGATACTGCACCTGAGCTTGCTGTCATCAACCCTGGCGAGGCGTTGGAGCAAGACATTGTCTTGACGGATCCGAAGCATATCTTTCATCAGATGGTGAAGACTGGTGGTGACATTGAAGTCATTATGTGTGGACAGTGGAATGGCTTTTGGGCTACGACTGCACCTGAGGTTATGAAGAGTGATCTGGGTTTTGCCTGCAAGAATATCTGGAGTAGTCTGGGTCTCAGTTGGTCTTCGTGGAATAAATTACTACTACGCTTCCCTAAGGATCATTATGTCTCCTCGGGGCCGGTACATGATACCCCGAGGTCTGAAACTGAGCCTGAAGCCAGCCCGGATAATGGGCCTACATATCCCAATAACTCGTCACCCGTCAGTTCCGATATTGGAGATGAAACGGAAGCAACTTCAACTGCAGAGTCATCTGAGCCTATGACTCCAAAGGATGAGGCTGAGCCTGAAGAGAACTATGCTAGTGAGCAGCCAACCACAGAATCGCCAGAATATGTCAGTCCAAAAAACAAAGCTGATTATTCTTCTTCGGAGTCGCCAGCTTCTGAGTCCCGAGCCTCTGAGCCATTACTGACTGAGCCATCAGGATCAGTGAGTCCTGAGGATCTAGCTAGTGGGGATCCAAGTTCGACAAGTGCCTCGCAGTCCGATACGGAACAGGTTTTGACTACACCTGCACCATCTGCCGCTCTAGAGGAGCGCTCTGAGGAAGAAACCCATGCGACAGCTGCCACGCAAAACTGGACAACAGTGGCCTCTACAACTGCTCAGCCAGTATTTGTCCGTTCGGCGGAAGTGGTTAGTGGTGAGGAGGATTGCAAATGCAAAGATTCCCTGAGGCTATCTGCCCGTTCAGCGGAGGCGGCTGAAGGTAGAGAGGACTGCAAATGCAGAGATCCTTAGAAGCTGTCTGCTCGTTCCGCATAACGGGCTACTGGTGGACAAGAATTCATTGCCAAGAGACCCCGTATGATCAAGATGATGATTTTGGATGCTAGCGACGAAGGAGCTTCTAGCGCGACCTCATAGACGGTGGAGGGGCGGAAAATGGCAAGGTTGAGAGAAGGAAGTTTAAATAGCTAAACTACGCCACCTACAGAAGAGTCAAGGTCTGGATGGAGAAACGCAAGGTTTAGAATATGACTACAGGAGACAGATAATAAGACTTTCCTTTTTCTCATATGATGCCTCATGCTTTTATAAACCTGAACTGCAATGGGATTAAATTTTACAATCGAAGTTGGGAGATGGCAGTAGAGCGAAGATGCTAAGGTAAAAATGGCAGAGACATGAGTAGATAAAAGTCTAGAAAGAATGGCCTAATAAGATCATTCATCGAGATCATTTAAACGAAGGCTTGTTCATTCCCCCCAGGCACCCTCTTGCATAAAGGCGCCGTAAGCAAGTTTACAGAGCCAGGACTACGAGGAATGAAAAATAAATTCATGTCAAATGCAAATGATTGGCAACCACAGTTTTTCCAAAGCTAATAGAAAATTACATACATCTCCACGCATAGGCAAGCGCCGTGAGCTTTTCCCCCATACCTGCAACTAAGCTGCGTTTATTCGCGCAACAGCGACTCGAAAGTAATTGTCATCTATAGAAGCCCGCTATGGCTCCCAAATCAATGCATTAAGGAGCCCTTGCCTTCTTAAAATCCCTATAAATACCCCGTCTTCTCCCGGATTTGAGAAAAAAGAACTTGATCCTTTATTCTACAAACCAACTCTCTCACGCTCACACCTGCACTCAGCAACCTTTACCATCACCTCTACCTTCTTCTCCGTTATAGAAACGCAACCAACAACTCAATTCTAACTTGACACCCCAAACCATTATTGAAGATGCAGTTCCTCAGCAAGCCTCTCGTGGCCCTTGGCCTTCTCGGCTCTCTTGCTTCCTCCTATCCTGTCCCTGTACCATCTTTCACCACCTCTACCATCTCTGGAACGTCTTCCGTTCCACTGGCGACAGGCAATGCTGCCTGCCACGCTACCCAGCATGTCAGCCATCTTGGTACCCGCCATGCTAGCCATAAGGATAAGCATCATGAAAAGGATGACTCCATCGATTCATTCGACCACTTTCATGACTTCGTTGATCACACCGAGAACACGGGAGTCCTCGCCGTGCAGCAGAAGCTGGCCAAGGAACTCGTCCCTGTCAGCTATTTCTGCACAGGTCACGCGTACTGCGAAGAGGACACCCATGGCAAGAAGTTCGTTACCGGTAATCTTGGCAAAGCCCTCAAGAACGTCACCGTGTCCATGGAGCAAGTCAAGTCCTCTCCTCTCACCATCGAGGTCAAGATCACCAACAACAGCACCGGCCCCATCACCTTCTGGAAGGACCAGTCTCCAATTAGCCCTTTTGCCCACGAGCTTGGCTACTTCGACATCAAGGGCGAAATTCACGGTGTCGTGTTCGGCGAGCGCACTTTCCCCAAGACCCGCGGCTACCGACCGGACAGGCGCAGTGACCTCGTCGAGCTCGGCCCTGGCGAGTGGGCGAGCGCAAACATCGAGCTTCCCTTGTTCCCAGACACCGCTGAGGGTAAGACGTGGCGCAAGATGGTCGAGATGGGCGGCAAAACCGCAGTCAGGATGTACGGAAGCTGGTATGGTGTCTGGGCAGCTACCAAGGGGATGGTCATGGAATCCGACATGGACTTCAGCGGGGATGGCTTCAACTTCTGGAATAACCTCTACATTCCGTGGGAGGCGAAATTTCCTGAGGAGTCTAAGAATTACCTGTCAGGGATGGGCTTCGGCATGGGCCTAGAGCTGGAGTAGGCCTTTCTTGCAACATGGGAGAAGAATAGCTTGATCGGCCGAATACGGTAATCAAACTGGTATCTCTCCCAAGACACGTTACGAGTTCGAGGAGAAACTACTCCTGGCCAACGTGTGCATTGCATTTTTATTTTTCTTGGCAACAGATGAGCCCAAGGCGATGCAGATTCCAGCATCTGGCATCAGCGCGAAATCCAGGCTTGTGTTTTCTGTTTCTTAAACATGAAAAAGGGATGAAATTGGACCAACGATACAATTTTCAGAATGTATTTAGCTAATAATACCTATTTCTCCACCAAAGCCTTTAATACCAGGTCGATAAAGTGATATTGGAGGTGATAATGACAGGGAGCTTAGTTGTGAAAGGTGTCCTGAAAACCCGACTTAGGATCCTAAGCCACGTAGCTAAATCCATTTCGCACCTGTCATGCACAGTCGCTGGCACTACAATAATCTTAAAACGAAGGCTCATTATAATTCGGCTGTTCTTAATTCAGCTTCATTAAGCAAGTAAGCCTTTTGTTTATTAAGTTTTGCTTTTGGAAAAGAAAATTGTGGTTGAAATTGTGACCCATTTCTCACGACCCGTAGTTTTGCCGACTGTACACCGCTCCCTTAACCGCCCCCTTTTACCTCATTTTAATTTCCTTGCATCAGGGTCAGGCCAGGATGACATTGATGCCTGGTGCCTCATCACGTGTATTAAACTTTATTTTGACTTCATCTGTGCAAAGGAAATTTGTAGCATCATGTCGTGGCATTGTTTCTTTGGCGTTCTTATGAGAATGGCCAACTGTGGCTCCTCGCCAAAGCATAGAGAGATCATCTGACCCTGTTCAGAATTTGCAGACGTCGTCCATTCACCAATTAAGTTGCCTACCCTAAGGCGCCACCGCTGGACACGAAACGAATGGTGATACTTTGACTCTTCGCCCTTTGATCAAAGATTGGATGAAGTAAGCCCAGTGGAACGATAGATTGTATGGCATAACAGATGGTGTCGTAATTCATTAAAATGACTGATGATCCATTCGTCGACAATGCAGCTTCTTCCACATGTTATTCCCACATCCAGTAATCGTGGCACGGTTTAGAACACTTGAACTCTATAATCCTCCCCCGCTTCAACAGGTCTGATTCGGTCAGTTGAATGGGATTGACTCAACAGCATGACAGAAACAGATCTTTAATGGCGCCATTCTTTTGCCTTCACCATCACTTCCTAGATTCCCATTCGTTCCTGCTTATCACATAGGATCAGTGGCTTCCGTCCCCGCTTCTTCACACCGACCTCCTCAGTCATTGTTTTGTCTATAAGTACCACCTTCCCCTGCCATAAGAATTTCAAATGCTACGACTCCAAAGACCTTGGTCAACACCTATGTCTTGCAAAGGTCACTCACCCTCTCTCTACCTCGTCAATCATCGCTTCTCACAATGATTTTCAAACCGTTTCTCTCCCTCATCATCCTCTTTGGTCTTCTGGCATGCCTTTCCACAGCCGCCCCGCAACATGATTGCCAATGTTCTCGGCACAAAGGTTCCAATGGCGGCAGTGGCCTGAATGCCCGCTCACAAATGTTGCCTTCTCCATGGCCTCCAACTAAACCAAAGGCCCAGAAATATCGCCAAGACGACACCCTACTATTCTGGGACGGAGAGTCGCGGAAATTCAAATGCCTAGTCACGAACTACTTTGTGAACCGCTCAAAATCGCCTCTGCGGCCTTTCATGAGAAACAAGATAGTGGACGCAGTCAATGACACAAAGTTAAAGGCGTGGAAATGCCCAAAAGGAGGACCAGTCAAAAAGTTTCCAAAGGGAAAGCAGGTCGAGAAGATCATCAAGTTGGACGAAAGAAATCATGAGAAGCCAAAAGAGCCGGAAAAGCCGCAAAATGAAATCAGTTAAATAAATATGAGGCACGAAATCCGCACCTCGCTGGGTAGCACAGAGCTCAAGATCAAACAAGTCAGCAAAAGCCCGCCAACCATCAACGTCAAATTCATCAACGTGGCCTCTACAGGACCCGCTTCGGCAAAGATGGAAGCCCAATGGATAAGCATGGGTTCGAATGCGGGTTATTCGTCATTTCAGCGAACCGCCAGGACCTCAGAAACCGTAACGAATGGGGCGTGGGGATGTTGTCGGTGAATAATGCGGCCAATGGTATAGAATATGAGGATTGTAAAGCCGACATGGATTTCGAGTCGAACACTATTGAGTTAGATCAATAGAAGGCAGTAACTACAAAAGGGTGCACCAGGGGCTAAGAGACGGCAATTACTTGATAGACATTCCCTTCCGATTATCTTAGCTCGAAAATAATTACTTACCCTAAACCATCTTTCGTATCCTGCGTGCCAACATGCGACGAGGGAAACCACGTCCGTGAAATCGCCTTGTAGTATGAGTGCAGGGGCGCAAAGAAGCCTTCATTGGGTTCCTCGAAGCATATTTCAAGCGCAAAGTCTCAGTAGGTGGGGATTGATCAATGGTATGGTGAAGTTGCGCTTCAGAAGACCTACCCTGTGGCGAAGGCGCAAAAGTGGCTGCGATACATAAAACAAGCCATCATCGAAGCCAAACAACCAGCTTCACCAATACCTCTAGCCACAAGATGAAAAACTTAAATGGCCAAGCAAGGCGGACGGCCGAGCTATGAGTACATGTCACCTCCATCGGTCATCGAGCGTACCATTTTTATGCTTAGAAGGCAGTTCAGGCTTCATGTTGGCTATTGACCCTCAATTAATCTCTCAATAGCACTCAAGTCTAGAGTAAATATCCCCAAAATACATCCTAGGTAAGCTTCAAGATCTTAAACAGATCTCAAATACAGTACCCCGCGATCACTTCGCTTGCTGCAACAACGCAAGCCTCTGTCTCTCTCGCTCCGCCTCATACTTGACCCAGCACTTCTTGCAATCTCTCCAATTTCCAACCGCCAGTGCTGCAACCTCATATCAATCTGCCCAGTCGCACTTCTTTACTTTCTTATCTACGGCTTTCTGGCAACGACTCACAGAAACCTCGGGAGGGAAGTTCCCAAGGCATTTCTGGCATTTCTTCGAGAGTATTCTGATCTGACACATGATTCCGGCTGTCTGGGTTAGATATTCAACTGGGGAGATGTCTTTGTTATGTAGTGGTGACGAGGGAGACTTGGGAAATCGGCGATAGGATCCTGCGGAAATGGAAAGAGACTGCGAGGATGCGTGACATTATATACTTGAGATTCGAAATCAATCACTCATTATTATAATACATTTACAGTGACAGAAACTATGATTATTGGACAGCAGCTCTCAAATGGACCTAAATTAACAGAATTATGTCGTCTAGAGCTTAGTGTCTCATCTGACCGAACACAGCATCATTCCGGTGACAAGCGTGTTTCCCAATCACTTCCATTACTAGCATAGTTATCACAGTAGAACTACATCTGTTTAAGGTTGTGGATTAAGATGAGTTCATTACTATCTTCTGCAGGTCAGATCCGCTAGATTGATCCATCTTTGACATAGCGGTGTAAGACAATCGGGTTCCAGAGCATCACGGCCACGCGAATAATTGCCCCACTGCCCCGTACCACTCGATCCCGTAATGCAAATGGCATAATTTGTTGCTGGCTGTTTTTAATTGACGGAGACCAGCATCACGGTGAATGGAATACCGTAGATCAAAGCAGAGATGAAGGACTTATTATCACTGAATTGCCAGTCGAGCCAATTATATACATTATATGCCACATAATTATTTGCAGACTTTTGCAACCGTAAACCAATGACTGAAAGGTTGCTGCAATTCAATTGATGGACCCTAATGCCGACAAAACGGGAGCCGGGTTATCTGTTAGTGTTGGGCTAAGGATTCTTACCAAGTCAACTATTGACTCAAGATCCACATTCAATCAATATTACACCGACACTATTGATGACTCGGTACCAAGCTTGAGACACGTCGCGCTCGGTCCGCAAAACATCAAAGACTCTCAATTGAACAGCCAAAGTATTACGAACACCAGATTTAGAAAATAACAAGTGCATTGAATTACTTCCAATATGTAAAGCTATAATATCAACCAAAGACCATCGCTTAAGCAATCCATCGGAAGTTGGGGTTCTTCCAATCAAGGTCCTGAATCTCCTGCTGCGACAGACCAGCCAATTCAGCTTCAGCAGAGCGACTAGCCCGCTTCCGGTTATCGCGTTTGATCCACCAAAGAGTCGCGGCACCAAGGACAAGAATCGTGCTGGACGTAGCCAAGTTCAGGCCGTTTCCGATGGGGTAGTTGGGCGCGTCACTCTTGACGAAGGACCAGGTAGAGATCAATCCGCCGACGTTGCCGAACATGACTGTGAATAGTTAGCGTCTTGTCAAAGGTGAGGGTGATGTTTTGATGAACATACCGTTTGTTCCGATGGCTGCGCTGCGCGCCGTATCACTGAGAACATTGGCGCTGATGTGCGAATTCGTCAAAGGCGCCAGTGCAAATGCTGAGCTAGCGACAAGGAACGTCGCTCCATATCTCGCATGCCCATTCGTCGTGCCCAGAAAAATCGCATAGCCCACCATGACCATCGGCGCACAAAGAATAATAAAGATCTGTCTCCTATCAAACTTGTAGCTGATTCCCGGAATAAGCACCGTGAAAAAGGCACCGACAACATATGGCGGCACGGTAAATAGCTGTTGAGAAATAGTTGTTCGCTCGGGATAAATGGTTCGGACGATGGTGGGCAGGAAGAAGGCGAGGCCTTGAACGGTGATGTTGTCGAGGAGGAAGATGATGGATGTTGAGAGTGTGAGGGGACTGCGGATGCCGGCGATGATCTTGGCGGTGTCGATCTTGTCGAGGACTTCGGTTGTGCCAAGACGTTCGGCTTTGATGCGGTTGAGGGCGAGGGCTTTTTCTTCTTCGGTGAGCCAGGCGGCTGATTGGGAACGGTCGGTGAGAGTGGCTGAGACTCGTTAGCAATGGGAGAGGTCATGAGACGGGGAGGAGCTTACCGAATGAGATGATAGACAGACCGACGGTGATGATACCTTCAATGGCTGGTCAAAACGTTAGCGACTGATCGTGCTGTAAGACTTGAGAAGGCTTACCAAAGATCATCTCCCAGCTGGTGAAGCGTCCAAAATTGGGAAGCTTCAAAATCGCCGATGCCAAAAGACCTCCAAACGCACCCGCCAACGGCGCCATGACAATGTACAGCGACAGCCGAAAGGTAAGTTCGGATCGCCTGTACCATCGCGACATATAATATGCAATACCGGGCAACATACCGGCCTCAAAGATCCCCAACACAAATCTCACACCACAAATCTGATGAACATTCGACACAAACGCTGTAAAAATAGAACAGAGGCCAAAACCTAACGATGTCAAGGGGATGAACCATCCGGGGCCCATGTATTTGCAGAGAAGGTTGGCTGGGATCTCAAAGACGATGTAGCTGACGTAGAATACTGATAGGACGAGGTTGTAGTCGTTGCCTGTGAGGCCGAGATCTTCTTCTAGGCCTGCAAGACGGGCGTTTCCTGACTCGCGTTAATTTGGAGATCTAGTGAGTAGGGAAAGGGAAGGGAACGCGTACCGATGTTGGCGCGGTCGATGAAACAGAAGAGATAGAGGAGACAGACGGTCGGAACGATCATCCAATCAATCTTTCGACGAAGTCGAGCCTCTGCCTTGGGATCAATGTAGAACTGCGCATTCTCAATACTGCAAATCGTGAGTCAGACGTGGTGGTCTAATTGAACGAAGCATGAACGCGTACCTCTCAACAGTCGCACCGGGAGTCTCGGTCATGTTGGACGCAGTATCAGCGCCATTCTGCAATTTCTCGTTCTGCGCGCTGGTATCCATCTTGCTGAACATCAATGAGAAAGTGATGATTGAAAAAAAGGTTAAAAAGATCGACGTCTGACCCCCTTTATACCCAATCTCTCGATCAACTCTCCCCCAGCGCTAGTGCTGAGCGGGGTTTTGTGTATCTTATCGGATCCGGGGTACTGGAGTTCGCCGTTTTACCTGGGGTAGAGAAATCTGGGGGAACGGAAACTCTCACCAGCTGTCGGCATATGATATCGGCTTTGCGAGGGATGTGATTGGTTCGGTGGGCGATTAGGGTTCACCGCGGAGATTGCGACTATACTAAGCTGAGACTTGGGGCCGTGGGGTGGAGGTGCTGATAGGTTGGTGTTCCGAGGAAGATGAGTTGGAATGCGCTGCCTTCCGAGGGATGATGTTGGCATTGACGGTGCCCAGACTGGTCTTTTTTTATTAGAGTGATGCGTAATGTTAATCTGGGTGTTTATTTCAATGCTTGTTTGGTGGACCACGTGGTTGGGAGGGAGGTCTAGATTGATCTCGATTGGGGGGATCGATCTGACCAGTCAGATTCGCTTCCGGGGGCGGTCTGGGATCGTTGATCGTCATGTCAGCTTTTGAACAAAGGGGTTTGGGCTGCTATCCGAGGAAAGCATTAACCCTCTAAGTTGATGTCGGAATCTTCATTGGGAGATAAAATACAGGAGGAAAGTGGTTCTATTATTTGTGGAATAAGTCTTTTGGCATGGATCGCAAGTTGACAGGCCACTCTTTATTTCACCAGCCAAAACGTGTTTCTCGTAGGATAAATGCCACGCTCGAAAAGGGTAAATATCTCATATAATTAGAAGGAAAAAAGCAGAATGCATTAGAGTCAGTATGAGAGGAAACCATTCCCTCATTCAACGTGGAATTTGTTCAATTGTATGAACAGTAAGAGCATAATTGCTGCCTGCCACTGAAGTGTAGGGTTTTGCTGACCGTCAGCATTAAACGTTGACCGATGAAAACACAAAATGCGCGGGATGCGATAAGGATAAGGATAAGCTTATCACAATCCCTGCACTTCCTTCGCTGACCTCATTGGCCATCTCATCTGTCCAGATAGCGGTCGGGTAATATTTGACCCGTCGACTAAGCCAACATGAGACGACAAGTTAGCCTGATCACATCAGCTCAACAACTCATATTTCACCCCAGTGAGTTGAAACATTGTAAAAACAATGGAGATCAAATTCAAAGTCCAAAAAGCCCCCGCAATTCCGAAACCTCCCCCGAAAAACAACACACAGCCTTCAACTCTAGCATTCGTGCAAGTCAACCCTGCAAAAAAAGATAAAACAGCCCAGCGAAAAATCCGCCAACATGTAATGAAAGACATAGGTCTCTCCCGCAGAATGGGCGCAGTCCGTACACCAGATCCAACAAGCCAGTCAATCTTTATCCCGACATACTGGGGCGACGCTCAAGTCTGCTATAACTTCCGCCGACTATTTCGGGCGATGGATATGGTGTCCGAGGGATTGTTGTCAATAGCTATTGTCGATCCTGTTTTGAGATTGAGGCAGAAATTAACGGCGACCTTTGAGAGTCCACCGACTGTGGAGGAGATTCAGCAGTACACTGAGTCGTTGAGCTTGGTGAGGGAGGGGATTGAGGCGGAGAGTAAGGCTAGTGAGAATGCTGTGATTGGGACGGTAATTTGTCTGGCGACATTTGATGTAAGTCGTTGAAATGGTGTTGAAGTTCGATGTTGGCTAATGAGGTAGATGCGTGCTGGAAACTCAGAGTCGTGGATGGTTCATATGGCAGGGCTGGAAAGAATAGTTGAAATGGCTGGGGGAGTTGAAGAATTGGACTCACGCCCCGCTATCCGACAATCTCTGTTCATGTAAGTCTTCCCACATGGGGTATTGTATTCACTAACTCCTGTAGCTGTGACCTCTTAGGCTCAATGGTAGAAGACGCTGAACCGAGATTCCCTCTACCTCGAGATTTACCGACCTTACCCAAAGCTACCCGGTCCCGATACGTTCAAAAGCTCTTAACGTCATTGAGAAGTGATGACCAGCCGATTAAGGAACAAATTGCTGTCATCGATGGTGCCCTCACATCAGCGAATCAGGTCGCCGTCTTACTAAATGAAGTATGGCGGATCAGTCCATTTGCGCTTGATATCCTCATTCCAGTATGCGCCCTGGCACATCAAGTCTTAGCACTGCAAAGAATGAATTCTATACAGGAACGACATAATTCGCCGAGTGCGACGTCTACTGGCCTCTTTGCAGAGATTATCCGCGTCTCAGCAGTTTCTCTATTCGCATTGGTAACGACACAAGCTTCCGGTGATGCGCTGTACGTTGCAGCAAGAAGGAATACCTCAGTTAAACATCTTATGGCGCAATTGGATGATAAGATTTGGAAGGGTAAAGAGGAGTTGAAGCTTTGGGTGTTGGTTATACAGGTCTGTATGAGTGTCGGTTCTTCAAAGCCCTGGTATCTGGATCAGATTACCCAGACAATGTCACATGTTCGGCTACAATCATGGGAGGGTTTGATGGACTATTTACGAAAGGTGGCATGGGTTGAGAAGGTTTCTCCGCTGGAGATGACGCATCTTCGGTCTGATATTGGGGAATGGCTATCCTAGTACCACCTTCTACAAGCTAATCCCAGTAGTCTAGTAAGTGACGCCACCGCTAATACCAATGTACTGCCCCGTAATCCATCTAGACTTCTCCTGAACTAACAAAAGAACAGCATCACCAATATCCTCGGGCGTTCCAGGTCGATCAGCAGCTCTGGTGATGTCAACCTCCCACTTCATCAACTCATCTTCTCGTCCCTTCGGATAAATCTCTGTTCTCACAGGACCGGGAGCAACTGAGTTCACAGTAATACCCTTACTGCGACCAAGCTACTCAGCATTATCAGTGTCTATCAGAAAAAGGGATACATCCAGGTACTTACCTCTCCAGCCCATGTCCAAGTCAAGTTATCAAGAGCGGCTTTGGAAGCTGCATACGAAGAGGCGAAGACGTTTCCTCTTTTGGCATTGGTGGAACTGATGTTGATGATGCGGCCGCCGGGAGGCATGTGAGCAATAACGTAGTGAACCATGTAAAAAGCTCCAAGAACATTGAGTTGGAAAACTTTGGTCAATTGCTCCACGTTCGGCTCATCGGTAATGGAACAGAAAAACACGGTCGCAGCATTATTCACTACAGCAGTCAGCTCCGAAGGCAGAGTTTGCACGAGCAACTCACCGAGAATGTCAATATGATCAGTCTCAAACCCCTCAAGGGTCTTGTTCACGAGATGCTTTGCTCCTTCGATAGTATCGACTGAAGCTTGGATAGCGATAGCCTTCCCTCCTGCCTCGCGAAGCGTGGTACAGACGTTCTCGGCGCGATGTTTGGAAGAGTCGGAGACGTAGTTTACTACGACTGAAGCACCGTTTCGAGCGAGGGCGAGGGCAATGCCAGCACCAATGCCGTTTTCACGACCTGAGCCGGTAACGATGGCGACTTTGCCTTGGAGGGTGAGGGTATCGGGCATGGTGGAATTATTTAAGAAGAAAGAGTTTGAAGTTCCTAGAAGCTTGTAAAGAAGATGTTGATGCAGAGACCTAAACACTGGGAGCTCGTTGGACCTTTATACCTCTCAAGGCCATATCATCAACTGTCATACAGATGGTCATGTCGGAGTCCGACGGGGTATCGTCTAAGACAAGACATTGGGGTAACCTATCATTGACTCTGAAAAAGTTCGTTACTGGGTTCCCGAGTTATCCGCCAGCAAGGCTGCTTTGTTGAGTTGAGAATTTCCTAATTAGGAAAATGGTGTTTTATGCCCCACCGTTCTCTGTGGGACAGACGTATTCAACTGACCACTAATAACACGAACTCTAGAGCTTGTGAAGTAGAATGATTGCTTTGGCCTCGTTACGCATCATGTTTTAGGACCAGAGTTTCGGTCATAGCTTTGTCTAGCTCTTAAATTGTTCCGGCTGAGTAATTCATCCCTCAACAAAGCCGAAGCGACAACGCTGAGCCAGTCATAGCCATGTTCACGGGAGATTCAAGTTGATGATAAGAAGGGAGCGTGATATTTGCTTCTTTGTTGGGAAAAGATATATTGACGATCTAAACGAGGGTTAAAAATACAGTTAAGTGGCAAAACGTTAAAGCAGAGGGTTTCTGAATACACTCCCAATGAGAGAAATGTGTAGGAAAGATGAGCAAATGGAGCTTTCTGTATGATAGTTATGCTGAAGTTATGTTCCAGAAAGGGTGGCATCCGAGGATCCCGTCCGAAACTCAGGTGAAAATCGTTTATAACACAGTAGGTTCCCCAACTTACTGAGACAGGGGATAGAAGTATCCCTGGGGATCTCACCAGGCATTTTGTGATGATGAACCTCTATTCGGATGACAAGTCAAGGAACTTTACAAAGGATTCCTGTAGGAGGTAAGTACTTATTGGCTCACCAATTCTCATCCGCAGGTCGTATATGCAAGAATGGACAACGCACCTGTGTTACTGGTACAAGGAAGCCTCTTACAGTAGGGGTCCATGATTGCGATAAGGCTTCCTTACTTGGCCTGGCGTATTTGGCAAAGAGCTACTGTGACTGACTCTACATGCAAAGGGTCTTATTGCGACTGGGCTGCCAATGCCACAAGAATTATTTGTCATATTTTCTTTCCATGGGCTGTCTGAGCCCGTCGCGTTGAGATCTTAATATGGTTTATGTGAACTTAGTCTACTAAATCAAGTTAGGAATCAAAAGTGGTGAAACTTGGCAATGTAGGACAGATCAGGAGTGACTTTTACCAATTGCAAATTGTTGGTGAACCTGCTGTACTTTGTACGTTGCGACGTGAATTTTATGGCCGAGCTCGGCCCGGCATCGGAGACTATCCTGTTTGACCAAGAGCGAGCTTCACACCGCATTTCCTCTTCAGTGAGAGAAACGAAATAGAGAATAATGGGAAGTCAACAATACAAAGCGTAATGGAGCCATAAAGAGAATAAAGTAGAGAAATTGGGGTAATGCGACATGTTGTCGCATTCGGAATTGAACAAAGCATAATAGTGGTGTAAAAGTTATATCTCTACTTTGACCCGGGAGGGTATTCTAGCTCTTATATTCTATATAACAAAAACAGAATTTAATGTCCGTTGATACCGTTTGTGCCGTTTGTGCCATTTGTACCGTTGGTGGTTCCGTTAAGTTCATGGCCCTGGGTTCGGACGTCGTGAATTGCCTTGGCGACATACTGCACGTTTCTCTTGTTCACTACAAATCGTCAGAAATTTCGCCGTCAGAAATACAAAGACAAACTTACATCCAGAAATAGAAATACGTCCCGAATTGAGTAGATAAATGTGGAATCGCTCACGAAGAACCTTGACCTCGAAAGGAGAAAGACCAGTATATGAGAACATACCAATCTTTGACTGTCAGCACTTCCTCGCTATCAATTTAAACACCGTTTGACTCACCTGGTCAACAATGTGATTCCATGTACCAGGCGTCTCCAACCTCACCAACTCATCATAAAGAGCTTGTCGCATACTCTTAATACGACTACTCATAACCTGCAGATCCGCCATCCAAGCCGCAGTCAACTCCTCACTGTCCAAAACCGTCTTGACAATAGTAGATCCATATTTCGGCGCCATCGAAATCTCAGATCGGAGGAGGTACGATAACGTCGAGTATGCGTTATCGCGAATCTCCTTGGAAGGCTCCGCGAGAACAAGATGAACGGCTCCTGTGCGGTGACCGTACAGACCAAAGTTCTTGGAGAATGACTGCGCGACGATCATGTCGGGGCGAGGCTGCTGTTGGTAGAAATATCGAATCGCCCATGCGTCCTCGGCGGGATCTCCGGATGCAAAACCTTGGTAGGCTGCGTCGAAGAAGGGGAAGAGCTGTTTTCGCTGACAGACTTCCGCAATGGCCTTCCACTGCTCCTTGGTAGGATCAAGACCAGTTGGGTTATGCGCACAAGCGTGCAGCAAGACAGCATCGCGAGGCTGAGCATGATCCTCCAGGGTCTTGATCATGCCCTCGAAATCCAACGAACAGTCCGATTTCTTGTAGTACGGGTACAATCTCGGCTTCATACCAACAGACTCCCAGATCATATGGTGATTAGCCCACGTCGGATCCGACACCCAAATATTCTGCGGTCTCAAGTAGTCGGCCACGAACCTCGCACCGATATGATTCGCTCCGGTGCCGGAGACAGTCTGCACGCTCGCGATACTCAGATCATCCTGCTCCGCAAAGATCAAATCCCTCGCAACCTTGAGAAACTGCTGATCGCCCTCGATGGGGAGATAATCATGTCTTGTGAGACTAGCCTCCTCAAAGAGCTGCTTCTCAACGCGGGTTACTACATCCAAGGGCCATGACTTTCCCTCGTCGGTGCAGTAGACGCCTACGCCGAGATTGACGCGGTCGGGAGAGGCGTCGGCGCGGTAAAGTGCGAGGAGATCGAAGATCTCGTCGGTTGGTTGCGCGGGGAGGGATGAGAAGCACGAGGGGGACATTATGGGCTCTTTGATGGGTTGGGTGAAGTGATGAGGCGGTGGAAGAGGATCGGAGGAGGGAAGTGGGTATTTTTAGTCCTGGGCGCTTTTCAGGGTAGGGCTAGTTTTTTAGCGGTTGATGGGCGCCACTTGGAAAAAATGGGTGAAGTGTTTGTCGCTAACTTTCGGGTTTCTTTGTCGGCAGCCGTCAGATGATGGGAATAATGTCTGCCAGTTGATGGAATTGGCAAATCAGAATCGCAGATGTCAAGTTCAATTCGGAACAATAGCTATGTGTAACAACGGGTTCGGTTGAACGACCAGGCAAGTGCTGATACAACTGGCATCACTCAAACTGCTTCATATCCATACTCTCAACTATTCCGTAGTCAATTGCATATTGTTTCACTGTAGACAGCGCATCAGAGTTCCCAAGTCGTTGCAGTTTCGAGATTGGCTCCGAAGTGAAGCATCCATCAAGTGCCAATTTAACCCAATGCAGACTAGTCTCATGTACACTGAATATTTATTGCCGAAGGGCCAATCATGTCGCTCAATTGGTCATCGAAGATTGCATTGAGATGACAACCGCTTTGATGCTCGACTAAGAAATGATCAGATCAATGCGACTTCATTGGTATTAAGTTTTGGACAATGCGACGTTTGTGTGCTGTTAGTAAGGGGGCGAAAAATAAAAGGGGGGACTTGGCTGAGACGCCCGGATAATTCATGGTCCGTTAGGCGTTTTTGAAGTCAAAACTTCGGAGACGCCGAGTGGCGGTTCACGATTGTTTTCATCAAGAGAAGTCAGTGAATGACTGAGGAAAGCCATTGTATTACAATAACTAAGAGACGTGTATTGCAGGCTGCTGAGTAGTAATTGTATCTAATTTACCTCTGAATGTTCGTGGCTTGGCTGAACTCAATAGCCTCGAGTCTGCCTCGGCACTTACGCCGGGACCATAGCGTTTCAGTTGCAACACTAACCATACCAGACCAGACCAGACCAGGCAAGTAATCGTTCGACCCACGTATGCACTGTCAACGCGACTGCTCCAACCTCAGGCATCCATAACAATTTTCCCTTTCTCAATTTCTTCCCAAAACAGCCGAGATCTCATCCTCAGCCGAGACCTCATCTAACCCAATCCGACCCATTCATTCCTTCACCATCTTAATCATTTTTAATATCACAAATGCACTCATTATTACCACTATCTTTATTCACTCTTTTCTCTTCCGCGCACGCATCATACGTTCAGTTCAAGGACTGCAGTGTCCCATCCTCATCGGCATATACTTACGATCCAAACAGCCTCAACGTATTTTTAGATAAGCAAGACAATGGAACGACGCTTAGTCTTGAAATACTCGGGAATTATCCCACGATAGCATCGTGTCGGAGATCACTGCTCGACAACGCCTCTGTCGAATTGAGCTTGGAGGCGCTGGGCGGAACGACTCGCTACAATGGCGAGATTCAGAATGCAACGTGTCGAACTAGGGAGTTTAAGCAGATCAACACGGTTTTCTACATGCAGTATCTCGAGGTTCTTTTCAAGATCAACGATCCGAAACCGCTGGCGGCGTATGAGTTTGAGATCAACATTGATGCTCCGGATCATTTCTCAGTGGCGTGTCTCAACGGGTTTCTAACGCCGGATATTGGATACACGGTCCAGGAGATTTCATTCTGGATACCGGCGCTTACGTTTATTCTGGTCGTTTTGGCAGCTGTGTGGAGGGAATGGTATAACCTCGTGCATCCGCTACGAGATGATGATGAATCCGGGCAGGAAAGAAGTTCAAGCCGATCTCATCTGACGCGCATCGCCGATTGTCTCGCATATATCCAATTGATCTTTTTTTCCAGCGCGCTCAGCCTTCGACAACCTGGATTTCTTCAACCGGTGGCCAGTTCGACGAGCTGGTCTACGCTCATGTCTCGACGGGGTATAGTTTGGCGACATTCGCTGTATTATGGTATTCATGATGGAATCCACGAGATCAACGGCACATTTGGCGGGACTTCGGGGCTGGAGCATATGACGCAGGTGATGGGGGCTCCAGTAACAGTGGAAACCTGGACAAACATTGCGACGCTGGCGGTTGTCATTCTCGTGCTTTTGTACGCGGTCATTCAGGCTGGGCTTCGTTTGAGATGGACTCGCGATTGGTTTCAGCAATCGGGCAGATGGATGATTGACAGGTCATCGAAGCCGCACAAGGCTACGATTTGGGTCGCTTTACGAGTCTACCTGAGTTATCTACTTCTCCCGCTTACGGCATGGACGACGTATCAACTCGACAGCGCCAGCTTACGCCCGGTTTACTATACACTGCTCGTCATCGTGGTAGTTGTTCTCTTGGTTATTGGGTGCTGGTGGGGAATGTCGCGGAGTCCTCAAGACATGGGTTATTTACTGGTTGACAATCTTTACAAGCAGACACCGGAGGAACCCTCACGAACGCAGGACTATTACAGCTATGTTACATTCATTCTTCTTTTCGCTCGGGGCGTCATCATCGGTGGATTACAGCGTTTCGGGACCGTGCAGTTGCTTTCGCTCATGGCTTGTGAAGTCATTCAGTTGGGTTTTCTCGCTTGGGTCAGCGCGACATCTGGGATACTGTCAAAGCCAGTCTTGATCGCCGGTGCACGACTTTCAGCGCTTCTTCTCTGTTTAGGAATGATTCCTGATTTGTGGAGTCATACTGCCGCGAGTGCGCTTGGCTATGTATTGCTAGCTTTCCATGCTCTGTTCTTACTTGGGATGTTTCTTTTTCCCTCAGCTTACGACTCTGCCCGTCTTGGCGTCACTTGTTACAGTGAATGGCAGACTCCCCAACAACCTGCTCGCGACTCTTCACTCGAGCGACCCCAGGTATGTCCCCACGACTCATCTTGACGAGTACAAACACTAACCCTTACAGGTTTACGGCCTTCGTCAACTCTCAAGACGTCCAACGACAAGAACAGACCTAACAAACCAAAGCATCATGGACCACGAAAGAAGCAGCAGTCTATCAAGCTCAGCCAACTCATCCTCCGACTCCGCTAACAGATCCTCCCGCGGTTCAGAGCCCGTATCCCCCGAACTCCTCCGGACATACTTCCGCTCCCCCCGCCCCGAAAGATCTGTCTCTAGTCTTTCCGACAGACGTCAATTCTCATCATTCGAATCACCACGGCCCGAGCGCTGTGCATCACGCTCTTCACCACGCCATCAGCAATTTCCATCTTTTGATACCGCACGCCCACCAACCGTTTACGAGAATCCTGCGGAGAGGAATTCCGTTGGTTCGAGTTTGAGTACGGATAGTGGAGATTTGGGAGAGCAGCCTTCTGCGTGGTCGGCGATATTGCCGTCGAATACGAATGTGGATTATTCGTTTAGGGAAACGGATTTGTATTATGTTAAGCCAAGGGAGGTGTCGTTTGGCAATGCTGATAGGGTTGATGATGGCGAGGGACAGGCTTCGGGATGGGCTGGGAAGCTCAAGTTTTGGTCATGATAATTTATGTAATCAGTTTTCTTAGTCTCGGCTGGGAAAAAAAAAAAGATAATGGGAGCGACTGTGATTCAGGAATAATAAGTTTAATGAACACTGATTCATACATTTGAACTTGTCACTGTGAACATTTACGCTGGAAACAGAACGAATTTGTGACGTATGTCAGCATGACCATCTGCATCATAGCTGAAGCCGATGTGATGACAGACACCAGATCACAAAACAAATCTATCAGCGAACCGAGAGGAGTCCACACATCGGAGCAACTAATCACGACGTATCATGGCTATAAAAGAGAGCACGCCTCCCTACAGACGGGGACCTATTCCACCATCATAAAATAACCAAGCTGCATCTAGAGCTTATGACCAAGAACAAAAGAGAAAGAGAGAAAGATGACGAGAACGCTTCACGAGCTTACCGCAGAGACAGAGTTCTGGGAATGTCACCAGACAAAAGGCGACGGCAAGACTTGTTTCAAGATTAATGAAACTGAGGATAAGGTGTGCATGGCGTGTAAAGCCAGGAGAGATAAGGGAGACAAGGCTCTCGATAAAGATGGCCTCGAGATTGGGGTGCTGAAGAAAGTTGAACACGGGAAGGAGTTTTGGGAGTTCAAGAACTGAAGGAGGCTGGGCCTGGGCAAAGTGCATCAGACAGAGTGAAGTTGTTATTCACAGCATCGTCGCTGCATTGTGATTAGCACATCTCGCCTTGTCACCGTGAGTGTTTATGAGTAAATGCAGCAGATATGTGATGCATGCTGAAATAGTTCACTGCCAGCTGCTTAGGGAAGAGCTTACTTGCTGAATCAGCTCATGGAAGCAAAACCTCCCAACAGTGGCTTGCGACTTGGACATCATAGAGCATGGCTAAAAGAGTAGTGGTATAGTCTACAAACAGAGAAGGCGAACAAGTAAAGCGCATCGGGATCTGGTTCTACAACTCCAAAGCCATATTTAACCCACAAATTCCAACCATGACGGAGACATACCACAAACCTCCTGAGACAATTCTGTTCTGGAAGTGCAAACAGCGGAAAGGCAAGAAAACGAAATGCAACTATATTAATAACAAGGAAATCATGAACTGTCACAGCTGCAACACAAAACGGGACAAGGGAGATATCGCCCTCGATAAATACAATCGTACCATTGGTATGTTGAAAAAGGTAGAAGGTGTGGTAGAGCATTGGGAGCATTATGAGTTGGATGATGAAGTTAGGGAGGGAGAAACTGGAGTGACATCAGGTGGAGGGAGCTAGCTGGTGGTTCTTGGAAGCCAGGAAGACTCATGATAAAATACTATAACAATTATGCGTCTCTCGTTCATGTTAGTCCATTGACAGAAGGTGCGAAAACTCGAAAACTTGAACTCTTTGCAGATTCCTTGTGAACTCGTATGTTTAGGTTCTCATGTCGGACAAGGGCGACGGCTTTGCAATATCAATACAAGAGAGCCTTGTTCAAGACAAGGGAACTAAGAACCTGACCACGATCTCCAACGCGATAAGCAACACTTTTGCTTCGCTGGAATGTTCTTCGTGGACATATGTGAATCGGCGTGACTTCTCAGTGTCTCATAGTTTCTCCAATCACTGGCATGTGAGACCCCGGACTCAGTGTGACTGACACAATCTCAACACAGCAGTGAGTTTATGTCAAGAAAACACGAAGGTCGTTGGCGCAACGGCTATATACACCATGAATAGGAATCCTAAAGCATCTGCTACAGCAAACAATAATTTCTCCCATCAACGAAACATAATCTACAATGCCTATGATCAACAGAATTCGAGAGGACACCGAGGTCTGGAAGTGCATGCAAACCAAGAGCGATGGGACAATCTGCCCCGGGGCAACCGAGCCAGCACAAATGCTATGTGGAAAATGTGGATTGAAGCGGACGGTGGGAGCAATCGCTAATAACGAAGATGGCAAGAAGATTGGAGAGTTGAAGAAGGTTGAAGATACTGGGATTGAACATTGGGAATTCAGCGATAATTAGCCTCGTATTGGAATTTATCCAGCAGATTCTTCAGCCATGATGAATTGAACGCAAACAAGTATTTGATAGTATTATTTGAGATCTGCTATGTCTTCCTCCATATTACATCTGTATTTATCACGCTTTTTGGCAACAATAAAATGAATTGCTGAAGCAAGTCGCAGCAAGGTGTGACGAACTACTTAACCTCCAACCTCAAAGCATCATACTGTACATAAAGCGTATCAGGCAAAAGCGCCGTCTCAACACTAGAAGCATTATACGGCAAACTCAACACAAACTCATTCCTTCCAGATTTCAGCTTCGAAGCTGGAAACTCAAACTTGTGCTCAATGTTCTGACAAGCTACCGCGCTGCGAACAGCACACGAACCGCTTCGCCAGTAGGGAATCACCCATGTATCTTCATAGCCTCCGTTGACGTTGACGGTCCAGGGGAGATTGCTGTTGAAACGATCGTTGACGGGTGTCCACTTCGCGTTACCGTTTCCAGTACGTACACCTGCGAGTTGGACTGTGAAGGTAGCTGTTTTGACACTTCTGAGTTGAGACTTAGTTAGGTCAAAGGTTATGGTCCAGTTGTTGACGTTGTCGTAGTAATTCTCTGATCGCAGGTGGTTTCCCTTTGCAGCGATGAAGGACCAGTGAACGTAGTTCAAGTCTTCAGCTTCCTTATCCTTTCCGATGTGAAAGCTGACGCCCTTTGGAAAATCTTCAACAAAGTCGTATTTGCCCCAGTAAATGCGGTACTGCTCGGGTTGAAGAGGCTTTGAGGTATCAGGCGCATATCCGTGAAGGTACTCCCCTGAGGACTTGTCTGGTGTTCCAATACGCCAGAGCTCTTTGCCAGCATTGTCTTCTTTCCATGTGAAGCTACCCTTGTTGTGAGATTTAGAAATGCGAATGTCGTCTTTGATGAACCATCCAAAGACTTCATCAGCGTAGATAGTGACTCTATACAGTCCGTCGACGACTTGAGGAATGCTAAAACTTCCAGACTCATCAATCTCAGCCCAATACTGAAGCGACTTGGTATTGAACACATTGAGCTGGAAATCCTGCTTGTTCTCAGAAAGAACAATAATCGGCTTCTTTGCGCCCTTGGGAAGCTTCACTTTACCACTATAGGGAGTTCGTTTTGCTGAAGGTGTAAAGTTCGGGACATACTCGGCAATGCTGTCGTAGAACTTTACATTCCACTCTGGATCCGCGTACTTGGCAGCATCAGCTCGGAGATCGGCAAGAGTTGCGTCTTTATCGCCTTTGTTGAAGTAGTAAAACTGAGGACCCCAGGTTCGATCAAAGCCATGGGTGATGTTCGGCATCGGTGCGCCGTGGTGCCCAGATACAATGTAATTATACACGATACCATCAACGACGAGGTCGGAGTGCAAGGGTCCGCCGTAGTATGTCTCTCGCGTGTTGTGAACCAGCCATGCGCCGAATGTACTTCCATCAGAACTGGTGGATCCGTCGCTGAATTGGCCATGAACGTCATGGTTACGCCAGCTCTCTGAAAGACTGTACTTGGTCCAGTAGTCCGAGTATTGCTCCACATATGGGTCATCGGTTTTATTGCCGACATACCAAGTAGCATCTTGGACTGTCAAGGCACCGGAAGCGTCTGGCAGAGGACCATAGTTCCCTTCGCTGGTGGAGAAATGGGTCCAAAGCTTGGTATTCGGCCTGAACAGGGTACGTAGTTCGCCAAGGTCGCGCAAAAAGGGCTTTGACGCATTGAAGTATGTAAGGCGGGTAAACGCATGCAGACCAGTCTCTTCACCCCTAAGGAAGAAGTACTGCGACAGAGTCTGGTTGGTGGGCTTGTAGGTGTCGCTCATGATAATTCCACCATACTTTGTTCCAGTAGAATCAGTGCCTTTGACAAGGCGGAGATCAGCGGTGCTACCCGGTGTCCAGAAACCGGTTGGGATACAAGAGCAGTCGACATAGGGACCCTTGCCGCTGTTTCCGCTCAGCGGTCCGAGCAGATCTTGGCCATCGAGAGTAGCATCGATGATGTGTCCGCTGGATTTAGCGAGGACAACTGCGAATCGCTTGTTGGAGAGGGAGATGTGGGTTGAGTTCTCAGCAGTAGTCAATTCGGCTAAAGTATGGCTGATTAGCCCAGCGACCAAAGCCAACGACTTCAACGAGAAGAACCCCATGATGAATGTGCTTTTGATCGCTGATGTTCACTTAAAAAGAGACTTCACAGGGTTTAAATGCAAACATTGTCACTCGGCTCAATTGTACCGAAGGCTTCGGCAGTAAATGCACCGGGGGAAATATGTCGTCGTTTGTATGGATGGGATAATTTAGCCGCCTGAGTCCCACCACTGGGCCGCAAACGACGCGGGGAAGACAGGGGCAGATATGACGATGTCTTGACCACGACAGGCTAAGATCTGCGTCGACAGTCCTATTCAGGCAGTTCAAAAATTCTTCCGGAGCAGGATATGCAGTTTTGTTATGAACTGCCATAGCCGACAGTCCGACCACATATTCTTTTTTGAGTTAGGCCTAAGAATGTAAATAGCTCTGTTGTTGTCGTCAAGATTCTGGTCTAACCGACGTTGAACCGAAACAGCAACGACGGAATACGCTAGCTAAGGTAGTCTTACACTTGGCGGCCGGCATGACTCATCAGACCAACTACTTCTCTACAGTCTTGAATTCATTCTTCAACAATTAAATCTCTAACCTACAAAAAAACATCTGACAAAGCTGAATCTCCTCAGAAATTGAGATCATGGAACCACCTGTTGATATAAAGGATCGCCTTCGGGCATCATACAATGTGATTGCACCCGCATACAACGCTTGGACAGCGCGCCACAACGAACTTCGTCTGACCTACCTCGATAAACTTCTCAATTCCTGTCCAGAATTGGCATCAGCTAGCGATACGATGAAGAAGCAAGTCCTTGAGCTGGGATGCGGTTCTGGAAGCCCCTTTATCTCAACTTTGCTCGCTCGTGCACCGTCTGTCCATGTACACGCCAACGACCTCTCCGACGTTCAACTAGATCTCGCTCGACAAAACCTGGCTGGGTACCAAGATCGTGTTGAGTTTTACCCTGGAGACATGATGAAACTAGACTTTGCACCTGGTTCCCTCACGGCAATCGTGGCGCTGTACAGCATTATACATTTACCACAAGAAGAACAGAGAGAGATGATAAAGCGAATTGGCAGATGGCTAGCCCCGGGTGGTGTCTTTTTATCAACATTCGGTACTGATGAGGCGTCAGTCATTATTGACGAGAAATGGATTCAAGAAAAAGGGTGGATGTTTTGGAGCGGACTTGGGAAGGAGGCACTTTTAAAGGCGTTAACTCAGGAAGCTGGATTGGAAGTTCAACATGCGGTTTTAGAAGAAGATGCAGATGACAGATTCATGTGGACTATCTCAAAGAAAGTTAACGCATAGTATTTTATTGAAAAGACGGAGCTTGTATATTAAGCCCGCAGATGAGCTTGCTGTATCTCTCTAGCCTACATCTATGTCGCTGCATCCGGAGCCTTAGTACTGCGACTCTTCATAGATTCTAATTCTATCGTGCCATCTGTCGTGCTATCGCTTTCTCGTGTATTTCTAGCTGACGCTGTTCAGCTTTGATTCTTTCGCCCTCCTTCCCTGTTGTGGCGTTTAGGTTTTGAAGCTGTGGTATGCGGACTTGCGTCATCTGAATCATCTCTCTCGAAAGCTGGGTTTCATCACTGTGGAAGAAGGTCGAAAGATTCGCCTTCTCCACAGCATCGCGCATTTCTTTAAGACTCAGGTACACCTCATAACTATCCTCCCCACACACCTTGAGGGGTAGTGCAACGTGAAGTCTTTCGTCGTTGTCCAAAAACTCCACTTCGTACTTCGCCATGTGCTTCTGGATCGAGACCTCCAATACGGTCTTTGCGACTGCAGGCATACGGACATCCCTCTTTCTGGTGTATAAGAAATGCCTGATTGTTTCATACAACTGCATTTGTTCTGGAGATAGTTGGGATGGTTCTTGAGAAGTTGGAGTTGCCATGATGAACTTGTTAAAGGTGGAGATGGCTCGTTAGCATATGGTGGGGGTGGTTGGACAAGATCGAAAGATTCCATTGTGTTTTTGATTAAGTGTATTGTTTGAAGTTGTCTGTGAGGTAATCTGATGGGTTGGCCGAGAGAGCACGCTGAACGCTTCTTTTATGGAATGATGCCCATGGAAAGATAGGCTGTGAAGAGGACACCATTCCAGAAAATACCGAGAGTGATGATTCTACAAGTCATGGGGGCCTGGCTCACACTCGGAACCATCAGTGACTCTGCAGAAGCTGTAACACTCAGAGTGGAAACGGTTCATACTGAACAAGACTACTCAGTGCAAATTGTCACATTCACAGATTGAAAGGGCTAGGTAGAGATTTCAGTCAAAGAGGAGACCTCAATGCATGCCATTCAATTGCGTATCATTATAGATGCATACTTTACGACCCTGGAAGATACCACCCCTGGTTTACGACAGCTTACCCAACATTTGGCCTCTTCCATTTGAGTTCGATTGCTTGAGTTATAGTATCCCATGTAAACATTGCGACTCCTAACAATATCTGGTTCTCTGCCTTGACACTGAGCGCTTAGCAATCACTGGTTTGATCATCATCTTAAAATCCATTGCCATTTTTCTGGCCACCCAGGGGCTGTTTGCCAAGGCGAGAAATCATGTTGAAGAGGGCTATTGATCCGCTTGATAGTTAAGTAGCTATGCTGAATTTTGATTATGGAACCCCCTCTGGTCAGATCCCTCGTATCTTTCCCCCTGTAGCTTCATCTCTGAACTTAAGCCTCCTGCTCTTGATAGTGCTCTTCCACCGACTTTGAAAAGTGTTCATCCCTTTCTCCGTGCCTCGCCTCATCCTTTACCCAATATCCAGGCATGTGCTTTGTCATTGCTGCTTCAAGCTCTCTTCTAATTTCTCTGTGAGCGTAAACGCCCTTGTGATAATAATCGTCTTTGGGCAATATAATATGAAGAGTCTCCTTCACGTTGTCGAAATCAACCTCATATTTACCGGCATACTTCGAAGTAAAGCGACACAATGATGGTAAATAGCCGTTCTTCATTTTAGCATAGTAATAGTGTCTGAAGTCTTCGTTCCACCACTCAGACCATTCCCGGAGTTTTTTGGCTGTCGTTGCACCCATGATATTGGCAGTCGTTCGTTGTCGTTGTGTTGGTGTGATGTGGTTTGTTGATTGAGCTGAGGTCCAATATCTAGGTCACTGTCTTATACCATCCAATAGGTGCCTGAATGTTCTCTGTGATACAGACTTGGAGTCGATTTTAAGACCGTGATGCTTCCGCCAGTAGGCATGCGAAGCATCACATACATACAGGAGCTATCATCACTGCTGTCAGTCTCCAGACCTTCAGAGGCATTATAGGTAATGAAGGGAGACCGTTGCTAATTATATTGCTTAGCATTGTGAATCAATCGGTGATGTATAAGGAAACATGTCATTGATAGGAATTCTTCAAAGCATGTGAGAATTCCTTATATAGATATCTGCACCGGAATCTGAGCTTGAATACTTGACAAGATGGCACAGGGGCAATTCTGAATTAGTTTACACCTTACAGGAAATACAAATAATGAGAATTCAATTGAGTTAATTTTCAACATAGGCGAAAGACCTGCCTCAGGATCACTATTGGTGCTCCTCGGGACCAATCACAGTTACCCACCACGGTCGCGAACTGCCTATTTAGGTAGTTTCAACAAGAAAGTGGTCCTCTCCTCCGTCACCACGGTCAATTGTCAAGGTAAAACATCAAGCCAAGAGAGAATTATAGAAAATCAATTCACAAACTGTCTCTTAGAGCTCCATTGTTCGAGTAACTTGCCTATTTAATGTTGTACACCCTTGGATCGACCTTTAGCGGATCGTCGGTAAGCACCCACGTCACGAATTCCCAGTACTTGTCCAGTCCTTCAATTTCCATTAGAGCACCAAGATCTGCAAGTGCCCTTTCTGGGATCTTGTTGCCTAATGGTACCGTCAATCGAAGCTTATTATCCCAATAATCCATATGGTAGAGCTTATGCTTTAAGACGAACTTGAAAAGTTTGATATCTGCCTTGGGGATGAATAGACCGACCAGTTTCTGCATTTTGCTCAAAGGCCTTTGGCGCCATATTGTGTGGGTATGCGTGGGCTTGGTGACGAAAGTTGGTTGTGACATGGTTTCTTAGCGTTGTGTATGGATGTTTCGATCGGTAGGTCGAGAAGGCGATCACGCTTAATTTACATGGCGAAGATCACTGATATTGTGTGTGATGAGGATGTTCTCTGCTCAGTTGCTGAACAGTGATGTTATACAAGCAAACCGTATCTTGTTCACGGGTCAAAGGACAACGGTGATTCTGTTCAGAGTCAATGACGAACTCAGTTTAGCGTAGAACGCTTTGATCGGCTCCGAGTCTCTTTCGCAGTTGACCATTGAGCTATCTTCAATTTTCGCAAAAATGGTTTCTTTCCTTTTTTAGTGTAGCACTATGAGTTAATGCATACGCCATATGGGGACTGAGACGATGAATGCCATGAATTAGTTACTGTTTGTGGCGCAGGAATGTCAAGACCTCATCTTCGGTCGAATTCTCACTGCCAAGAATCCCTCCCATAGCGTTCTTAGTCCAGCACTTGAACATTCCACATAAACCAATGAAACCACGGGCGAACCATCCAAAGCCTGTCGCAATTGATGCATAATTAATCTTCTTTCCAATTTCCCTTGTCGCCGTCAAATCTTCTCACTTCCCCAGGTCCGCCACGTCAACGTCAACGTAGTCGGAATAGCAACCAGTGACAGTGAGCTTTCGTTGCCAGTACTTCTTGAGCCCCCTTCTTTTCATCGCCTTGAAGACGTCTTCAATAGTGTCCTCCACGCTATTGCTCTCCACAAAAGCTCGAGTGATTCGAAGGAACTGCTTATCCTTATCCAGAAACTTGGCTTGGTACTGTCCTTTCGACTTTTGAACAAAGCTGTCGAGCTTCTTATCTTTGGATGGACGGCTTGGATCTCGGCGAAAGAAGTTGTGCACGTACTGAATCGCCATTGTGAAACGTGAGATTGACTGGTCGTGGTACCCGTCTTTTGTGATGATTGTAATGAGGTGGATGAGGATAGAACCCTGAACGTTGCGATGCACGAAGATGGAACGGGACGGTGGTGGAGAGCATATTGTCGACAGCCATTTGGACAATGATGCTGCGCGCTAGATATGGCGATGTATTCACTAAAGCAAGAGGACAATGGCACTCATACTGATATTCAATGTCAGAGACCAGGCTTCTTTGTTGACTGATGGGCGTATGACCTTCAACCACAGAGCGAAGGCATCCAGACAACGTGATTACTTGACTTCAGGCATTAGTGACTGCGGATCTACCAACAATTAATAACTTCTCGAGGCAACACGTATCCGATTCAGAGGTCAGATGGAGGCATTGAAGTTTCTACCGGTTTCCTTTATTCAGAGGCTGGATTGGGCCTCGGATTCTCACCTCTTGGCGCCCGGGTCGGGAGCCACTTGTTGGCGAGTGAAAACCTCAGAATGGCAAGTAATTAATTGAAACGGCTAATCAGTGAAGATATGCTCCGTTCTATCTGAGTTTTAACTAATAATTACTTATTTCGTATCCTTGATGATGAGTTCAGCGGCAATCTCAGCAATGCCATAAACCGCGGTCTGAATATGCGCTGAGATCAACAGAGGAATAACACTAGCATCAACAACACGAAGGTTCTCAGTACCATAAACCTTGAGCTTGGCATCAACGACACCACCATCTGCCTTGGGGAGCATAGCGCAAGTACCGCTAGGATGGAAAATGCTCAGCGTCGTTCTCAAGACATAATCCTTGATCTGCTCATCAGTCTTGACATCCAGACCAGGTTCGTACTCATCCTCCCAGATTGAGCGCATGGGCTCGGTGTTTGCGATCTTTCGGTTGTACTTGACTGTTTGGAAGACAGCTTCGACATCATGGGGGTTGCTGAGGTAGTTGGGGTTGATAGTGGGTTTACCAGCTGGGTCTGAGGGATTGATGTGAACGCTACCGCGGCTGAGAGGATGCATGACTACACCAATGAGAGTGACGAAGCCCTTGCCGAAGAGTGGAGACGTGGCGGCGGGATAACCTTTTACACCGGTGTAACCATCAGAGAAAATGACCTCGACCTGAGGAACAGAAGAATCTTTGAGGAAATCCAACTTCTTCTTGTCAACCTTGCTAGCATCCTTACCAGCAGCGTCTTTAGCAAGTGATACCAACTTGGCATCGCTACCAAGGGCTTGCTTCCATGTTGAGAAGGTGTATGCGCTGCCGGTGTAATCGTACAGGGAGCGCTTGCCAGCATTCCAGAGAGCAAGCTGCTCAGCGGCAAAGGTAGCATTGCTTCGAAGGGCATCGAAGGAAAGAAACTCTGGCTTGAGCTGGTATGAAGTCATGACGCGGAGATGGTCCTGAAGATTTTCGCCGACGCCGGGAAGATCGATGATCTGCTTGATACCGGCGGCGGAAAGAACGGATTTACTTCCGATGCCGGATTGTTCGAGAAGACCAGGGCTCTGGATTGAACCAGCGGAGAGGATGACTTCGCGACGGGCTTTGACGTAGGTTCCGTCCTGGAGGGTAACGCCAGTAGCGATGGCCTTCTTCTTCGCAGCAGGGCCAGAGACGTTGATCTTGGCGACGATGGTATCGGCAAGAATCTCAAGGTTGGGACCCGAGATTTCCGTGTAGGCGTTGGCACTGTAAGACCGATTGTAGTTCGAGGGGTCAATGCTGCTGGGCTGGTACATAACACCAAGAGGATCGCCACCTAGCGACTCGAGATTCTTGCGAACTCCGAGCTTGTTGAGAGTTGGAATCCAAGACTCTTGATGCTTGGGGATGATGCGATTGACGACAGCCTTGACGGGACCGCTGTCGCCAACGCCCTTTGATCCGTACGTCGCAGTGTTCTTGCCGGTAAATGTCTCAGACTTCATCATCGCCTTGATCATCGTCTTCCAGTTCCAACCCGGGTTGCCGAGCGCTTGCCAGGCATCATATTCAGCAACCGCAGCACGATCATAGGTCATGAGATTGAGAGCCGAGCTCCCTCCCAAGACCTTACCACGATTGATCGGCCAAACTCTGTTATTCGCGCCTGTTTGCGGAACAGTCGTAAAGTTCCAATCGTACTTTGTACCTAGGGTCGAGCCCTTCATGCCGGGGATGTTGATCTTTGGTTCATCGTGTGCAGCGGGACCGGCTTCGATGAGGAGAATGTTGGCAGATGGGAGGCCTTCGCTGAGACGAGCAGCGACTGCGACACCAGCTGTGCCACCTCCGACGACGATCTGTTAAAAAGGGTTCATGATTAGCCGAGAGATCCGAGGAATTCCTCGATTTAAGATGAATAATGCGACATGTCATTAGAGTTAAAACGTTCAATTGGCAAACTGAGACAAATGCCGTTTGGATTGGAGACAAATTGACTCAAACAGTAAACTCACATAATCATACGCATCCTTTGACGGGGCCGCTACTGCAGCTGCAGCAAGGCTAAACCACAAATGCAGCTTGACAAGCATGGTTCAAAAAGTAACAGATATTACAGTGCACGGTAATCGCCACAAAGCTGCAGAACACAGACAAAAGAAGAAAGAGAGGAACGCCCGGGAACTGAAGCCTTTATTGAGTGCCCGCTCATGCATTTGCCCCTGCAGATTAAGGTAGTATTTAACTGTAAATTCAACTGACAAGCGGAAGACTCATCCGTGACAGGGAGCGGAGCGACGCCTGTTTAGGGCGACCAATACGTCCTTGGCGGACGATGAAACCCCGCCAATGCACAATAAGGTTTTGCTTACGGAGCAGACCAGGGGGATTTAAGCGTTCTTCGCTTACAGCGACGAATAGAATTAGAGAAAACGGGGGATATAGTGATTATAGAGACCTGAATAATGCCATGGTACGATGCGCGGGCATGCTGGAAACCGCGTATAAACCCAACGGTCAATGGGTCAGAATGACTCGAACAGTGGAATTTTCGTGATCAAAACAGTAGGTGGCAGAACCTGATGTTACCTTTAA
This sequence comes from Fusarium oxysporum Fo47, assembly GCF_013085055.1. Lineage (NCBI taxonomy): Eukaryota > Fungi > Ascomycota > Sordariomycetes > Hypocreales > Nectriaceae > Fusarium > Fusarium oxysporum. Next base: position 750,760 of record NC_072850.1, read on the forward strand.
TAGAATTTAAGTTTCGGCAACAGCTGCGCCGTGTGATGCATCAGATCTGGTCCCATCCCCCTGCCCGTCAAGAAATGCCGCGCAGACTGTACATAAACAAATGTCACCTACTGATTACTGCCAATTCATGCACTCCCCCTTCCCCCCTCTCTCTCTCGTTATTCTTTCGTCATATCGCTGATCATGGCATCCGTGCAACCACCGAACCCATTACCACCCGATCAAAACGTCGGTCCAATCCTCCTGGGCATATCGGGGACGTGTCTCGCCCTGGTGATCATCACCACTAGCGTGAGGATATGGGTACGCTCAGCCCTACGATCGTCGGGTTGGGACGATTACACGATCATCATTGTTACATTGCTCGGCATCGCGCGGTTCGGCGTGCAGGTTGGGCAGGTTAGTATTGGGAATGGACGACATCGCTGGTTCATTGAGCCAGAGGATTACGTGCAGAATAATAAGCTCGGTTGGGTAGCGCAGATTTTGCTTTTTGCGAGTATTTGTTTACTCAAGATTTCGATCCTGTTGCTTTTGTTGAGGATTAAGGATTCGAGGAGGGTGAGGTACGCGGCTTGGGGGATCATGGCGGGATTGGTTGTTACGAATTTTGGATGCATCATTATTTTGCTTTCTGAGTGCAGACCTGTCAGTGCATACTGGACTGGCGTTGGCGAGTGTTGGAACCCGCGAATTCGAATTTACTATATTTACGCTACGATTGGTATGTATTTCTGGAATGCGAGTGATCCAGGTCGAGATTGGCTAACAAAACCCGCCAGCTTTTTCCATTCTCACAGATTTGATATGTTCTCTCCTACCAGTCCTTGTGATATGGAACACCAGCCTTCCATTGAAGACAAAGATCTCAGTCTGGGCTTTGATGAGCTTGGGACTAGTGTAAGTTGGCCGATCGATCGTCTTCCTCATCACAATCTGGTGACTAACGTTCAATAGTGCCACCGGTTTCGGAATCGCCCGTGCAGCATCACTGGGCGTCGTGACATCAGATCTAAGCTGTAAGTCAAGTCCAAACCCAACCTCAAACCCTATCCTAACACTTCCAGGGGTCTACGCCATAACAGCAATCTGGTCAAACCTCGAACTCTACCTCGGCATCGTCGGCGCAAACCTCGCCCTCAGCCGCTCAATATTCGCATACTTCTTCCGCGAAGGCGGAACGACCAAGGGATCTTCATACGGCGGTATGCCGAGGTCAACATCAGCGTCGAGAAATCTTAGAGTTCCGAACTCAAGTGGCTTTCGATCGGGGCAAAGTCGTCTTCAGTCGAGGGATCAGGATAGTGAGATTTCGCTGGTGCAGACGACGACGAAGAAACAGCCGAGTACGTGGTATACGGAGGAGGGAGTAAGTGATGAGAATTTGAATACGGGGAAGGGGAGTCGAAGTGATGGATGAGGTTTTGGTTGCAGAGAAAAGTTTATGGAATTAATTGGGATTCAATTAAATGACCGTTTATGACTGAATATTGTTGAAGCTAGAGTGAGAATCTTACTCATTGGACGAACCAACTCCGCATAATCGAGTTAAGACTATGGACAAAACCGCAATCATTGACGGTCAAGGACAATTAGCAGCGACAACATCCATCATCACGACGCGATTTCAATGCATCAGACTCGTATTGACCAAACTCCGCAACCTGTGATCCGTGCTCGATAAACTAGTGGGTTGGGCGACAACTTATACGTGGAGCTACTGCACCAGTCACGAGGTTTGGTTAAGTCCGAAGCTAAGTCCGATAGGTAAACCTGGACCTGCATGAACGAATCCAATGCCCGCCAGGAGTTTAGAGGAACGAGACGTTAAACTCTATACCGTCCATTAGTCTCGGTAGAGATTCATATGCGGAGTCCGCATTAGTGGTTCGGGACGTGAGCGACATCCGATGCAAATGATGTATTGAAATGAGATCGTGTAGATGAAAGAACATGTAAGAGCTTCGAGTAAAACGTATAAATGTAGCTAATCGTATGGCCTTAAAAACAAAAATCTGATCGAATAACAACAACATCAACAACAATTAATTCCAGCAATCATAAACATCAAAATGGCATCCATCTCAGCTACCGAGTTGCCCAAGCAGCTATTTATCAACAACGCATTCGTCGACTCCAAGTCTAACAAGACGTAAGTTGCCAAATACCTTCCACCCCAAGAGGATAACTGATTTGATTCATAGAGTATTCTTCAGAATATTGGACAGGGCTGTATGGTCTGTAGTTGTGTTTATGTCCAGGGGGGTCTCTATGATGAGTTCATTGCGGCTTATCGAGATGCGATGGAGGCTCGCGCAAAGGAGTTTGGTGACGTGAATGATCCAAAGACGCGATTTGGTCCGCTTGTGGATAAGTTGCAGTACGATCAGGGATGGTTGGAATCAACTGTATTAGTCACCTGTTTTTCAACACGGGCCATCCATACCTGCACGGGTACCCGTGCAAATAAAGTTGAACAGGTACCCATGCAGATAAGAGAATTTGCTAACATAAGATAAGTTTAAAGGCTTATATCTCCTTATATAAAATAGTTAAAAATTAAATAAAATATTTAAAATATATATCATTTTTTAAAGAAATTTTCTATATAATTTATTTTCTTTATAAAATATTATTAAGTAAGATATTTAAAGAATTATATTATAATTTTAAAATTAAATTTTAAAGGCTAAAATATATTTTAAAAAATAAGGAAAAAATATTACTTATTGTATATAAGTTAAAATTATACTTAGAGATTTTTATTTTATTTTTTTAAGTATAAAATAATATAAATTTATATTCTTTAAGTAATCTACTTTAACTTATCTTTTTAGGCTTAATAATAGCTTAAATAACTTATAAAAAGTATATATTATAATATATAATTAGATTTATTTATTTAGAATTTTCCCTATTTTATTTATAAGTCCTTTATATAGAAATCCTTAAATTTATCTCTAAGATATATTTTTCTCGGATAAACCCCGGTTAAGATAGCCAATTATATGCCGTTCTGAGTAATTTGTCAGCAAATTCTCTTATCTGCACGGGTACCCGTTCAACTTTACAACACGCCTTTTGGTGGATATAAAGAGTCTGGCATGGGACGGGAATGCGGTCTTCTGGGGTTGACTTCTTGAATGGAGACGAAGACTGTTATGATCAACATGACTTAAGAGGGAGGCCATATTTCCTTGATAGGTATAGGTCGAATTGTCTGTTCATTCGAATCGTATTTGTATCCAACTTTGTAAATTCTATAACATGGTTTTCATCACCCATAACTCGTCAGACTCGCTGCCCGGATATTCCCCGAAGTTGGTCGCGCATCATATCCATGTGTCTAACTACTTTAGGTGATGAACCTGAATCCATTCAGAACCGCCCTTTGAGAATCCTTATCCAGCCTGTTCACATTCTCCTCACTAGTCTCATCGACAGTTGCACTCAGCTCATCAAAAGCTTTGTTAGCCCGCTTAAGCGAATACCTCAACCCCATGATACAAGCAAAACCCAGCCCTTGAAAAGCCAAGATACAGGCCCAAGATACACGAAAGTCGGGACCGTATTGGTCAAGCCAGAAGTAGTTTGCGAAGAGCGAGGCGCTATTTGCTAGCGTGTTCGCGATGCCAATTGAAGCTGCACGCTTAACTCGTGGTTGAACAATGGTTGAAGACAGCCAGGGATATGTCGTGGAGTAGATACCAAATGTTCCAGCGCTGACGAGAAAGGTCAATGCGTAACGTGGCCATTTCTGGTCTGTTATGGCGACGAGTGCGATGGTAGCGGCGATGGCTGTAAGGCCAGAGATAGCAGCGTGGGGAGATCGCTTCTGTCGACGATCGGCATCCCATGCGAAGCTGAGAGCCCAGACGAAAGAGAAGAGGTACGGTGGTGCAGTAAGGAGAAGCACTATGGTGTTGTTTTTGAAGCCAAGCTGTTGAATCAGCGTAGGGAAGAAATGAGAGAAGGAAATGGATGCAGTTGTGGACATTTGAAGACAAGAGAACAACCAGACTCTGTAGTCGCGAACAGCCGAGAGAATAGCTTGCTTCATAGTGATCTCCTCTTCACCAAGGATCTCTTCACTTCCAGCATCAACAGCTAGTCGGCCCTGCGCGACAACTCTTTCTTCCTCAGTCAACCAGCTAGTCGTGCCAGGGTAATCAGGAAGAAGGAAGAATGCGACGACTCCAATGACGATAGTAGCAAGACCTTCAAGAATGAAGAGCCATCGCCATGCGGCAAGGTTTCCAACGCCAGCCATGCCTGAGAGAATACCCGCAGAGATCAAACCGGCGAAGCAATTGGACAAGAGAAGGCCGCAGACAAGCAAAGCCATTCGAATACCGAGTTCCTTTTTGGTGTACCATGTACTCAGGTAGTATATAGCTCCAGGGAAGAATGGTGCTTCGACGATACCGAGGACGAAACGGACTATCAGAAGACCTGCTGGGCTAGAGGTCGCAGATGTGCAGGCACTGACACAAGCCCAGAGAATAATACAGCCAGGCTATACACGTTAGTCGCATCCCCAAACTCACAAGGCAATACATACCAGGAAAATATGAGGCTGCATCTTTGTCATAATCAACGTAGATGGAAGCTGCATCATGATGTAACCAGCAGAAAAGATAGAAATGGCCGTCTGGTACGTCGCGCCCTTGACATGGGTGTCTTCCTGAAGTCCATAGAGACGAGCTTGGGTAATGGAGTTTCGATCGAGGTAGTTGAAGAGGTAGATCGTGACGACCAGGGGGAGAAGCCGAAGATCAATCTTGCGCACAAGTTGAGCTTCTGTTTCTTTGGAGAATTCGGGGGTATAGGAGCGGTAGGTATCCAAGAGGGTGAGTTGTTTGGTGGGGACATTCTCGACTTCTTCACCAGTGGATTTGAAGACGGTAACGTCATCTACTTTGGATTTAGTGCTGTCCATCTTATAAACGACTCAGTTTATGAAAGAGGGAATCGATTTGAATTGATTGTTTTGGTGATGCTTATGGCAATTGAGGATCTCGCTCTTTATACAGCAAAATTCCCCAACTTGACTTCCCCGACTCAAGACCTTCGGTCCCATCCCGACCCCAGATTCTCCCCACACTCACTAGCGTCTACCCCCATGTGCCGAATATCCGTTCGGGGTTGGAAACAAGCATTCGCTTCCACTGCTCCTCCGTAAGCCAGTCCCTCAAATGTCGAAGCTCCTGGTCTGTGTCTACTTCAAGAGGAGGCGTCGGAGTAAGTCCTCGGACAGCAGCGTTGCAGTGCGGCCAGTCGCTTCCCCAGAGGATCGAGTCAGGAGCCGCGTTTGCGATGGCTTTTATTATATGCTCCATTTGGGAGATCTGGTTGCTTCTCCGGTGGAGGGCGCCGAGTTTGATGTACATGTTGGGAGAGGAGAGGAGGTGAAGAAGAGAGGTGAATTTGGGGGTGTTGATGTCGGATGGCGTAGCGGAACCGTTGTGATCTGCGATGATGGGGATGTCTTTGAGGTCTGGATGAGAAGAGATGGTATCTGCAATTGCGGACCATGTCGCGAGCGGTAATTGTGCCGAGATACTCCAGTTGTATTTACGTAGAGGGCAATGCGAAGCAACGTCCAGGAATTGCTGAATCACCCACGATATATCATCTCCTGAACCGCCATATGAGCCGTGAATTCTAACAGATCGAACCCCTGCGTTATGCAGCTTCGCAAACTCGGATTCTGTCAGGCTCTTCAAACCTGGATTTCCAGGATCCCAAAAGATAGTCCCGCGGACATGCTTATCGGGATACAGGTCCCGATATTGCTGCAAGTGTTCCAATAAGCCTGTATACCCATCTTCAATGGTCGCTTGTACAAGCATCACATTATCAGCTTTTGAGTTATGGATAAGGTCTTTCAGTACTGCTGGCTGCGGGGTATAAGCGCGCGTTGCTTTAAAAGGGTAACGCTTCGGGTCGAAGCAGTGCATATGGGAATTCCATGTCGTAGGCGGTAAAATGGGTACAGGCATGTTGATTGCATATGTTGTCGGTATTCGTGTGTCTAAGACCTGTTCCTGGAGTGAGCATGGTTTTTGAGCTACACTGCAGGTCTGGAGGGTGTCCGACAGAATCGGTGTGCATCCGGCGCTAGCTCAGGGCTATCGGACAACCACCGTTTAACGTTTAACATCAAAACACGCCTTCCAAGGGCCATTGGCCCCGTTAGATTGCATAAAGCTTGCTTGTGCTGGTCGCTGGTGACTGGTTACTAACTTCTTGACTTTAGAGGGCGCAAGAGTTCATCTTGAGCATGGACTGTGATAAGCCAGCTTGTAGGATTATAATTGCGTAGGTCCTTTATGAAAGCTCGATTAGTCCAAGGAATAGTAGATGAATGTCCGCGTATGACAAATGGTTTTAAGAGGTCGCGAAACGTTCAAATTAGCAAAAGCGTATTGGGCTCAAAGAATCTGAGTGTCTTGTTATTTAAATACGTTTGCTAGAATAAAAGATATTTCCGTGCAGCCATTTAGTTGATAACCTTAGTTATCTCTTGAAAAAATAATCGTCAAGAAGATTTTGCGGGTATTGATATCGCAACCTCGAGAGTTGCTTCAAAGGTCAAGCTGAGGTTCTCCTTACCCTATAGCGGTAATTCAAAATCATCCCAGACACGTCGTCGCAACCAGTCTCGTGACTATGATCAAAGTCCTCGCCCAGCTACAGAACCTTCATTGTGGTAACGATAGCCAACTAGTAAGCCCTTGCCCTCTTTGGATTCACGGGCACTGACTCTGAACAGCTTGAAAGATGCGCTTTGATGGGTACGGTGTCTCAAATTACAGCGCCAATAATTAGGAGGCTCTCGGTGTCTTCAAGGTAGCCAATGACATCCAGCCATTTTATCAGCCAAATGGACCCAGTCACATCGGCGGCTAATTCGCTACATTTGTTTGTGTGTGCCATGAGAGCTGGAAGGAGAAGGGCAAGAAGGACGAACATCAGGAGAATGAAGAACCTGGGGTTCATGAAGGTTCTTGTGGTGTGTGAACATACTCATGTACCTCAGCCTGTTACTTCAGGGTGCGATATCAGTTGAGTAATGTGCCGAAGATGGCTAATAATGACACGTTCTGTTTCAGAATTCAGAGGGCCGTTATAGTAATAAACCGCTTACACTCAAGACTCGATGGCGACGACGTAAGCATGAACCCTTGACGAGCGCATCGACGAACGTTGAGTCGAGCGAGATTCTGGATCATCGCGAAAACTTGGACTTGCAAACTGCTCGCGCGCATGCGACCATCCATCCAAGATCGGCCATGCTATTACACGAACAGGTTTCTTCGGACCCAGAGGGTTTCGGATATCGGCACGGGCCGTCGTTGCCGATCCCCACAGCGGCTGAGACAGGCGAAATACTAGGTTTCGGATTATACCCAATGGCGAGAAATAGGCATTGCGACCTCTCGAGTGTGAACATTAATAGCTCACCGATATTCTAATTTTCTTAGCCGCAGGTCTACTCACCACTGTGCTTAGACATAAGCCGTAGGACTTTCGGAACTTGGAACGACGATCCTCGCAGGCCAGGAAGTGGTTAGGATGAAGAGGGCATGGTTCATTGTTTGTTGAGGCGCTTGATTTTTAAGTTCTAGTTCGTATAACATGACGCGGCTGCGGGTTGAAATATGGGGATAGGCCTGTATCGTAAAGCAGCGAATCGGTAGTTGTAAGTCCAGCTGTTATACACTGCGTGATGTCAGGGTATATAAGATCACCTTTCATCCTCCGTTGATCATGTTCATTGCTTAATCTCAATTTACTCAGCTACATCATCATACCACAATCTGAACATCTCTCTAGTTCTTTGAACCCAAATTTCCAGACGAGGTAAGACCTTATGACCATTACATGCGTTCCCCGACTTACTAACCCAAAGGAGGCATCATGAGATTCACCACCGTGATCACGTACATTATGTTGTCCGCAACAGTCGCTCTGGCTGTTCCGTCGGAGAAGTGGAATGCCGAGGCCGATGAGCTCATTGTGAGGGGTCTTGAATTACGCGGCACTTGCTGCACATGCCCTAATGGACAGGCTGGGTGCGGTGGATATTGTTACAGCAACTGCCCTCAGTGTATCTGGAATAAGTGTTAGATGGGTCAGCTACTAGCTACAGATGACGCAGATAGAGAGTGAACTACTGGATCTTTGTGGTTTAAATTGTCTCTCCATATCAACAAAACGTGACCTCTAAGGCTCTGTCAGCGTCTATGTAACCGCGAAATGGTCACACAGGAAAAGGACATTCTATGATTCCCAATCTTCTTAAACCAACCATCTTAGGAAGCTATAATACTCTTCCCTCCATCTGCAGTAATACGATTACGAACTATCGCTTTGATGATTCCATCACCAAGAAAAACCGGTTGCCAATCGCCGCCCTTCTGTGCAACAGAAGCCCCTGCGTGAGTCTTGGGTATAGCGTCGACTATAGCGCTTGGAGCAAATACAAATGCCTCACCAGTGCGGAGTTGCACAATGTTGGAGAAAATCTCAGATGCTGGAATGGTCCAATATTGTTTAGAACCCTGCTCGCTTTCATTTGGTGTTTCCAGCCCTTTGGCGCCTGACTCGTCATTATTAGAAGCCCCCGCAAGGTGGCGCCGGAGAACTTGAAGCCAGACCGGCGATGTGAAACGATGAACAATTGTGATGGAGCAGAGATCCAATAGGTTCGGAGATACTGTAGGCTCCTGTGTAGATATAATGATTCTCGTACCGTTGTGGCGTTGGAGGCGGATTGCAGACAATAGGGACTCTGTGAAAACGCTGCTTTCGTTGGTATTGTTCATGTACTTGTGTGACTCATCCAGTGCCACTACTCGTCCCAAGTCTGTTTTCTGCTCGAGGAAGAGACTGAGACATATATCGAATAAAGAGCATGCTTGTTCTGCGGTTACGCATGGGCAGGATAGGTCGACAATGGTCAGCTGGCCACTCTAAGATACAAGACGTTAGTTCTGAACCAAACAAGAATAAAAAATTGCGATTTCACATACAACATGTGTCCAGTCAACTTTGCCTTGGTTCTTCGGCGCTGCTTTTCCCTCCCCTTTCTTACTTTTTGGTCCTTCCGCAGGAGCGTCCTGCTTCACCATAAAGCTCTCCAGTGTTTCCAGTCGTTGGTGAAGAGGAGCAGATTGCTGTTTAGTGAGATTCGCAGCTTTCATGGCATTCTTAAACTCTTGGTAGTTGAAGCCCCCTCCTCGCTGTTGCTGCTTGATTCTCAGTTCTCGCAAAATGCGCGTAACGGTGTGAAGGTACAGTGGCATTTTTTCGCCTTGGCCCGGGCTTGCTACCATCAGGTTCAACATGCGTTTTGTGTTTAGGTCATCTTGACTGAAGCGAAGCTCTTGAACCGTGACGTTGGGGAGACAGGCGTAGATATTCTTGGGGAGAGTTAGTGGTGTTTTTTTGTACCACATAAGCAGAAGTTACCTTGATAGTCGCCGTATTTGTTGGAGGGCAGAGTACTCTAACAGATACTTTCTTATTAGAGGACAGACACGCTGCTTCGCATGGGATACCGCCTGAATCCGATACGAAGGAATCATAATGAAAGACCAGCCCTGCCAGCGGTCGAGTCAAGGCATTCGCAACGGATCTCACGAGACAATTCTCCAGTAGCGTTGCCAATGTATGGCTCTTTCCAGAGCCTTGACTCCCACAAATAAAGACGCTAGAAGGAGCCGCGACGTTGTAGAACAACCTAGAAGACTCGTTTAGCGCTGAACCATTAGAGATGTCGCAGGCCAGCAGTCCATATTGGGGTGCTTTCTTTTTGGGTGCGTGTTGTTTGAGGTATTTGCCGACTTGGTCTGTGAATATTGGCGTTGAGATGACGTCGTGGACCTCGGAATGTTCTGGGGGATAAAACAATTTCATTTGAGCTTGCAGGTCTTGGACGTGAAAAATAGCCATTTTGATATGCTAAGAATGATAATGTTATAGATCAGGTAAAGATGAAGCTCCTCGTGTGTAACGAAAGGATTTGGTGGATATGAGTTGGTAGTCCTCCCGGGATACCACAGTGGTAGGCCTCCTGCGTCAGGTTATAAGCATTGGAATGAATAACAGTACAAGCAGTCAACATCACGAACGGGGTAAAAATCATCCCTTGTGCCATTAAGTTATAATGCATATCTAAACCACTAGCTATATATCCATAACCATCATCACTATCGCAAACCTGAGTTTTGCCTAAAAACCGGCCTCATTTCTGTGAGCTCCACCCCATCATCTTTATCGATACTGCTTGTCTCCTGCTCAATCGACGTTGTGATTATGACTTTGCTACTAGACGCAGAAGAGGCAACGGCTGCATTTGAGTGCACCCGCGTAGATACTCTGGTATCGATGTTTCTGGCTGAAACAGTCTCTGTGACATCCTTATCGCTGGACGGGAATATGAGCTCGCGCCATCGACTCAGAGAAGATTCATTGACACCATAGATTATGGCGTCGACGAGACCTTGTGACACAATGCAGGCCTGCTCATGTCAGTACTGTCAGAAAGTACTGGTGAAATTACTAACCTTGTCGATCGTCTGCAATGCAAATGGAGCTGGAGTATGCTTGATGGTTTGATATATCCGAATGGCCGTAGGCAGTGTCCAGACCAGCATATACACAACGGGATACATAATCATTAATCGTGCAATCTACCTCTTTGTTAGCACTCCGCCGTGCACTATCAGCAATTAAGGTAACAAACCCTTTGCAGTCTTCGACGACCAGCGGCATCTGACTCGTGATAGCGCCAGACATCATGATTCGACCGCGTAATAGTCCGTTCTCTAGAGGGTTCTGATGTCGAGTTTGAGTTTCCAAGTGAGATGAAACTCTTATGCGATTTTCGGAGAATGAAGTACAGACGAGCGTACATGGAGAGGATGGTGATGATGATGACCCATCGCGGAACAAAGTTGGCAAGGAGGCGGACTTCATCGGAAGTGAACCAGCACCCTAATAAAGTCAGTACAACCCCATTTCAGTGTTCAATGACGTACAAGCTCCAATATCACCATATCCCGCCAGTTTCAGTCCAATTCCAGCCCAAAGAAGGCTAAGTACCCAGGGAAGACACGAAAGGAAGATGCGTTGATCTTGGACCCAGGATGATAAGGATTTGTAACCTGCCAAAATGACGTAGGTGCACATTGCAATAGTTAAGACCCAGTAATCTGTCTGTATGACAAATACTTGGGTCATGAAACCATTGAAACTGCAGAATGTTTGATGCTCTGGAGCACCGATCTCCTTGCCGTTGATGTTCATGGCAGTCGATGAGAGAAAGTTGAGAGCCATCAGAAAGTCGCTAGCTGCGAGCCCACTGAAGCGTATCAGTACATATCAAGTCGAAGTGGGAGTGCTAGAGGTACGAACAGAATGAGTTGATGGCGGAATGATCGGAGACTTTTGAAGACCTGTGGATTGTAAGCTATTTTTTCATGGAGGAAAGACGTGGGATACTACAAAGAAGCTAACGATAATCCATCCAGCTCCAAGAATGGAAAGAACTGACACGACCAGGATAACAATACTTTGCAGGACCATCTCTGATCGATCAGCGGGAGCGGCCAGGGCCTCACGATGATAGATATGCATTGGCGACTCCATTGTCGATGATCAATCGCCTAGCGAGGCGCTACGACTGGGGAAATCAGATGGCGCAACAAACTTCGGGCTTGACAGGATGGTCGCAGAGTAAGTTTACAATTACAGGAGCGTGAAACGCTGATCTTAAGGTCATTGCTACTGCGGGTACCATTTCCGTTATCATCCCAACTCAGCTGTTAAGTCCAGATATACCCGATGCATAGACGAGGTGGCTAACTTAATAAGGAGTATAAAGACGCTCCTAACCAGTGAACAATCATTTCTCGGGTCGCTTATCAGCTTGTCAAGACTTAGCTCCCAACTAAAGTTTGTCCGACTAAAGTTGGCGGACATGACAGGTACTCGCTATTATCGTTTCGAGTCATAACCCCTTTAAAAAAAGAACCGTTATTGAAGATAAAAGTGTTGGTGGCTTGCTTCAGCTGACGGTTGTACCTGTTTTGAGACCAGGGGGTTTTATCTTGATGAAGAGGTTGGGCTTGTGCTATTGGTTGAGGCTCCCGCCAGCTCCGGAGATGCAGAAATCGAGTGGCTTGCCCCCACACGGGAACTGATAAGGAATGTTGCAGGGTTCGACGACGAGGTGAGACAACAAGACTATTGATCAAGTATTTATAGGGAGCGAAGAGGGAAGAATCGCGATTCTTTTTTCCTTCCATTGCATGGAGTAATGCTGAGGAAGTTGTAGATAATTATTATTTTTATGCTTATGCAGATTATCTAGATTGGTCATGGAGGAGTGAGTGATGAAAGCCAGACTGAATGCGTCGCCAGTTGGACTTGATTGAAGAAAACAATTCTAGTAAATCTTGAATGCGTAACCTCGTTATATCTATAGTGAAAGATCTTGCTCAGTATCGGATCAATCGCGGCTCAATCCCGCCCTGTTCTTCCTGTCATTAAAAACGCGCTTCTACGCGTCGCAACGCGTCAAAGTCTCATGACGTCGCAACTCCACCAGCTCCATCACCAAGCGAGAATAACCGTTCTCTTACCTAACATCACGAATACGAATTCTTTCCGAAAGATCAACTGATCTTAGCCAATCTTATCAATCTCATCAGCTCATCTCTCCATCTCCAAGGCCCAAATGTCTCAGCCGCGCAAGAGTCGGTGAATAGAGGCGAAACCTTGTTCCGCTCCGCTCCTTTACCCCACAAACCGTACGTTCCCTCAGGCCATTTATCAACTCGTTTCTGCACCACGCGACAAAGCTACTCCTCCAAGCACAATCATCAAAATGGCCAACCTGGGCATTGTCGCGGCCGCTACGACACTCGTCGTTCTCATCCTCACCTACGGTGTACCCCTCTTTCTGAAAGAGTACTTCCCCTGGCAGAGTCTGTACAAGCAGCGCCACGGAAGACCTACCGTGACTACAAAGTCGTACAAAGGGCGAACGGCGCTCATCACCGGTGCGAATGGAGCGTTTGGATCTCGAGCGGCTAAGATTTTTGCGCAGAGAGATGTTGGGACGCTTGTGCTCGTTGATGTGAGGGATTGTAGTGGTGTGAAGGAGGAGATTGAGAAGGAGTTGGGCGAAGCGGGCAAACCGGTGCCCAAGATTCTGGTTTGGCAGGCTGATTTGATGACGTTTAAGGGATGTCAGGAACTTGGGAGGAAGGCGAAGGATTTGGAACATTTGGATCATGTTTTGATGACTGCGGGAATTCTGGCGTTTAATCGTCGTGAATCGCCTGAAGGCTGGGAAACTTGTGAGTTCAATCATCTCAAGCTTAGGAGGATACTAACCTGTCGACAGCCATCCAAGTCAACTTCCTCTCCGGTGCACTCCTCTCTCTTCTGTTCCTCCCTCTCCTCAAGTCCTCCCCATCCAACCCCTCCCCTCCCGTTCTCACCTTTGTCACGACCTTTGGCATCTACCCCTCCTCCTTCACGATGGGCGTACCCAAAAAGGGCTCTTACCTCAAGAAACTCAGCAACAACAAGGAAGGCATGGAACAAGCTCATCAATACGGTCGCTCCAAGGGTCTTCTTCTCTACTGGGCCCGCGAACTCGCTTCTCGCGTCTCCGCCATCCAAGCAACGGAGAAACTTCCCCACAAGGTCACCATCAACAGCGCTGATCCGGGTTCTGCATGGACACCTCTTACGAACCCTAACCAAGCGAAGCTTATCCCACGACTCATCATGAACTTTGGAGCGAGAGATCCGCAGATCTGTGCGACGGCTTTGGTCAATGGTGTTTCGGCGACGGAGGATGCTCACGGCAAGATTATGCAGGACTTCGATACTGCTGAGTAAGTGATCTACACGATATGATGCGTTTTGGTACTGATTAAGATTTAGCTATCCTCCTTTCATGGTGAGGAAGAGTGGCCGTGCGGCTCAGGCGCGTGTTTGGGAGGAGACGAGGGAGGAGCTTGAGGCGAAGGTCCCAGAGGTCAAGGCCATCTTTGACATGCTGGACCAGTAAAACCGCTGCGATGATCACATTACGACAGCTTTGGGATCAGGTATTGCGTGTTGAGGCCAAGCAGTTGAGGAGGCGATGAAGTGCAGAGCATTGAAATGGCCCGATGGGGTAACAATCCGCGGGAGACCAAAAGACATTGCGCGTATCTTGCAAGGGCTGCGGTGATTCGACAGGCATGGAATATGGCCTTGCTAGCGCTAGCGCAACTAAAGCAAAATTGAAGTTTAAAAATTAGTCTAAATCGAATACCGGTATTTCGGCGCCCGCGCGAAACGGCAGTTAATTCATGGAAGAATACCATTCACATTTATCGTCATTCCGTTCCATGCTGACGCCTTCATGTGGCTGTACGTCAGACGCTTCACCAAACAAATAACCCCGAGATAAAGACCTTATCGTTATCTAATCTATGCTACTACCGAGGAAATCAGCCCTACCGGGGCTAACCACGAACTCTTGGCATAAACCGAAATGGCGACACGCGCCAAATAAGCCTCATGAGCTTGCGAGTCATTTTCATGCACACTAGAGAAAGAAAAGTCACGCGATACAAACATTGCATTAGGAAGTTGGAAGTGTGACGTACGTGTTGGTAGTGAAATGCCTCAGTTGCCGCATTTCCAAGCGATGCGGATTCAATTTGCCGGCTGGTTCCAGGGTAGGTAAAGTGGCCCCCATTTGAGATTTCGTGCTTTTACCCGAGGTATCGAGCGGGCGAGATTTGACTTTCCTCGGCGGTGCTGAGGGGAAGCGCCATCGCGATTGCAAGCGATAATTCAGGCATGAATGCACGCGATAATTCTGTGATTTGTTCGGTGAGCGAAAAAAGACAAACCGGTAAAAGTGGCGATGGCATAATTGCGGGGAGATGAGCGACGGCAATAAAACATGTCACTGCAATTCCGCTTCACTGTTGGGTCGATCACCACGTTGGTCCATAATTCATTAGAGAGCAGGACTCAACAATCTCGATGATCAAACGCACCCATCGTCTACACATGCCGAGACCTCTATTTTCTATTCGGCATCTACCGAATAAACTTAATCACCATCGCATAAAAATACAACGTCAAAGCCTCGAAGTTGAACGCGTGAAATGTCAGGTCAATTAAGCTTTTACGGCAAGAAATCCCAAAAGCTTAACCCGAGTCAAAACCAAGCCGAAGCGCTGGACCCTGAAGCTCCACCAAACTCAGGGGCTGTCCCCAGCTTTAGTCCAGACTCAGTCTAGACCCAGCATTTTACGCCCACGTTTAACCAGTCCTGGCTAGATCTGCATTGCTAGTGTCGGGGTTGCAATTGGCTAGGCTGTAACGAGGCATCATCCTCGAGATTGCGACTCCACCCGCTGGGTCGATATACGGTAAACGAAAATGGATCTTTACCCAACAGACTCAGGCGCAGCACGAACAAACCGCTACGCCCCAGCCAACCAAGTGCCAACTTTATAGGGGCGAAGCTCAAGAAACAGGAAGGCCCTGTGAAAATGGATCTTTGGGTCTAGATCGTCGAGGCTAATGTCTGTTACACGTTAGATCGTTGTTGGAAAATGGGGGTGCGCCTTTTGCGGCGCGGGCTGTAGAGCGTTATTTATCGGACAGACGCCCAGATTTTTCTTGTGTCCGCCGTCGTATTCCCTACCTGACAATTTTTACCCAAAGGAGACCATGTTCTGTCAATAAAAGCTGCAAACAAAACTGGGTGTAACAGAGTTAGGGCCGATTGCGTGGTAGTACCTTCTGCGCGCTCCTTTCAACAGGAATCTCCGCCTTCTCTTCTTCTTCTTCTTCTTCTTCTTCTTTTCCCTTTTTCGGATAAACAAGGTTCAGGATGGTCTGGTTCAGGAAGTTGAGTTCGCTCATCTATTCCAAACTCGCCAACAGACGGTTCGCATTCGCTCTCACGACACTAGCTGTATGCGCCGCAAAGGGAGTCCATCTTCACAACCACCGATCCAGCGTCGCCCCCAAGCGCATGCTTCTCTTCTTCTTCTCCTTCTTCACCCAAGACATTCTCCTCCTCCTCCTCATCCGCCTCCTTCTCAGCCACTGGGTCCCCAGCTTTCCCGGCAAGCTACGAACACTCATCACAGCGCTTGCATTCTTGTTAATAACTTATAATGTCTCCCTCTGCATTGTTTCCGTTTCTTTCTACATCGTCGCTGGGTCTGAGATCCACTGGCGCAACATTGGGTTTATAGCTGACCCGTCGGCGCGAGCGATCATCTTTTCGGGGTTTACTGCATTCTTGGGCGTTTTGTGTCTTTGTGCTTGTTTTAGTGGCGTTCTTCAAACGGCGTGCTATGGGCTTTTTGGGTGGGGAGGCGATATTGTTAATTGGCCGATTAACTTTCTTGCGCGGAAACTTTGTTGCTGTTGTTTTGGGAGGAGGAACGCTTATGATCAGTTATCGCAGAGGGATAACGTGCAGTGGATTGACAGTGAGAGCGGATCGAGCCCCAATGAGTACTCTGAGGATGAGTACAAGGATAGGTCCAGATCGTCATCAAAGACACCGCGACATTCGGCCCGAGCACTCAAAGGCGATTCACCAGCCCGAGGATCCAGATGCACCCGATTTCTACGCATATTACCGTATCCCATCGTCAGCATCCTTCTCACGACGCTTTTCACACTCACATTTCTACGACCCAAGGATCCGTCTCTAATTTTCCTCTCATGGACCAGCGGCCTTTTACCTTTTGTCGACTTTGCTTCAACATCGCCATTCCTCGACGATCTCCCCTCTGTTTTTGGTAAAGGCATGCAACGAAGCTGGGATGAGCGCACTGCCCTTGCTCAACCTCCGTCTTTGAGCTGGCTCCCGAAAAACGCACTACCAAGAGGCTTTGAGGACTGGTATGACGAGAAAACCCACTACAACGCCGAATCCGACCCATTAAAGATTTCGAATCTGGATGAACCTCTACGTGAATCCCTTCGCGGCAAGTTGAAAGACATCAACATTCGTCACGTGGTTATGTTTTTTCTCGAAAGCACGAGAAATGATGTTTTTCCTATTAAGAAGGACGGATTGATCTGGAATCGATTCGCCGATACATTTCCTGACAAGAAGCTCCCACAAGAAGTGCAAGACAAGCTGGCCAGTTTGACACCGACCGCGAATTTTATTACTGGAGATTACGACGATGGATTTGAGCATGCTGAAAAGCCAAAACGTGGTGGAATTCACTTTACGAATGCGCACACTGCCGGAACATATACTCTCAAGAGCATGACCGGCACAGTCTGCGGTATCGCTCCTCTCGTCGGCGACTTCAACCTCGAGCACAGTCATCACATTTATCAGCCCTGCCTACCTCATGTTTTCAAGGCCATGAACCAAGCAGAGGCATTGAGCGAAGAAACCAAGTCCAAGCGCGATAGACATTCAGGCACGAAATTGAAGTGGAACGACAACATGAACAAGGAGAACAAGTGGAACTCTTACTTTTTCCAAGCTGCGACGCTCGATTACGACAATCAGTACAATTTAATGTCTGCGATGGGATTTCCGATGAAGAACACGATTGGGAGGGAGTATCTTCGGAGTGATAGTGCGAAGCATGGTCCTGTTACACTACCGAACATCAACGAGTTCGCATTCGAGGAGGATCCGTTGGAGGATTACATCACCGACATTTTCGAAGACGCGGCCAAGGCCAAGAGTCGCGTGTTTTTGACTCATTTGACGAGTACGAGCCATCATAGATTTCACATGCCCAAGACAGAAAAGTATACGCCTTTGGCAAAGGGTCTAGACATGATGTCTCGCTACGTCAACACAATCGGCTACGACGATCGCTGGATCCGAAAAGTCCTCGACGTTCTCGATAAGCAGGGCATTGCGAACGAGACATTGGTTATTTTCCAGGGCGATCACGGTACTTCGCTTCCAGAAAATGACTACGCTTCACCGTATTACAACCCCAACATCGGCGTCGATCACGTCCCCTTGATTCTATCGCATCCTCAATTACCGCCCTTCAACGTAGACGACGCAGTCCACTCGACACAAGTACTCCCCACCATTCTCGACATCCTTCTCGAAACCGGTTCTCTCAGCCCCAGTAGCCGCGACGCAGCATCATCCCTCATCACCAACTACGAAGGCCAATCGCTCCTCCGACCTTTACGCACACAGACCAGCGACAACAGCACCGGCCAGTGGCAATTCACCGTCACGAACCCCGGACGAGCAATGCTTACAGTTCGCGACGCGAGGTTTCCCAACAGACATCTCGTAGTGCCGGTGATAGAGAACGTGGATTGGAGATTATCGGATCTGGAGAAGGATCCGCACGAGCATGATTCAGTGCAGGCGTTGGATTTCACGGAGTTTGTTAAGAGTGTGGAGGAGAGGTTTGGGAGGGACGTTGCGGAGTGGGCGGAGGAGGGGGCGTTTGTTACGAGGTGGTTTGTTAAGGAGAATAGCAGGCGTTGGCGTTTTGATCACCAGGGGTGATGTTATGAACAACTATGGATGACTAGATATTTTAATATTATGCGTTGACTTTCTTCTTCAATTGCTCTCTCGTTGATTTACATAATCTGTGAGATTTTGCTACAGACTTGCAAGAGTCTCTGCATCGCTCTGCTGCCATGGATGCATGCGCTCAATTGACTCAATCAACTTACGAGTTTGGGAAGATCGGGGCTTGATCTCAGTTTCGAAGGGCTTCGGATGACTGACAACTCCAGACGTGAACTCAGCCTTGGGCATCTCAGCTCCCTCTTTCACTCCGATGTCAAACACGGCAAGTGTCTGCGCCATATTGAGAAACAGCGTCTTCTCAGACATGGCTTGCGCTGGGCAGACTCTTCGACCAAAGCCAAAGACAAAACGACCCGGGTCTGTCTCAGGCTCCGAACCAAGAAAGCGCTCTGGTCTGAAAGCCATTGGATCGTGGTAGAGTGCGGAGTCATGACAAATTTGCCTTTTAGCGGCGTCAGTTAATACCCGAATATGGGAATTAGACGATGAGCTTACCAGATATTCGGAAGTATCATTGCGCCCTTTGGGATAAGATACCCGTCGATAACATCGTCTTGAGAGGTTGTATGGGGAAGACACATTGGTCCGACAGGATGCCACCGGAGGACTTCCTTCACAAGCGCATTGACGTATGGCAAGCTTTGTCGATCCGATAGCGTGGGTAAGCGGTCTCTCCCGATGACCTCGTCAATCTCATACTGGGCTTTCTTCTGAGCCTCGGGAAAAAGGGTCATAGCGAGAAAGAACGTCGTGATGGCAGATACGGTCTTGTCAAAGGTCAGCTGCGTCATACCGCCTACTCGAGGCTTATCATACCGTATCAGCACCTGCAGCGTAGAGAGATGCCGCTAGCCATTTGTTCTCAGAGTATTCCTCATCCGTCAAGCTTTTCTGCAGTAGCTGAGACAGGAACGATGTATTATACTTGCCATTGGCCATTTGATACTCCACGAAAGCAGCTGGGTCCTCAACCGAGCTCTCGAGGTTAGACCTCCACTGCTTCGCTGTAGATTTGAAAACAGCTCCAGGGAACCACTCGGGGACATATTTCACTAAAATGGACTGGTTAGGACACTATTCCTCATTGGGACTTTGGCACCTTACAAATTGGGATGAGGTCAACCATAAAGGCCCCAGGTTTGGCCGCGATGCCAAACTCATCGACGACCTTTCGTACCGTAATAAGTAGAGGATCAGGTTTGAACTGCTCAGCGGTGTATCCATAGACGACTTTCACGATCACAGAACCAGCTTGCCTAGAGAAAATGTTAGCGCTGCCACCTTATGTTTTTGGACCTTAACAGACTTCTGAATATGATCGACCAAACGGTCAGGGTTTCTCAGTAAATGTAACAGAAAATGCCCAACTTCAATCTCTTGTATAGCATCGTTCGATTTGATGCTAGCTTCGGACTTTAGGCAAAGGTGAACCTTCTTGCGGTGACTGCGAAGCTGGTCGTTATATGGCAGAAAGCTCAAGGTCTTGTCCCAGCCAACCCTGTTATTTGTGAGCAGGCGGATTCGTAGGGAGCAAGGAGATATGCGCGCACATTTCACCAGCGAAAGTCATCTTTGATCTGCTAGAATGTTTGGCTGAGCGATCGTTGAGGATGGTCTGAGCCAACTTCGCGTCGTTGATGATGACGAGGGTTTGACCAAAGACAGTAACGGAACTGGTTGTCCCTGACGCGTTCGTGGTCAATATTTGAGAAAGCTGTGGGCTTGATTGATCATACCGTATAGGTCTTTATGTTTGGCCCAGTGATGCGCCTCGAATTGTCCAGCTCGTGGGAGATCTAGTACATTACCGACAAGAGGAAGACCTCGGGGCCCAGGAGGTAGCTGCACATTACGCGATGCTTTGGCAAGGAGTTTGGTGACACAGATATACACAAGTGTTATGACACCGGTATAGACAATTAACGACGCAAGTTCCATGACTACAGAAAGTTGAGAATTTGATAGGAGAAGCATCGACAACTGGCAAAGAAAATAACGATGAACGTGACGGTCGATAAGCTGTGGGGACGCCCGACTTTTAAGAGTATCGCATCCATCACAGAACCCTACACTCCTTACCGTAGTCACTAGCAATTTAAGGACTGCTAAACTGGGCTGTTATGCCATCAACCAACAACCGCATCAATGAAAAAAACTAATCATCTTCCCTTACGGCGACAAAATTCCTGCTCAAGTGAACGGCAAACCATGGTAGACATGCGCCAAGCCAGCTCGGCAGACAAACATTTCCACCAACATGGCGCTACCATCTGATTGTGTTACATGAAGCCAGCACTAGTGTCGTCCACCAACAAACTGGCTTATTGGAGAACGTGTGACTGGCCATTTCAGCACGCTACGTACAACTTGCAGAAAATCCGAGGTTTAGTCCTGAGATGAGCTGGCACGGCCTTAATTGTTTGTCTGATCGGGATGGTAATGCCTGCGACCCGAATGGTGGACCGGTGCAGTCGCTTGACGATTGGAGTCTGTGATATGGGTATAAGGAATTGACCTCGTCAATTTGAATCAGGTTGCGATGGGGTTTCCTGACTGGGCCTCGCGTATCTACCTAGATGCAAATGTAACAGATTCGATCCGAGAAGGGCTTCATTATGACTGAGATGCCTATGTTACAGGACTAAGGTGCAGATTTGTATTCGATTGACCAAAGAAAAGGTGAATGCCATACTTATGAAGGAAATAAATAAATAAATAAATAAAGAATATGCGTATAGATCTTGCCTAGTACTTGTCTACTGAGGAACTCCAGCAGAGAAGTGTATTTCGTGATATCATCTAAAGCTTGGGTAGCGATCGCTTCTGCAACACAGCAGGTCCTCCGTACTATTACAATAGGGATAGAAGTATCCAAGGAAGCCTGGCTTGGCTTTTCGCAATTGCGAAGTTGTATTAGGTGACAAGACAAAGGGATATATATGGAGTGACTCCCTATCAGTTGTACGTTGATGATAGCTCACGGATGCAAACTTTGCAGAGCGCATATACGATAAAGGACATAGCCCTTGAGGTAAAAGCATGTTCTGTGTAAGTAGCACCACACCGGATCAGTAAAGTGCATGCCATAGAATAGCCCAGGTTGGTCGAAGAAGTAGGACTTCAACAGCTGATCGCGTTCAAGTGCTGTTGGTTACGGAAAAGGCATGGGTCGTTCTTGAGATAAGATATCATAGCCGTCGTTGTATTTTCCTTGATGCTCAATATTAGCAAAGCTTGAAACCATGATTCTACATCGAGCAACTTCAGGTAAGGCAAGATTAGTACGTATATAACACGCTCTTCAAAGATATCCAAGGCCGGTTTTTGAGGCGTAGTATTACTTGCATCTATCGAAATCCTATTTACGTATTCGCCGGGGCGAGTATGAGAGAAGACATTGTGTAACAAAGCCAGAGAAGGTTCACGATCTTTCCGAAACGACGGGCGCTTTCGACAGAGATACTCCCGACCCCAAAAGCCGCAGTCACCCATGACATGACCAATGTGGAGAATTCGGGTTCTCGGCTGATCAGAGCAATAAGGTTTGGAAGAGCAGCCGGCTATTTCTATTTGTTGTAGTCGGTGTTTCAGGCCAAGATAGAACTACCGACTGCGACGTTAGCAGAGCCTCTGCGGAGACTTCGGCCCATGACCCCGCTCTTATGCCGACTTAGTCATCGCGTCAGGCACGGCAATCGTCTTCCATCTGATGTGAGAATAAGCGATCTGACATGCAAATGAGAGAATTAATAAAGAAGCCCACTGGCCATTTCTCCCAACAAGCATAGTTTATTTTCAACCCTCAGCAAAATGATTCCAACTAAAGATCAACCTGTCCTCATCATAGGCGCTGGTATAAGCGGCCTGCTTCTTGCACAGAGTCTCTCACGACATGGTATTCCCTTCCGTGTATTCGAACGCGACACAGACCTTGAAACACGTGGCGTAGGATGGGGTCTCACTCTTCTCTGGACGCTGCCTGCCTTGAAAGCACTTTTACCCAAGTCTCTGTTCGATCGCTTGCCAGAAGCCTATGTCGATCGAGAAGCTGTTACCCAAGGGCTGTCGTCGAGCTTCCCGTTCTTCGAATTGAGTACAGGAGAGCTCAAGGCCTCTGTACCTAAAGCACCAGAGGCAGAACGCGTCCGAGTGACAAGACAGGGTCTCAGAGTTCTGCTAGCCACTGGGATTGATATTGAGGTACGTTGCAGTCCTGAGTGCAGTTTTCCTGCACTGACACTTCCGGATATCAGTGGAGTAAAGCTGTTACCGGAGTCGTGTCGACAGACGACTCTGTCACTGCTTCATTCGAGGATGGCAGCTCAGTGACTGGGAGTTTACTCGTCGCATGTGATGGCAGTCACTCACGAGTGCGTCGCTCACTGTTCCCCGAGTGGAAGCTCCAAGACATTCCTGTTCGAATGCTAGGCATCAAGATGGAACTATCACCTTCACAGATCAAGCCAATTCGCGACCTTGATCCCTACTTCTTTCACAGCACAAACTCGAGGAATGACACCTTCATATACTTTAGTGGTAAGTCACTAGACTTTGTTCTGACTATAAACGTTGCTCATGGCCACTAGTCCTCGACGCGCCAGGCAATCACGCCGATACCAACCGCCCGTACATCGGGCAACTATGTGTCTCGTGGCCATATCGCGAAGGTTTCCTGAACAGACCTTCTCCTATCGAGATTCCGGAGACACCGGAAGAGAAGTACAAGTTGGTTCAAGAGTTGACTCTCACCTGGGCGGGATGCTTTCGTCCGCTTGCATCCGCAGTCTCACTGGATAGCGAGATGAAAGGTCTCAAGATACAAGACTTGACCCCTCCGAGAAACTTCCAAACGGCTGGCCGAGCTGTACTCATGGGAGATGCTCTTCACGCAATGGCAATGTGTAAGACTCATCTTTCATTCTTTGTATACCTATAGCTAACAACGAAGACCGGGGAGAGGGCGCAAACCATGTCATCTTCGACGTTAAAGACTTTGTGGAACGAGTTGTTCCTGCTCTCAGCGGCGATGGCGATCTGAGATCCGCGCTGGATGAGTATGAACGAGTGGTCATTACCCGAACTCGTCCAGCAGTACTGGCCTCGAGGCGAGCCTGTCTTGATGCACATAATTGGAAGAGAATTAGCAAGATGAGCCCGCTGTTGACAAAGCGCATACCATACATAGAATTTGAGGAGACTGAGAATGTTGAAGCACTGCATAGACTTGAAGAAGGTAATTAATATAGGATTTTATTTTAGGGATCTTTTGGAATATTTAATTATATAAAAAACAAAAATCTAATTAATTACTTATTATATTAAACAGAATAAAGTATTATATATAAAGATTCGTCAGGTTCTCTATGCTATCCTAAGCGTTATTGCTAAAGGCCCTACTATCAGGCTGCTTTTCTGTAAGATTAGAAGTCAATTAGATAGTTATAACTTCGAGATTAAACGCCAAAGAAGAGAAATCACGATAATATAATTAGAATAAGAGGAATATCTACCGAAAAAGAGGAAGAAAGTCATATATAATAGAAATACCGAGTTTATAAAGGTTCTAGCAATTTTAAAGGCTTATAAATAGATGCAAAAAGTATTATAGCTAAGAAGAATATTAGATTATATTAAAAATTTAAAACTTAAAGATCTTTGCACTTAGTTCTATCTAAATATTTACTAATAGAAATTTTATTTAATATAAAAAATATAGTGGTATGTTTTTAATTGAGTTACTATTATGATCTTAATTGTGGTGTTTAGTTGAGGGTGGCCGGTTTCTGGGGGCCGGCTTCCCCGTATCCGACGTTATAAGTCACATTATGGAAATTAGTGTCGCGTAGCTTTAGTTTCTTGAGCAGCTGAAACTGGGCCCGGTCGGCGACAGATACCGCCGCCAATTGGTGAGCGATAGCGCAACGGCCGATGCCTACAGTGATAATTTGCAAGCATGAAAAAAAGAAACGAAAAGACGCGGGCTTGTTAGTCACATTTTTCGAGTGAACAAACGCCGCCGAGCCTTTCGACTGCGGTAAGGCTTGAGAAGTTTGACCCTGCAGCAATGTAACCATTTCTACAGACCCTGGAGTATCAGGCAAGGAATAGTGTATCATAAGCTGGTTAGCCTTGGCACCAAGAGGTTGCTGGGGAGAATGCCATGTTTGATCGAGTCGTAAACAATAACACCTTTGTGATGAGATTAGGCATCACACTTCTTGTTGATTGACTGGCTGTTACATCCTGCCCAGAAATGTCATGATCGATGCCATACACGAACTCTGGAGCACTATCACCACACCGAATTCCAGCTGAAACTCTCTTCTCACTAGAACAACTAAATCCTCACCTCATACACTTTGGTATATAATTTTCTTTCTGGGCGTTATGACAAGTACCGTCCCGATGGAGAGGCCGCTCTCAAAAGGCCAAAAAAAGCGATTCAAAGCGAAGGGGAGAAAGGAAAGACTGACTCGCCTGATTGACAGCCCGTCAGATCTCAGCATCGTCCAAATCAACGTCAAGGCGGCCCCAGACAGAATCCAGTCACTCAAGAATTGGATTCATAACTGCGATAAGAGAGTTGATATTCTCTGCCTGCAAGATCTTCCATCAAACATTAGAGGCATCCAATTTCCTGATCATGTCCTTGCGTTTGGACCCAATAACCCTGAACTTCTCGAGACCCAGGGCGAGGAACAAGCCAAGACCAAGAAGAGAAATGCGCTAAAGATAAAGAGCCCATATCAGGAAAAGGAGATGCTGCATGCAGTTGCTTACCTGATACACAGGTCCATCCCAATTGCAGATTGGGACGTGGAATTCCACGACGATGTCAATTTTGGGCTGGCCGCTACACTACTACTGCGGATCAGTGACGACCAAACGATTGCGATTCACAACGTCCACAATCAGCTGAAGAAGGTCAAGATCCCAGATCTCCTCCAGAAGGTCACTGCAACTGGTCAAGACTTTCTTGTCGGCGACTTTAACCTTCACCATACGGTCTGGGGTGGCGACAAAGTAAAGATCATCGAACCCCAGGCCGTCGAGCTTGCCAATGGCCTAAATCAGGCCAGGATGGACCTCTTGACTACCCGTGGCTTTCCCACCTACTCCAGAGGACAGTGCATTGCTGGCGAGTACAACAGTACCATTGACCTTACCTACGCCAGCTCAGCTATCGTCCCGTTTGTTCGCAAATGGGAGTCCCCAGACGTACCAGGCTTCGATTCCGATCACCGTGTCATTATGACAACGTTGGACCTCGAGATCGATCGAGTGCCCAGCACCTACTACCTTTGGAAGCTCGCCGACCCCAACAAGTTTCGTGCGTGTGTTGACGGCTCACTGAAACCTCTGGGTTTTCCGGCGCTCACCACCCCTGCCATGACCGACAACTACGCGCGTAAGGTGGTACAGGCATTCAGCCCAGCCATCGAGAGGCTGGTACCTCTAGCACCGCCGCCAGGGTCCAAGCGCCCCAAGGCCAGGCCAAGCCTTGTCACTAAGCGAGCCGAGAATCTTCTGAAACTGGCGGCGGAGAGAGAACGGAACTCTGGCATCAGCACAGAGAGCCAGCAGCATTACAAGTTCAAGCGCTTTGCGCAAAGCGTCATTCGCAAAGAGCGCTCCGCTTCTTTCCATCGCATGCTATCCCAAGACAGTGCGAAGCGCAGAAGACTCTACTTTTGGGCCAGAAGGGGCGCCACCTGGAACAAGAAGGCGCTCATGCCCATCCGGCAGCTGAAGGCAGACAATGTTACCCATCGTACGCCTGATGGCATGGCTGGCTGCTTCAGACAGGCCATGTGACCAGACGGGACCAGCGAAGAACAGCAGGTCCCTCCCGACCGGCCACCCGACGACTCTGACAGGGTTGCTCTCGTCGTTTCGCAGGATTTGGACAAGTCGGAGGTCCGGAGTCTGATCGCAGGCGCACCGAGTGGTAAGGCCGCAGGGCCAGACCTCTTAGCCTACGAGGGTATGAAGATGGCCCAGGAGGAGCTTCTGCCCTACCTTCACCACCTGTTTGCCGCCTGTCTCAAGCTCGGTCATCATCCCGCTGCCTTCAAACAGGCGTGCACGGTCATGCTGCGAAAGCCAGGCAAGGATGACTACGAGCAGCCGAAGAGCTGGCGACCGGTCGCTCTGCTTCCTTACATGGGAAAGCTTCTCGAGAAGATCGTCACCCATCGGCTCAAACAGTTTGCTGTCGATCACAACCTCCTCCCCGACGTACAGTTTGGCACTCCCGGCAAGTGCACCACAAAGGCGCTCCAGTATCTCCTCAACAATGTCTACTACGCCTGGACTTGCAAGATCCGGAGACTGGCTACTGTGATGGGACTGGACATCACGGGTGCGTACGACAGAGTCGAGCGGGTCAAGCTCATGAAGATTCTTCAAGAGGCTGGCCTCCCGGAATGGATGCTCAATTTCATCTGGTCGTTTCTTACTGATCGCAGCACCGACATGAAGCTCCCGGGCTTCACCTCATCCAGCTTCTGGGTCAACATGGGGATTCCTCAGGGCAGTCCCTTGTCTCCCCTACTCTTCCTTTTCTTCTCCATGCCCATTGTTGGCGCCGCTTCCGAGTACACCAACTCCAAGGTCAGGATCTATCCCTTCGCCTACGTCGACGATACCTACCTACTCGCCGTATCCGACGATTACGAAGACAACTGCAAGGCGCTCAAGGAATGCCACGACAGGATCATGGTATGGGCCGACTCGGTCGGCGTTTCTTTCTCGCCTCACAAATACCACGTCATGCACTTCCGTCCACCTCGCCACAGGGCTGATGCCTTCAAGCACATGCCCAAAATCCCCGGGCTCGAGGGCAAGAAGCCCGAAGGCTCAATGAGAATCTTAGGTGTTGAGGTCGACCATAGGCTCAATTGGAGAGAACACGTTGCAGAGGTAAGATCAACACATTGCAAGATGTCTCTGATGCCTACTAACTCGTCTCCATAGGTTGGCGCCAAGGTCAATGATAAGATGAACGACATCGCGCGAATCTGCAATACAACCGCGGGCCCCGACATGCTAGCCTTGAGGCAGCTCTACATCACCACCGTTCGACCGATTATATCACACGGCTGCGGCGCTTGGTTCATATACGGGAATAAGAAGGTCAAGTGGCAGATATCGAAGGATGTCGCAAACTATCTCGTCACCATTCAGAACCAGTGCCTCAAGATAGTCACTGGCGCACTCGCTGGTACTGCCGGGCGAACACTTCCCAAGGAGGCATATGTTGAAGACATCCTCGTCTTTCTGGAAAGGGTCGCAACCGTGCAGCGAGCGCACGCTCTAGACACTCCAGACCACGAAAGGCTTCGCAGAATCCGACGGCATGGCAAGAAGCCGGCCGAGTTCGACCATCATCCATACCACGCGCTGGACCACACAGCCATATCCCTTTTGGAGAGAGCTAACGAGTCGTGTAGGGGCAGGAAAGTTTGTAACATCTCACCCAGCATGGTGAGAAAGGCAATGACGAAGATTGCCAAGCAGGACTCCGAACAGATGTCATGCAAGATTTGGAACCGATACTGTGAAGAACGCGATCCAAGGCATTGGCACCGCAGCGCAGCCGTCATGGACAAGGCTGGATGGGGACCTCACAACCTCAGGCGCTACCGCGGCCTATCTCGAGCACAAAGCACCATTCTGATCCAGTGCCGAACGGAATTCATCGCTCTCAACAGTCACTTGCACTGGATGCGCGTAAGCCTGGCAGCTTTTCCCCAACCAGTCAACACTGCTAACCATGGTTCAGCGCTCCGACACTTCGCTTTGTGACTGCGAAGCCGCCGACGAGACCGTGTTCCATATGTTCATCCAGTGCGAGCTCCTAGCGACAGCCCGAAGAGAGCTCTACACTGTACTCGGCCACCAAGACTTCTACAGGATGCTGTCCGAGAAGCCCGAGATCGCGGCCGATTGGGCGATAACCCATTTCGACATCCCCCAGTTCGAATACGCCAAACAGGACTCCCGATTCAATTCGGTTGAGTCATCTACCTCTGCCTCCCCGCCACTTAACGTACTTGACGAACTCAAGGCGTGGCTTTACAGGAGAACGACATGATTACATGACCCAAGTGTTATCCAACTGTGTTTATCCTCAACTTGTGTTTCGTAAGTCGTCTGCCATTGCCTGTCCATCGTTGTCGCACTCGTGCTAACTGCGCCTAGTCCCACTGCGTTGTCTTGCGACCTGATCCAATCTATTACTAACCCGCCGAGCCAGCCTCGGTCCGCTAAGTCAGCCATTCCCCAATTGATTCCTTTGGTGTTTTACTAACATCCCCGCCCCCAGCATTCATAGTTTTTCCCCGAACGCCAAAAGTGAGTCACCCGCAATTGATCCATTCCCGTCCTATAGCGCCTTGACTAACAATTTCTCATCGCAGCTTTCTTTTCTCAATTTGCCTTTTTCCCCCTCTTTTCCCCCTCACTTCCCCTCCTTCACCCCGCGATAGCCCTCGATTCTCACGATAGAAGTAGGTGTTTACGTGTCCTCGTCGTCCTCGTCGTCGTCAATTCATTGCTGACCCGCGCACCCGTAGCATTTACACCGTCAATTCAACCAACTCGACCGCGCATTTCAACTCCATGAACCACGCCCAGTATGGACCGTAAGTTTGTCAGAGTCGGCAATCAGCAAGCTCTCGCTAACAGCCATTGATAGGTTGCCGCCGCCCGATGCGATGCTGTTGATGAAGGCCTGCTGTTGCCTTGATATGCCTTGACCCCGTTCCAAGCGATCGGCTAGGTCTTCCAACGCCTCCATCTGGCCTGCGATGTATTCGATGAGGGACGTGTCTTCCTCGATACCGAGGAGCTGTACGTGGCAACCGAAGATCGCTAGATGTTTGTCTTATCTATATCCAGGCTACTTGCTATTGCTGATGATGATCTTTAGTGACTTGCTGTATTGGTCGCAATTTGTCGACATGCGGCAGGTATTTTCTTGTGATTTTATGACGCCGCAGGAAGGAATGTAAAATGGGGATATGCTTGAACTTGAGCCTGTTGATGTCTGTTGGAGGACCCGTAAGCAGCTATCACATATATTCCTTCGCACTTTTTGACCAGAAAGCTAATGAACGTCATAGGTTATGTAGTCATTGACTACCGAGACCGGATGACCGTGACCGGGTTGACCGTTGTTGATGACGATTACGCAGCGGCTCATCTGTGAGCTCCATTACTTGCTATCTGGATCATCGCCGCAAAGAAACTAACTGAGGCCTA
This sequence comes from Fusarium oxysporum Fo47, assembly GCF_013085055.1. NCBI lineage: Eukaryota > Fungi > Ascomycota > Sordariomycetes > Hypocreales > Nectriaceae > Fusarium > Fusarium oxysporum. Next base: position 780,614 of record NC_072850.1, read on the forward strand.
TTACAGTGTGATGGAAGTTGGGGTTCCTGGCTTGTTTTGATGTGGTCTTTTGGGGTTGGAGCCTTGGTGGTGATCGCCTTGACCGGGTGACGATGGAGAGGGCACTCGGCCTTCCAAGGATGGGGAAAACAGTAAGTATCTATTCGCTCTGTCTGTTCTGGAACGTCCCGGCTCACCATCCTTGCAGTCTTCTTTATGCTCGTGGATTGAGGCCACTTGTTCAGTTGGATCTTAAGGTTCAAGGCAGCAGCTGTGTGATCTGCTGAGACTTAACATTAAGGTTATTGTGTTTTTTGGCGTAGTGTATGACGCCTTATATTGTGTTGTGTTGAAAACAAACACCTTATTTTGTTATCTTGCTTTAAGGCCTTTGGCTTCACTTTACGCGTTGCTAGACTGGCATTTTGACTTTTAAATAAAACAGAATACACCAAACACTTTCCTCTTGCGCCCGTGGTGATATGTTAACATGAATTCATTCATTCATGCCATCGTGTAACTCAGATTCCTCAGTGAGACCAAGTCAGAATGCGGGGCTGCTGCCTACAAACTCAAATTTCCAGGCTTCGTATCCCTAAAGTCTCAGTGACGTGGCCCTTATAAAGCCCCACGCCGATCCTCTTTGCTTCGCTTCTTGTACATCTCTTTTTCTCTACTTTCAACAGCACCGCAACATACGTTACCCTCCACCTCAGTATCGCACAAGGGCTACTCTTCAATTTCCTTCTTTCTCACTGGTACAGTTGCTCCATATCAAGCAAGACCCCGCCATATTGCTGTCTGTTCACTCTACTAACACCCTTTCTTACACGATAATCCCCCAAAAACCGCTGCCCCTCTTCCGCTGGCTTGTTTCGAATCCCTCTACCATGTCTTCGTCTCTCTTCTTGAGTCTCCCCCCCCGAGCTTCGACACATGATCTACAAATACTACTACACTACCGCTGATGGCTATTTCCTCCAGCCAATCTCCCGAAAGCTCGCCGCCGCCAATGGCAAACCACTTGACCTCGCCCTGATGTACACCTGCCGCTTCATTGCTTACGAGACCAGAGACCTGCCTCTATTATACAATGATATCTCCATCTCTACAGTCTATGATCCCGAATTGTGTCCATGGGCAGGCCGCTTCAACTATCTTCTCTGCGCCCAACTTCAGCAACAAGTAAATCTCGTTCTCCTCTTGGGCAACCGTTTTCTCAATGAACAAACTTGGGTTCGCGTTGAACAAGGCTTTCCCTGGTTCACGCCGCATCTCAGAGATGCCCTGAGCCAACATCGACGGGGACAAGATCAATTCGATATGAGACATATTGAATGTTGGCATTTCACGAATTCCTTCACATATTCAGTCTACCCTTTTCGGCGGCGGGCCTCTGGAATATCCGCGCTTTGTGAGGCCCTCGATTTCACCTTGCGTAATCTGGCCCAGAGAGCAACGAGTGACTTTGATAGGGCTGTCAACGACGCACTTCCAGATTGGGAATATAGTGGTAGGGATCGGCTGTTGAACTTCCTCAACCAGTGCTTCAAGCCTTGGGACGTACCCCACGCCGATGCCCTCGCAGAAATGGGGCGTAAGTTTAAAGATGATCGCCTCTGGTCTACTCTCGAATCCTGGGCGCCCAACCAACGCCAGACACAAGAATATCGTGCCAAATTTCGCATCTCCGCAGCTTCCGCAGCCATTGGTTGGCTCAACCAGCTTCCCGGCAATAAACGAATGTGCGTTCATAGTTTGGCAATCATTGAAGATTACCCATCTGTAGGTCGTCAAGAATGCCACGCTGCAGGCCTTGTCCCTTTCTGCAAAGAGAATCCACAATTGCGGATACGTCACCAGGTCAGTATGCTAAATGTCATTTTCTCTCGGGCACTGCTCAGCCGCACCGACTCTCCTGAAGATTTGGAAGTATATGCAAGGCATGAAATAGGAGAAGAAGCCTTTGACCAGGCAAGCTCTGTATCATTCTCTTTTATAGTGGAATGGTTAGCAGAGATTATTTCTCTACCCAAGGCCGGAATGCCTGATGGCTCCTACACGTTTACTCTAGATGGTGAACCTATTGTCGCACTCTGCTCGGAGATCTTCCAAGAGGTCGTGCTTCGCAAAGAAGCCATGCGAATGACTATAGAACATTCGCTCCCATCATTAGCTCAAGATGATCGGCTGTATATTGGACTCCAGTTGCACCGAGGGCATGGCAATGCATTTGCTCAACTCATTGATAACAGCTCCTTCATCAAAACCAACTTCAACCCTGGCCAGCTTTGGAACGCAGAGAAGATGCTAGCTGAGTTTCGACAGACTGGAGTGTGGAACTTCTATGGAAAGTATAAATCTGTTCGAATGCTGTTCAAATTTCCTCGACCACCATCGACCAATATTGTACCGAGGCTGGGCGCACTGGTAATGGAAAATCACGAAAGCAGGCCTTGCCCTCGGCGTCAAAACACTCAGAAACGCACTCAGCGCCACTGGCGCGGCAGGAGACAACATTGATCATACACGTCACGGCCAGAGGGAGCGGGTACAGAGTCAAGCGTGTGACTTGGGCTCCTCACCACTAACCATGGTGGGACACATTCTGTGTAAAGGCGGTTGCGTTTCTAATTCAGTCGGGAAAGTTAGGCTGGATGAGTCGACTGTCATTTCAATGTGCTCGACAACAAGGTGAGCAGTTTGTGCAACACTGTGTACTTTAGTTCTTGGATTAGTTATTACTGGTAATGTGTAATCCGATGCCTTTCATCCAGTCAGTCCCAGTACAAGATGTGAACTTGACCTTTAACATTGAATCTCAAGCAAGGCTGTCCATTCAAAACAGGGTACAAGATAAATCTTGCAGCTGACGTATGTCATTATACTCTAGAACCAACTGGATTCGGGACTTCCACTGAAGAAGCAGAAGAGCTTTCTGAATCAGCCATGTGCCTGAACAGCGCTTCCGCATGTTGTTTAGAGTTCCAGTCTGCCGAGAGGTGACCCTTCTCCCTGGCTGAATGTGGTGTTGGATATCGTTCACTTAAATTGGTCACAGACATCAGTTCGCATAACCGAATCACGGTGCAATTACGGTAAGACTTCCGAGTTGTCAACCAAGAGTTGATTGGGCTAAACAGTTCTATCATTTGGACCGTTTTCGCTGTTGGTCGGCTGCCCAGAAGTAATCAGGGCACCGAATAGGTTACTCGTGTTGAAAACAAAAACCTTATTTTGTTTTATCGCTTTAGGGCCTTTGGCTTTGCTTCGCGTATTGCTACATAGGCATTTTAATTTTCCAAATTACCCGGCCGTTTGCCATCTTGTTCAAGCTTTCTTGATTCAAGGATACTGCGGCTTTACTTTCCACCATCCTCCTGCATTTACGTGTCAAACCCCCAACCGATCTGGTCACTCGACGCCCCAGCAATTCGCATCAGACTCCTCGCACCGCTGACAGCATTGAATCGTCCGCCCTGGAAGGCAGCAGCGGCGACTCCCAGAGCAGCCCTCGTATCAACACCCTCGTTTCTCGTGTTCGCATCCCCCCTCTCTAGAACCTGATTCAAAAACGCATCACCTGCCAAGCCCTCATATCGGTCCAGACAAAGCTGCTTAATGGCGGGCCCATACAAGTCCACCCATTGCTGCTCGCTAACGGTGGTATAGCTCTTCTGGCCGTTTGCATCGGTCCGAGAGAATGGCCATTCGGCGCTGACGACTTGATATCGCTTTGTGATAAAGAAGAGGATTGGCCATGAGAAGATCCAAAGGAACGTGAGGTAGAAGATCCAGCAGATCCAGGTCGTCAGGCGCCACGTGTTCAGGCGATTGGACGAGTAGATGTCGACTGCTCGGTCGGCGACCGGGAACTCGATGGTAAGATTGCCTTTGTAGTTGGAGCTTCGGACATAGTTTGTCAGACGATCGCGGAAGAGGGTCTCATCCATGCCAGTGACTGTTCTAGTCAAACGGAACCTGGGACTCGTTAGAAAAGGCCTTGGCCCCCGTGAGTGAAACATACACTTTGGTACCGGCTGCTTTAGCACAGTAACGATGACACCATTCCTTCAGGGTCGGTTTCGCATGACCAACCTCGATATCACCTTTCACACCGTCCTGACGCTTCTTCAACACCGTGCCGCGATATGTCTTCTCACCACTCTCAACAGTCTTGAGCGTCGAGTAGCCAATAGCACCCGTGATGAAATTGGGATACAGATAATTCTGCAAATTCACCATGATCCGAAAATCGGTGACCTCCTCACGCTTGCTCTTGCCGTCGCTATCGCGCTTGGTTTCCTTGTGAGTTCCCGTTATGTTGATATACGGCGAAGGAGGAAACGTTGCCATGGTTCTGACCCATTTCTCGAGAAATATTGGATCCGCGTCGGAGCGGGGATCTCGCACGGCGTTCACTTCGTTACCGATACGAGTGCGCTTTTGACCAATGCGATTAGAGGTGAAGGCCATGTGAGACTCGGGCCGGGTGACGCCTGTTTGAAGAAGTTCATCTTCAATATCAGGGCTGTCGATAGCAGCCGTCGCTGGAGCACCTGGCCCTAGAGTCGGTGTATCATGGTATGCAGGCGGTGGTGCTTCATCGCCGTTGAGAACATCGTCCTCGATGTGAGTGTATGAGGGTTCCCCCGCTGTCGTGTGTAGCGACACGGCATCAGGGTCATCTTGATAAGGCTTTGGCGAAGGGGGATTACCCATTGTCGCGAGGATGAGATAGGTACCAAAAGTTCGTGGGGATACCGGCCAATTTGAGTATTTGAGGTTAAGCTTTGGCTTAGGCAGCAACGTGGTTGTGTTGAAAGAGGAATTGACTTGATCTCACGCGTTCACGGCGCGGTTTTTGTCAGATTTCATGCCCCAAGACGGATGGAGTAACCGCCGATCCGGCGATTTCCAATTTGGGGATAGCGGCCATTTTATGGCGCCTAACAAACAAGTTGCCATGAAATAGCATTATCAATAACCACTCACCTAAATAATGCTAAATCTGAAGATGACATTCGTATCACAATTGAGCCATGCGAAGGGTTCCAGTGACGCCACCTATTGACTTATCTGGATTGTTCATTTGTGACCAGGTCTGTTTCAGAACCTTATCTCACAATCTACGAACGGAAAGTTCCCAGAAATGAACATCGCAGCATAAATCTTTGTTTGTCTGCCTATCAGTGGCACTTATGCCCTATTGTTCACTGTGTGATGATTATTAGATTTCAATAAACAAAGATACGGGTTACCAAACAGTCGGATCATTCATTTGTTCAGTAGTCCTGTTCCGCTGGGGCTCATGACACGCTATTCGCTTTGGGTGACAAACGAAGTAGTAGTTCTACTCAAGCATAAACTATTAGCTATAAAAGCATAGCTTCTCCCAGGATGATGAATATTTCTCTCATTCTCTTTAAGGACTCACATTTTAAAAGGTAAGTTCTAACCACTTCCCATACTAACTCCAACAGGCCCTCTTTCTATCAGAACTCTCATACTCCCGAGAAATAGTTACTCTCAAAAAGCAATGTCTTCAGGTGTATGCTTCACCTCCCTCCCCGAGCCCTCAGAGGTCGGCCAAATATGGCAAGATCTCGAAGTGCTCATCGCCTCACTCAAGTCTCGACTCGAGCATCGAGAACAAAAGTATTCTGAACTCGCCGTTGAAGTTGTCGAAAATCTTGAATCTGGCATCCACGGCGAAGAACGTCAGGCTCAACTTTGCAAACTTCGTGAGTCTTGGAAACATATCCAGACACTGGAGCGTGAGCTGCGCTTTTACTTGAAGCAGCAGAGAAAACTGGCTGAGAGTTCGATGTCGCGAATTGCTGAGCAGCTTGGGACTCTGAATGTCGATTCGATGGCTAGGGCTATCCAGGCGAGTGAGATGAGTAAGGCTTGCTATGAGAAGCCCGTCGAGCCGGTGTTTGAGACAATCACTGAGTCGCCTCTTGAGTATACCTCAGACTCTTGGCAGTGAGGAGTCAAGAGGGTGATCTAGATTGAAAAGGTCTTTGGGTGGAGTGTCAGTGTTTTGGTAAACAAACAGGTAAGTACTTGCAGCTTGGTATAAGAATCTCGAAGTCAAAATAAAGTCATTGAACATCAATCTAAACAACCCGAAGCTTTAACATGTGAAACGAGGTTAGACATGAGTATTTTCAATTACTGTTTCTCTATCTAGCGATACAGTCACAAACTAACCCAAGACTCTATACACAGGGTACTCATCCCCGACATTGACCGGCAGGATATTGAACGTGGCATACGAATCGATATTCTCAGGCTCAAGAACAGTGAACGCGTACCCCGCAGCAGCCTGCGTCGTCGACACCCAAAAGCTCCCAGCCGGCATCGTAATCTCCTTCTGAAGAATATCAGTAGTAACCTTGTTCAGTACCGTACCCTGATAAACAGTACTAGCCAACTCAATACTCGTAACATTATACGCTTCAACCTCACCGCGGAACTCAGAGCGAATATTCTCGACGGTAACACCGTTGAGGCGAAGACGATCGGCAGCTTCTTTCCATGCTTGCGGGAAGATGTACGCTTCGGGGCGAGAGCGGGTAAGGTTGGATTTCACGGGTGTTGAGCTGAGGAATTGAATGGGGATTTCGACGAGTTTGCCGGTTGGGAGGTCGATGAAATCCCAGGTGCGGTTGTTGGGCTGGAAGGAATCTGTAACGACGACTTCGTCTACGCCATCGATGAATTTCTGGCGAGCACCTTCGACAACTTCGTACACTTCTTCAGCTTTGTCGGCGGCTGTTTGGACAATGGCTTCGATCATGGTAAGTCCTGAAGCAACGCGGCGCTGGAAGTGCTGGCTTCCAAGACCGATGCCTCGAGTTTCAGTGAGGAAGACCATAACCTGCGTCAGTGCCAAGGAAACATCACCAGCTCGCGCCTGGGTATCAAGCTGAGTAAACACCAGAGGTTCCTCCCTGGCATTTCCCGTGATATAAGGACTCCAGCGCAGATTCAGCTTATCCATAGCACCAGCAATTCTGGGCACGAAAACCTCCTCAGAGTATTCTCGAATATCCTTGTGAATATTCAAGTTCTTCATAGGATCAAATTGGCCATCCACGGCTTGCGCCCACTGATCTTTGAGGCCATAAGCGCGATTGGCGCTGTATTCATGAGCGTCTACCATGACATGAGGAGAGAAGTCAACAATCAGCGCTTTAACCTCACGAGTTTGTTGACTTGCGAAACGAATGTGATCTCTGTTGGGATCGTATCCTGTTGCCAAAAAGCGCTGGAAGTAGGCGACGCCATCGGGGTTGTAGCGGGGCAAGATCATGATGTCCATTTTCTCGAGGATTGATGCTGCCCATGTTGAATTGGCATCAAATTTGCCGAGCAGCGCGAGAAGAGCTTGGTCGCCGCCGGGTTCATTTCCGTGGACGCCACCTTGAAGGTAGACGCGGAGCTTCTCGGATGAAGATGAATTGGCCTTGATTTCAGGCTGCGACGACGTGGAGAGGAAGACATAAGGAATTGAGCGCCCTTCGTCGGATTTGAAGGATGGGTTGTTGTACGTCAACCAGTCATTTCGGGATGCAAGACTCTCGAGGAAGTAGTCTGCGAATGTTAGTAGATAGATCTTGAAGATGCGTTGGAAACATACTTAGAGTAGCATCGCTTGTTGGTCCGCTTGTGCCATTGTCGAATCCAGCGGCGATGCTCTTGGGATCAAGGAATGCAGGTGACTGGAGATCGATCTGCTTGACCTCGGGGAAGTTCTTGGCAGCCTCTTCACCATCTTTCGTCAGAGGAACTTGATTATCGTTATAACGAACTGCGGTGGCCAAGCCAGCGCACAAAAGCCCAGTGAAAGCAGTGCGAAGCGTCATTTTTCCAGTGGGCCTACAAAATCCAACAACAGAGAAGAGACATTGTAACCCCATCATGCGGGCATTTCATCTTTTAAACCTCTCCAAACAACCTTCCCAGTCCGTGACGATCATCATACATGGGGAGCATAATGACCGAACTTCCCCGCCGATCCGCATAGCTTATCAGTAGCAAAGTTAGCCGATGATAAGCTTAAACCGTTTATAGTAGGTAGCTATGAGAATTGGCTCATTTAGCTCCAACTATGTTGCAATCAACAGCGGGGAACGGGTCTGCCAAGGCTTAGTGGATGAGAAATAGTTTACCGGTCTGTGGAAAGCAGGTTTATGCGTGGGTTAATGGTCGGTGCTTGATTTATTTGCCAGGGAGGTTTCAGGAATCAGGAGATAAGATAAGATATAGATAAGAAAAAGTCCGCGGCTGGGGCTGTAGTGGGGAAAATGCTGAGGTTGTAGGGTAACTCCAGCGGATGATTTATTTACCAAGAGATGGAATATTGGATGATAGACTTATAATACTGGTCGGCGACAAAATTTTGTCTCTTCTCTGTTTTAATATGTAACTTGTAGTATAGTAGGTTTAATAATCTTAAGTGCTTATATATGCTATTGGGCAACGATAAACCTCGTTAAATGTTGTTAACAGATCCCCACACAAATCTGGAACCGTGAGGTTTTGTATCAGTGAGAATTATTAGGTGTGCAGCTGCATAGTATGCGATAACCCAGCAGCAATCTAGTTTCGACCACCTCTCTACTTGCTGTTTTGTTTCAATCATACTGTTAGTAAAACTAGTCAATAGGAGGTGGTCAATCAACTTACGCATCTGAAAGATGCAATATAGTCCGATTTCTCCCCATTAGTCAAACACATTTCCATTGTAGTCGCACACTGCCTAGACTCTTTATCAATGCCAAACTCTCTGCAATCTGCATAGGGATAGAATTTGCAATAGGAGTTTATGTTCAGCTTAGGCTTTGCCGATTGAGCTTTGAACAAGCCTTTGCAGTCTTTTCTGTTACGTCCACCTTCGACGAAGTGGACGCAGTCGACACCATCCATGCTGGCGCCGAATGTGTTGCAGTAGAATTGGTCATATTCGAGAATCTGGTACTCTGTTTCGCCGTCGACTTCGCATCGCTCTGTGTTATCGTAGAATGTCACTGGAGGAGGTAAGTTGGAGGAGATGGTGAAAGGAAAAGGGAGGACTTACCGTACAATGCTGTTACCTGCGAGGTAACAGCCAGAGTTACAATGCTTGCAATTAAGAGCCTCATTGTCAGCATACAGAGGTACGTTCAAATGAGAAGAGGCGTTAGGGTGGAATGACGAGCTAGTAGAATGGGAGTGAAAACATAAAGCTTATATATCTTATCCGCCGACAGAAAAACAATGGTACACTGCATCTAAAAGCTTTGCGTCATCTTGATTTAATTCTCTATCAAGTTGCAAGGTGTACGCGTCATGATCGCTTTCATTTCACAAATATCGTGTTTGGCGTGAGCTGAAGGGTGGGACTCGCGAAGTGAGAACCAAGGCAGGGCGCTGATCAGGTATATTTGTCTCAAACAGGCAGTTTCAGTTGGGGGCCAGTGTAAACCTTCCCAGATGATTATTGATCCTCAATAGGCATTCCCTGGAAACTTAAAACAGTGGAACAAAGGATGAAGATCCGCCCGTGGGGCTGATTCGAGCTGAGCTGGGTAGCCCCAGCCGGGAGAGAATTGTTACCTTTTCTAGACTGTGTAGGCAATTGCTGCATTGAAAAGATGGCTACTTAAGTTCTGCCCGTATCAGAACAAATTATTGACTGTTGAGGCTTGTCATGTGAGTATCTGACTGCTGAACGACCTCCCGCTTCTGCTGTGAATGAGCTGCTAAACGAACATCGTTATGTAATGAACGAAACACAAAGGCAAATCCTCAAAGTGAAAGGACCCATACTGTCTGCCACCACTAATAAATTAGTAGGTGAGCAGCTGTGCGCTCAAGAAAACCTAGGTCGATCATCTTGGTACCTGAGTCATGGCCATGAAGTTCACACTGCCATAAAGCCGGGACAATCGGAAGTGGGTTCACCAAAATAAGAAGCATTAAATAAATCAAGGGAAAGACCAAAATGGTCTTCAACAAGGGATCTGTGTGACAAAAAGAAGACTTGTTATTATCAAGAACAGCTCTCAGGCTGCTAGGTCAGAGCGAGGTTGGAATAGCCAATAGCATAGATCATGAGACAAAAAACGAAAAGCGTCTGACATAATCAGAAAACTCAGACAACGTGGCCGAGTGGTTAAGGCGATGCCCTGCTATCTCTTCGGAGACATCATAGGCATTGTGTTCGCACGCGTAGGTTCGAATCCTGCCGTTGTCGATCTTTTTTGTTATCCGTCTAAATGATTTGATTGAATTTTTGCCAAACTGGGCGGTTTTGTTCATGCCTCAAACACAGTTGGGAACAATTTTTGTCTTGGTCGTGGGGGTTGAGTGTAATTCAGCGCCGTGGTTACAAGCGCTGGGTCCACTGAAATGGTTATGCCTGAGGCTGGGGACGATGATGTCCGAGACTCAGCTGGCTTACGATGCACTACAATGACTCAGATAGACTCGACACCTTATCCATCTCTGTTTTTGATTCTTTAGCTGGGTTACAGGGACGTTGTCTCATGTCTGACAGTAATTAACTCAAACACAGGCTTTGCGTTAAGCTCAAAGCTCACTCTGCTGGTAGCCTTCCACTAAGTTCACAATACCTTACGCACCAAGACAGTTTATTTCATCGCTACTCGTTCACCCGCGACCGTGACACGATAGTCTCATCAACTTCGCCAAACCCTCCGACAACATCAAGGAGTGATTAAGTACCGCTCGGGCTTTGAACAGGAAACGCAAGATTGAGAACTGGCCAACAAAGAATATTGCGCAGGCCGTGTGAGGCGCACCTGAGTCACAATTTGGGTGGCATGTTTCAACAAATCCCATTCCGGGCGAATGGTTTAGTGGTATAATACTCCCTTAGCATGATTCAGTCTTCTGAAGAAATCTGGGAGTGGTCCAGGGTTCGATTCCCTGTTCGTCCAACATCGGCGGTTAAATCCCGCTATTATCCTCTCTTTTTGCTGTTTCACCATCCGACTCCCCATCGCCAAATCCAGTGATGCAGGTAGACCGCATTCTTTTTATTGAGTAGAGTAAAGACTATTCATTTATCTTATGACCAAGGAACTGTGGCACCTTTTTGGTGCGATTCCCTTGCAAGCTCAATGACCCTCAAGCCGTCGCGCGATTGCGTTGGCTTCACTTCCAACTCTGCCTTGCCATTAATCGCATCGGCAACATTCTCATACAATCCCATCCATCGGCCCGCAAAACTTGGATATCGACCAGTATACTTCTTGATCTCGGGGTTATACTTTTGAACCTTGCCGTCGAACTCTTCGTAAGTCGTCAGAATACCCCGCAAGTCATCAGACTCAACACCAAAACCTTCATCAAGCGGCTTGAGACCAGCAGCGATACTGTCCTCTGTTGCGCAAAGGCTATGCTTTTGGAACTAAAAAAATGTCAATCAAACACCTGTGTAAAACGGATTCGGATTCTCACCTTTATGAAAGAACCCTTTGTTCCTCGAACGAGTTGCTTCAATTGCTGTGCCATCGGTGTCGTCACAGCTGTCTTGACTGTAACGAGCAGATCTTTCTGCGCACCATCATATTGTAGAATTATAGTAAAAGAGTCTTCAACTTCACTTTCGGCGTCGCGTTGGACGCGGAAGAACCCCGTCACAGACTTGGGGCGGCCAAAGAGAACAAGCGCCTGGTCGATGCTATGCGTACCTGGAGTACTGTAAGTGGAAAGACCAGGGGAAATTGTCACCCAAGACTTACCGAGACCGAAGGCCATCCCAGAACCTGGAGTGTACTTGGCTCCTATTTTAGACAGCCACGGTGGTGACTCAAAGTCATAGTGCAACTCGGCTTCTTTGATATCGCCCAGTGCACCCTTGTTGATGAGATGGCGAAGGGTCTGAAAGTCTGCATCCTATCACAGGATTAGAATCCGATTTAGAAGAAACCAGACGTAAAGAGCTTACCCATCGTCGGTTCTGAAAGCAAGTAAGAATGAGACCCTTCTCTTCACCCAATTTGATCACCCTATCCGCCTCTTCAGATGATACAGCAAATGGCTTATCGACAATCACTAATCTCATGTTAACATCACCTTGACCCTGCAAAAGGTCACTCACCATGTTTTCCCGCATTTAGCGCCTGTTCTGCAAAAGAGGCATGAGTATCATGCTGGGTAGCGACGACAACGAACTGGATATCTTTATCGGCGAAGAACTCATCGGCTGTGCGATAATGCCTGATGCGAGGAAAGTCAACGGTGCAGTGCGAGCCCTTCTCAGCAGAAGATGGATCGGCTGGTGCTTCTTTTCTCTGAAGAATAGAAATGAGTTCGTAGTCTGGGATAGAAGTGATGAAAGGTAAGTGAAAGCTCTTGGCTGAGTTTCCGTAACCTACAACACCGACTTTGATTGGCGCCATGATTGGGAATCTGTTTATTCGGTTGAGAGGCTAATTTACTTCATGAGATATCCACGAGACTTCTTTTATCTGATCGATCGCTGGGAGCTTTTATCTAACGTTGACTTACAAATCAACTTCCCTTTTTTTTTTTACCGCATCATCTTATTCACCCGGCTATAGCGTCATTGACCGTTGTCCCCGCATTGGTTTTATCCTTGGTGGATCGTAGATGGTATCATGACACAACCCCGCTCCTCGGGGAGTATCGGTGATAGATCCGCTACTCCGCGCGAGACCAAAGAGCGGCATAAAAACGTCAAGGAAGTCTCAGATATGAGGTCTTGCAGGGCCAGTAAGCTATCAAACTCCGAGATCGGATGAATTAATGGATAAAACCGTCTGAAGTGTTGAACGTCCCAAGCTTTGAACATCTAACTGCCGCACTTCGGTGACCACTGTCCCGAATTTCACCATTTGCGGGTCCGGCAAATCTACCTTATATCGACCACTCACTTCATATCGCGCATTTCTGAGACTCTGAGTACCTTAAGGAATTTGAATATCAAACTTCAAAATGACTAGCTCAGCAGACTCTCTACCTCATCTGCGATGGGGTATCCTAGGTACGTTTTCCCATCTATCCACCGTCCAGAGCTAATCGTCCGTTCAGGCACAGGATGGGTATCCTCAATGTTTCTCCGCGACCTCCTCACCACCCGTCCCGATGCCAAAGCAACACATACCATCACAGCCATCGGCTCCTCCTCAATCGAGAAAGGCACTTGTTTCGTTGAGAAGCTCTGGGAGAAAGCACCTGATAAGTCCAAGCCCCAAGTCTACGCGGATTATCAGGGTGTTTACGATGATCCAAATGTGGATATTGTATACATCGGAACGCCGCACTCACTGCATAGAAAGAACTGTCTCGATGCGATCGCAGCGGGTAAACACATTCTGTGTGAGAAGCCTTTTACGATTAATGCGAAGGAGGCGAAGGATATTGCTGATGCTGCGAGGAAGAAGGGCGTTTTTGTCATGGAAGGTTTGTTCACCCCCGCGTTTGTTTGACTGCATGTTCATATTTGTTAGCGGCCTGGGTGAGGTTCTGTTCCCTGTTTGAGGCGTTGCACGAGGAGATTATCGTCAAGAAGTCAATTGGTGAAGTCCAGCGACTTTCCATTGACTTTGGAAACAAGTTCGATCTGAGCAGCTTGCCTGATAATCATCGTCTGAAAGACCCCGCTCTGGGTGGTGGTGCTTTGCTCGACATTGGCTTTTATACGCTGACGTTTGCTTCGATCATTCTCGGTGATTGGAAGGTTGGCAAAGATCATCCGAAACCGACAAAGGTTCTGTCGTCTCTTGACATTGTGGATGGTATCGACGCGGCGAATACCGTTGTGTTGGAATACCCCTCCGCCAATGGAGGTGTCAAAACAGGCGTCTGCACGTCAAGCTTCCGATATAGAGGCGCCGATGAATTCGGTTACATTCAGGGTACCAACGGAAGCATCACCCTGTTCGGTCCAGCAGTCAGTGTACCAGGCGGATTCCGCGTCACTGAAGGAGAGCGCCCGGGACCTCCTGCAGCCGATACCAGGACCACGCGCGTGTTCAACGTGGAGCGCCACGAGGGAACGTTGGGCTTTTACTGGGAAGCCGATGCTGTTGCGCAGGACATTGCAAAGGGAAAGACTGAGAGTGATGTTGTTCCGTTGGATGAGACGCTTCGATTGATGGAGTTGATGGATGAGATTAGAGCAGCGAACGGGCTGAAGTATCCGCAGGATGAGAATTAGTGATGCCTTGTGACCTGAAGTTTTGGGCAATCAATAAGAGCAGCATTTACTCACTCACCGTCGGGACAAACAAAATTGCACTCAATTATAAAATAATGCAAACCGACGATAGGGACGTAGACAACTCAACAAAACGAGGGCCAATCATTCGCCAGATTTCCCTCCATTCATATGACCTCACGCGACCAAGAACGGCAGGAAGCAAATGGAGATGCAAACAGCCTCAGGCAAACCGTCATCAACCTCAGCGCATCAGAGTTTTCGCTTCTGCCGTGACAAACCGACAGCAATTGGGTTTGTTCAAACAGACGCGATGCACAGTCGCAAACATGGAGTTTTGTCTGAGTCACCCGCCGAAAGCAACTGCCCATCGCAAATTCGTGATCTCGTCGTACATGATTCCTTCCATTCCTCATTTTTCTCCCCTCCATCACCTCCTCGTTCTCGAGAACACCAGAGAACTTCCTCTTCAAACCGATTGATCTCTTGTATTTTCATTTTGCGTCTCGTGCGCGACGATGCCGGCCTCAGGATCCGGAGCCTCACTTCTTGCTGACGTTTACTTGGAAGACTGCAATCTAGGATTCACCCCGCGATGGGAGTTCCAGCCTGATCTTGACAAGATGAGAATGACAATCCAAGCCATCTTTCGCACCGAAAACGTACACATCAAGCATTTCGCCGAAGGTTGCTTTAACAAACTCTACGAAGTTCAGATCAACGATCAAGCCCCGCTATTGCTGCGCGTCGCACTCCCTGTCGATCCGCAGAACAAGACCATCAGCGAAGTTGCCACAATCCAATGGGTCTCCGCGATTACAGACTTCCCGATCCCGAATGTCATTCATTACGATGCGTCGCGCGATTCTCCCATTACTTATGAATGGATCTTGATGAGCAAGCTCCCAGGCGCGCGGTTGGAGGTCACATGGCGGCACCTCACTCTTCTCCAAAAGACCGACACCGTCCGCCAAATCGCATCTTTCATAGCATCTCTCTTTCGTGACAAATTCGCGACCATTTGTAACATCTACCCTCCCGTATACGAAAGCGGATTGCCAAGGCCCGGCCCAATCGTGTCTACTTGCTTCTTCTACGGCCTCATCAACAAATCTGACATTAACCGAGGACCGTTTCGGAACAGCAGCGAGTGGTTTGCAGCACGGCTCGAGGCGACTAAAAGGGATGCGACAGCGACTATGGCAAAGTGGTGTGGAAAGGAAAACCTTGACTGTGATGCGGTCAAAGAGATTGACGATGCTGCCCGAACATTTGGCATCGCAGAGAGATTGCTGCATCTGATTCAGCGCATCTTTCCATTTCACGCTGAAGCAGAGACCACGGTTCTTTACCACGACGACTTACATGGGAACAACATTCTTGTCGACGATGCAGGGAATATCACAGGCATTGTCGACTGGGAATGTGTGTCCATCGTACCACTGTGGAAAGCCTGCGGCATCCCCCAATTCCTCTTTGAACAACCACGATGGACTGAACCTGATCGCAGACGATACCGCCACGATGCGAACGGCGAGATTTCCGAATTATACTACAAGCATTTACACCAATACGAAACCACACGCTTGCGAGAGGTGTTCTTGGGAGAAATGGAGCGACTTGACCCGCGATGGATGGACATTCACAAAAAGACGCAATTGCTCAGGGACTTCGACTTTGCAGTGCAGTTTTGCGATGATGTCGCCGTTTTGAAGCATATCGTCAAGTGGGCTGAGGCTGTGGAGGCTGGTGGGGATGTTCCGAGGATGTGGGACCTGGTATGGGCGAATGCGCTCAAGTGGTATTGAATCTCCGTTCTTGATCCGACCAGCAAAGGTGCTAGTGTCAGTCAGCGACTTGGCGATGCAGGAACTCCAGACAAATCTTGTTTGTGTATATTAACTGAAATGATATTGATCTTGACCACGATTGCGACCGTTCGGAAGATAGCCTTTGCGAAATAATCTTAGCCGCTGATGACTGGGCTGGAACCGTTCGATCGCGATACAGACGTGAGACCGCCATTCTCACGTAAGAGCCTCGGACTCCGGATCGCAGCATCTCACCAACCTGAGTAAGCCTGGCCTGATATCGACCGTCAAACCATAACTTCCTCACATCCATCGCTCAAATCTTCTTATCAGACCTATACCGCGCACCAGTATCACCAGGAACTCAACCCGCCCCTTTTTCCTCAATAGCCTATCTCCACGCGTGACCCCTCGTATTCGTCATGCTCAGCCTCAGTTTCTCAGCTGTAAGCAAGGGAGTGATTGGACCAACATAAGCCCTCATCCAATTGGTTTGTCCCAAGCCTGACTGTGTCCAAGAAACGCCTCTGAGAGGTTGACTGGGCCATGTGTGGCCTTACCTAAGTCATTACCAACTTGTACGATAGTGGGCGTAATCACGGGGTGAAGTTCTGCAAGGATGGCTTTGTGATTTCGAGTTGCGGTGAGATACGACGAAGTTTATTGATGTTAGTAAGGTGTAGAAAGACTTTGATTGGGTCGTTGGGTGAGATTTAAAGTCCTAGGGCTGAAACATTTGAGTGCCAAGACTATGATCCTTGATCAGCTGGACTCGTATCGCAGACTTGCTTGAAAAAGACGTTATGATTGGAAATTGGGGATTGAGATGACTACGGAGGGAACTTATGTGTGTGATTGCCGTCATAAGCTTGCATATTCTCCGATGACGAGGTTGAGGTGACCGCGTGATGAGCATCAGCCATCCCGAGGCGTTCTTATTTAAATCCCGTCTCACAAAGCACAGAACCATCGACCCCAAACCACTAAGAATATTGTCAAAATGGCTCTCATAGAGCGAGTATGGCACGCCTGCGTCAGTATAGTCGCGTGGCTAACAATGTGGCCCACCTCCCCTTCCACCTCCTACCAACATCCCCTCCGCCCCAATCATCCTCACACTCACATTGAAGATCCCAGCCCTGGCTTCCCCATCTTCAATCCCCCGCCAGGTGATCATGAATTTCTCTGCGAGTACCCAGAAATGACAGGTTTCGTGCAATGTTCAATTCCTGAGAATCGAGAATGTTGGCTTAGACATCCGGATGGGCGAGAGTTCAACATCCATACAAACTATGAGAACTTTGCACCGAAGGGTATTATGAGGCATTATACACTTAATGTTACTGAGAGTTGGTATAATGCTGATGGGCAGAACTTTACCGAGGCGAAGTTGTTCAATGGGGAGTATCCTGGGCCTTGGCTTGAGGCTTGTTGGGGTGATGTGAGTACTCTGGCCCGTGGGGTTTGAGAAAGGGACTAACTGTTGTGCAGACCTTCAATATCACGGTGATCAATAGTATGAAGCGGAACGGCACGAGTATTCACTGGCATGGTATTCGACAGAACCAAACAATGGACATGGATGGTGTCAACGGCATAACTCAATGTCCAATTGCGCCAGGGGATAGCTTCAGCTACATCTTCAATACGACGCAGTACGGGACGTCTTGGTATCATAGCCACTACTCTGTGCAGTATGCAGATGGTCTTCAGGGCCCAATCGTAAGCCAAACCGCGGTGCTCAGCCAAAATCGCGCTAACGATGCAGACAATTCATGGTCCCCAGTCAGCTCCCTACGATGCAACCAAGAGGCCATTACTTATGACAGATTGGTGTTAGTTGCCCCCAAGTAGGCTGCATGGCCCATACTGACTGAACATACAGCTCACGAGAGTGCATTCAGACTACTCTTCCCTGGCTCCCAATTCTCCAACAAGACCATCCTTCTCAACGGCGCAGGCAACGTCTCCCACTACGGCTACACCCCAACTCT
Organism: Fusarium oxysporum Fo47; assembly: GCF_013085055.1. Lineage (NCBI taxonomy): Eukaryota > Fungi > Ascomycota > Sordariomycetes > Hypocreales > Nectriaceae > Fusarium > Fusarium oxysporum. Next base: position 798,598 of record NC_072850.1, read on the forward strand.
CCCTGTCCCTGATAACTATGAGTTATACTTCAATAAAACTCCAACAGATAAGCCAAGTCGCCCAAAGAGATATTTGCTCCGCCTGATCAATACTTCATTTGACTCAACACTCGTCTTCTCCATTGATAACCACTGGCTTCAAATCGTCACTTCGGACTTTGTCCCTATTGAGCCGTACTTCAACACCTCAGTCTTGATAGGAATTGGTCAAAGGTACAACGTCATTGTCGAAGCGAATCCTCTTGCCGGTGATGTCAACGAGATCCCAGAAGATGGAAACTTCTGGATCAGGACTTGGGTCGCTGATGCATGTGGTATAGCCCCAGGAGGAGACGGTTACGAAAAGACCGGAATCCTACGCTACAACCACACTGACAAGGCTCTTCCCTCATCTCAGCCTTGGGTCAACATCAGCAAAGCGTGCTCAGATGAGACATATACTTCGCTTCGACCGAAGATACCATGGTACATTGGTCCAGCTGCCAATGCTCAAGCGGCGGATCAGACCGGTGAGCGGTTCAATGTTACTTTTGATCCGAATGCCAAGAATACACCTGAGTTCCAGGAGGAGTATCCGGTTGCTACGTTTGGTCTCCAGAGACCTGGTCAGAACTTTAGACCACTGCAGATTAATTACTCTGATCCCGTTATGTTTCACTTGGATGAGCCGAGGGATACTTACCCACCGAAGTGGGTGGTGATTCCTGAGGATTATACTGAGAAAGAATGGGTATGCGTCAGACGCTTTCAAATGTCTTCGGGTATCATGACTAACCATCATAGGTCTACTTTGTTCTTACGATAGAAGGCATTAGTGCCCGCACCGGCGCTCATCCAGTAAGCATCCAACCCCTGCCACATGTTCCCTAGCTAACCCTATTCAGATCCACCTCCACGGGCATGACTTTGCCCTTCTGCAACAAGAAGAGAACCAAACCTATGACCCCAGCAGACTCAACTTGAAGCTTGACAACCCACCAAGGCGTGATGTCGTCCTACTTCCCCGCAATGGCTTCGTAGTTATTGCTTTCAAGGCAGATAACCCAGGTATCTGGCTGATGCACTGTCACATTGCGCGCCATGCCTCCGAAGGTTTGGCTATGCAAGTCCTGGAGAGACAGGGAGATGCCAATGAGTTATTCCCTGTTGGTTCGCCGAATATCATTGAGGCGGAAAGGGTTTGTAAGAACTGGAAGACGTGGATGGATGGTGAGAAGGATTTCTTTGAAGGTGATTCTGGTATTTAATGGTTGACAGACTATGGTTCACAATGTAGCTCTGTGCGTTCAACAAGTTCGAGGAGGAATTGGTCAATCTACAAGATGTGTTGCGACTAAACATTCTACAATATCGCTACTGCGTTTCCAGGACTGGCAACTCCGCCAGGTACCTTGAGCGGAACACTCGTCAAGAAGAATGTCCAACGCTTTCTGTCCCTACACTTCTCTGCCAACTCCTCCAGATCAAAGAGCTCACCGATCGGCATTCCCCATCCCGCCAAAGCCCATTGATGAATACTAACGTCAGGATGATTGTAAGCCCCAGTCGCAGGGCCTCTTTCAAAGCCAGCTGCATCAGATGCAATAGCTGAGAAGCCGGTGTCCCAGAGCCATCTAAGGGACTCTTTAGTAGCTTCGAGACCCAAAAGACCTCCGGGCTGGCGGTTGGGAAAGTTCTCTTGTTCTTTGGGGGTGAGGATGTTGTAATGTGCTGTGAAGCCGACGCGAATGAAGAGGACGTCGCCTTGGCAGAATTCGATGTTCTCTTCGGCGATAATAGCGTGGATGTGAGACATTTCTACGGCGTTGGTCTGAAATGGGGAGAGGGAGATGTTGTTGCGTTGGGACCAGGAGTACCAGTCTATAAGAACACCACGACCGATGATGCCGCCGTTGTTGGCATAGGCTGTGAACATACTGTGAGACAGAGATTATTAATGGATTCATGTTAGTAGGCTTACCCTCGATCCCAAGACTCTGTGAGCCTGTACCGAATTCCTCCTGTTCGTGGCCCATGTAAAACTGCCCAGTTCTTTGATAACCTACCGAACCGTCAGTACTGTCATGATCACACCGTAGTGGTACTCACCATAGTGCCTGAACCCATCCCACTGTGTACTACTCTGCGTATTCAACGTGATTACATCGTCATTCATCGTCATGGGAGCTTTGTTGAGTATTCGGTGCTCCAGAGCTTGTCTCCCAAATGGCGGGTGAGAAATCTTGTCAAGTGGCCAGTCCAAAGATATCCTGATCCCTTCCCTTATCTCACTCGCTGCTGCGCAAACGGTCTCTGGCGTAAGCAAGTTGAGCCTACCCAGCTGATCGTCCGGTCCCCAGAGACCCCAAGCATTGCCTGGGGGGCCGTTCTTATCCAAGGGCAAGTCGTCGAATGTAGGGAGCTTCTTTGGGGCCATTCTGGTTAGCAAGAGTATGTTGATTCAAAGCGTTTGGCCGACGGACAATGTTGGAACCTTGTATGACTGACTGGAAGTTCGCCGACGTGGCTCAAAAGATAAACAACTAGCCCTTCCAATAAAGGATATAACTACCAAATACGCAAACGATGCATCGGTTGGATGAGTATTTACCCAAATCATCGTAGCAATGCCAATCAGCGAGTTGATGCTGATCATCTACCCCAACTTCCCCGCGTCCATCCCTTTCCGGGGTACGCCAAGACTAAAGTTCCTGGAGACAACCATTCGCTATGCGGGGATAATGCAGGGGTGGATGAATGTTTGAGAAGATAACGGAAATAATCCGCTGAATATTATGTCGCGTGCCAGAGTCTCGGGTCGTGCATGAGCGAGGATAAGGAACTCCGTTCGTTCGCATTTAAGACGGGAACGATCCGTAGATTGAGGGATCCTGTGTAAGAACCTTCCATTATACGTACCCAGAAATCACCATGCGCAATCCAATAGCAGTAAAGGCTTCGTCGCCCGAAGGTGAAGATATTCCTCGCGAGATCTATGGCTTCCGACCTTATCTCCTTGCCATCTCGGCATCGTGGGCCTGTGAGTATTTACTCCATCTCAATCGCCGTTACTGACATCGTAAGCTGCCATGTACGGGTACGACAGCGCGTTCATTGGAGGAACTCTCAGTCTACCCTCCTTCCAGCGAACGTATGGCCTTGACACAGCAAGCGATTCTGCCAAGGCAAATCTGTCATCAAACATCGTTTCTACCTTCCAAGGTGGTGCATTCTTCGGATGCGCATTAAGCTTCCTCGTCGCTGAACGTTTCGGACGTCGACCGACTTTAATCCTTGCTGCTATCATATTCTCCATCGGCGCCGCCCTTCAGATGATCGGTCGACTCGACTGTCTGTATGTCGGTCGAGCGCTTACAGGCTGGGGCGTTGGCTCAAGTGCAATGATCCTCCCAATCTATGTCTCTGAATGCTCACCAGCCTTGATCCGTGGACGACTTGTCGGAACATTTGAGGTCATGCTCCAAGCGGCACTGGTCTGTGGCTTCTGGGTTAATTACGGTGTCAACAAGAACATCAGCCCAGAGGGTAATATGCAATGGCATATCCCCGTCGCGGTTCAGTTCGTGCCAGCCGGGTTATTAGTCATCTTCATGATTCCTATGATTGAGTCACCTCGATGGTTGGTCTCCAAGGGTAAACTTCAAGACGCTAGGAAGAGTCTAAGTTGGGTTCGAAATCTTCCCCAAGATCATGCCTACATCGACCGCGAGATGTCCATGATTGAGGTGGCGATTGAACATGACGTATCCTCTACAGGACAGAGAGGAAACTGGCGACAGATCTTCTCAGAGCTGTTCCAGCCTGGAGTTCGTGGTAGGATAGTTTTGTCTTGTGGACTTGTCTCATTCCAGAATTTCACAGGGTAAGTACTAATACTCGGCGGTTGAACATTCCTAACACGACCAGAATCAACGCCATCAACTACTACTCGCCGACCATCTTCAAGTCTATCGGCTTCACGGGTACCTCAGTTGGCCTGCTCGCCACTGGCATTTTCGGCATCGTGAAGATGGCTGCTACCATGCTCTATGCAGCATTCCTGGTCGACAAGCTAGGACGAAGACCACTACTACTGATAGGTGGTGTTGGCTCTGGCATCGCAATGTTCTACCTGGCTGGCTACTCTAAGGTGTCAGGCTCGTTTGAACATATCCCACCCATGGATGCTGGAGCAAAGACTGCCGTGGCGATGGTATACGTCTATGCTTTGTTCTACGGTATGAGTTGGAATGGAATCCCATGGCTTTTCACGTCAGAAATCATCCCAAACAGAGTCCGTACTCTTGGAATGGCGTTTTGCATCTGTGTCCAATGGGTGACGCAGTTCATCGTGGTCTACAGCCTACCGCATATGGTCATTGGGTGAGTGCGTTCTCTGCATCCTTTACTGCCATTACTGACTGTTTAGTATTACCTATGGGACCTTCCTCTTCTTCGGTGCATGCACTGTTTTCGCAATCATCTTTGCATGGCTGTTCATCCCCGAAACCAAGGGAGTTCAGCTGGAGGATATGGATCTGCTTTTCGGACCTGATGTGCCCATCTTGGCGTCTCGGGCGAGGGACAACTATTTGCAGGGAATTGCTGCTCGGGCCTTGGACGAGCGAGATGGGGGAAAGATGAAGGCAACTGAGATTGAGCAGGTTTGACCAGTGGACAGGACGTTAATCGTGATAGCTTCACATTAAAGGGATTATCCGGTAGGCTTAGGAAGGAGGCATAGGACGGGTGATAGAAAGTAGTGAGTATAGTCGGAAGCGTGACTAAAGGGGACCTAGACTGGATGTATATACTCAGATAGTTCCCTGGCCCCAGAAGACACCACGGCCGTTGGTTCCAACATAGACCAATCCCGCCTCATTCCCACTTCCAGCAAGCTTAGCACTGTCCGCAGCACCAAAGCCCATAGAACCCTGAAGATCCGTCCAAGTCTTGCCAAGATCAGAGCTACCGTACAACTTGCGCCCAGCAGAGCCTGTTCCAAAAGCATACAAATTCCAGTTACTTCCAGAGCCCTTACCGAGAGCAATCTGCTCAGTCTTGCTAAGACCCCCGATCTTGGAAAAGGCGCTACCGTAGTCTGTGCTCCGGAAGATACCAGCGTCGGTGGAGACCCAGACCTCTCCAGCCTTGGTAGGATGAGCGGCGATATCTTTGACTGAGTTGGCTCCGTCGAGAGATCCTCCTGTGGAGAAGCTTGAGGCTGTGTTGTTGGAGACGTAGAACTTTGATCCTGATGCACCGTAGAAGTAGTCGTTGTCCTGTTTATCACTAGCGACGAGGGCGCCGCTCGGTAGACTTGAGACGGAAGCGAAGCTGCCTTCGTTTTGAGATCTCAAGACACCTCTGTTCTCGGGGGACCAGAGGATAGTATCTCCATTGGCTGAGTATGAGATCGAACCTCCCTTGGGACCTTGCTCAGCAGCGCCATGAACCTTCCACGATTTACCGCCGTCGGATGATAGCGCGACTTGAGGGTTGCTATCACTGTTTCCAGCTCGTACGACATTGCCGACCTTCTTGCCGGCGTAGTCAGCGCTAGTAGATGATGTGAACATTGGGTTGTCCCAAGCTGAGAGGGGAGATTTGCCGAGAACGCTCTTGGAGGCAAAGGTAAAACCGCTGTCGTCGCCGACGGCGGCGAAAAGTTCACTTCCGCCGGGAGCAGACTTGACGTCAAGGACTGCGGTTTCTTCAATACCGTCGGCGAGAGACTCAATGGTGATGTTGTGGACGGTATCCCACTTAGTAAGATCATGGCCTCCGTAGAGTGTCAGGCCAGTGCCGTACAGCCAGTGGTCGCTGTCAAAAGGATCAATAGCCAGAGCTTCAACCATCCAGCCCAGCTTCTTGGTATCAACTGAGATGAAGTTCTTGTAGATCCAGGGAGCCTTTGGTGTGGAGATGCTGTAGTGAAGATCAAGGTTGCCCTGAGCGTTGTAGTTCCAGAGCGTAGACCACGTCTTGCCAGAGTCAGTGGATCGGAAGAACTGAGCATCGGGATACCAAGAGTTCAGAGAGGCAACGACAAGAGTACCCGATTTCTGGCGGTCGAGTGCAAGACCACCAAAGCCGAAGTAGATGTCTCCAGGTGGGGTGATGTCCTTCCAAGTGTTGGCAGCAACGTCATAGCGGTACACAGCACCAGCAGTACCATCATATGGCCCACCACCATTGCTGTACGAGAGGTATAGCGCCTTCTCCTTTGGTGAAAACTGGCCTTTGTGGGGGAGGTACTTCACAGGCTGCCCATCAACAGGCTTCCACGTCTTACCCGCATCAGTAGTCACATACACAGAAGCAGTCTTTGTATCAGCAACACCAACGAAGATCCTCGACGTAGCACCATTGACAAGAGATGAAGTAGAGTCAAATGTGACGAAGGACAAACCCTGGATGTCACTGTTGTATCCAGAGCTGTCACTCGGATCGGCAACATAGGTACCAACATTGGTGAAGGAAGTGACCTTGGAGAAGCTCTTACCACCATCTGTACTCTTCCAGAGACCGTTGCCACTTCGGGCTCCGAAATAGATGATGTTGGAGTTCTTGGGATCAACGGCGAGACGCTCACCCATGCCGCGACCGGGCATGTTTCCGCCTACTTTGAAGGGGAGCTCAGTGAAGGACCATGTGGCGCCTTTGTCATTACTGATACCAATTGCTCCCTTGTTGGGGTCCCTAAAGAACTCTTAGCTTACCGACTCTCTTGGAATTCTTGACATGGGCAGCTTACCATGAGTTGGTATATAATCCAGCAGCGGTGAGGACCTTGTTAGGGTTGCTTGGATCAAGGGCCAGAGCGTCAATACCCCATCGGCTCCTACGATGGAATTAGTATAATCGCCCCACCGCCGGGCTATACTTACCATGTCGCATCAACACCAGTATTGTCAGTGAGTGGTGTCCAAGAATCATCCGCATTGAGACGATAAAGACCACCAATATCGGTTCGTGCATAGGCAACGCCCTTGGTAGTTGGATGGAACTCGATGCCAGGGACAAAGCCGCCTCCACCGCCGAAACGGACATTCTGCCATTTGAGAGCAGCTTGCGCAACGCTTGCCGAAGCAGCGAGAAGAGAGAGCAACTTCATGATGAAGTCAGTAAATAACGAACGGCACTGTATTGAGAGAAGATCTGAATTTCATATTTGGCGAATTATAGGTGTCTTTTATATGAGCGCTTTGAGATGACGTGATAGTTTGGTCCTGTTGTCATTTGCAGTGTTTCGGATATGAAGCCTCCGTGACGAAACAGGATGACGCAGGGGTATAAGGTTCACCAAGCCCCGAACATGCTCAAAATTGAATGGATTGCGAGACTTTTTTATTCATCACCGTATTTAATCTACGGCACTTATATATTTTCCACCTACCAGATGAGGTTTGTGCCTCACATAAATGATTGGTGGTGGCATGTTCAGACGAGAGTGCCAGTCTCGGGCCGCCATATACCGCCGTTTGTCCAAGAACGGCAATTCTTGGTTTCGCGCCGCATACATGCTGGATTGACGCCAATGTTTTCGGAATCTCGGCACGAGTAGCAGCGGTTCACGTGTGACTGATTGATGTGCCAATGGATAGTGGATAGATTCGCGACCGCAGGAGATTGTTTGTAGACTAAATTCTCCATTGTGTTAAATCAGAAGTGTATTTTCTAACCTTAGGAGTGACTCATAAACTCAATACCGCCACGACCTTCTGATTGCTCCAAACCATCTTCTCAGCCCCGATGGTACCGACATACGTGTCATCACAAAACCTTCATTGTGAAGGTCTGCTTGGTTTGGGTGATTTTGATAGAAGAACGCCCTTGTTGGTGCGGGAGCTGCCATCTTGAAGATCTGGGGTTTTTGTGGTGTTGAGCTAACCTATCTTGGCCGAGGGATTGGAGCATCTTATATGCCTTCAAGGCCGGTCAAAGAGTCATAATCTAGGTTTTCCTCATATCAGCTTTACGCTGTAGCAATTGGTCAGGCATTTTGGTATAATGTCTAAGTTGTGAGCCAGATGTGTTATTTGCAGTTGAGACTTGTGGCTGAGAGCTTAATTCAGCACAGAGAACTTAGTAGACTAAATTCCAAGGGTTTCCTTTCATTAATAATACCGGTTATCTTATATAACGATTATAATTATATAGTTCAGCAGTAATAGATATTAAAATAAAACGATTAGAATTTATTTAATATTATAAATTAAATTATTACTTATATACTCTTTAATATGTTTATAAGAAAATCATTCAATAGCAAAGTAATATACTTACGATAATACTACGGAAGAGTAGCTTATGATTTGAAAATGACCTGTAATTAAGTAGTGGCGTGGAGAGCGGAAACCAGGGATTAAATCTTTTAAGTGGCTGTGGACCTAGGTGAATGAAACTCAGATCAGCCAGATACTATGAGGGAGACCATACATATCGCTAGTCAATCCCTTGTGGTATGACGGTTGTAGCAAGCATTCCAGGGTAAGAGGTCTAGCCCCGGTGGGGTCAGATTGATACCAGTCATCACACACATGAAGGGACAAAATCCCCCCAGGACCTTAGCTTCTTTATGCTTTTTCACACTTGATTTTACACTCTTTTCCCTTATATCTGTATTCATTAAACTGATCGTTTAATTCTCTATCTTACGACGAAGACCCTTTCTCAATTGAACCTAACAGGCAGTCTACACTTAACTTGCAGTTGAGAGTGTTAGAAGATATCGTCTTGTGCAGTCTTTTGTTTGTTGTTGCTCTTCACCTTCAAAGTGGATGCAGGTATTCCCTTGTTTAAGTCGGAAATTGTTTTTAACGGGGCAGGTGAGTTACCTTTCAACTTTCGGGTTTTAACCAAAAGGTTGATATAGCTTGAAAGAATAATTTAATATTCTGTAAAGTAGTTAAGACTTTTTATTAATTTGCAATTATGCCATCCTGTTGCAGTCCCAATAAAGGTCAATCATCCGTTCTCTTTCTTTGGCAGCGTCCTAACCTTACACAGACAATTACCCAAGGCAACTTATACCGTTCTTAATAGATGCACTACTACTTTGCCCCTCTTCTTCCCCGCATTAAGGGCTTTAGCACCGTTGGACACTGGCTTCTCAGCCTAAAACTCGGCTTTTTGCCAAGGCCATGTTTAGTTGATTTAAGCACTGTTCTATTACAGCTCAGATGCAAAAATCGCAACAGGTCAATCGTCTTCCATATCACAAGCAGAAAAAGGACCCTGAACCCGAGGTTGGCTGACAAGCTGCATGTATACCCCACACTTTGATCCCGCATTTGAGCATCGAAATGCGGTTCTTGATCCTCGGCTTCTCCACTTCTTGGTTGGTCATGTATTGAGGGATATATCTCAAAACCTGGGGTAAGCATCCTTTCTGGGGTTAACTGAACTCTATTTAAATATCATCAACCAATGCGAGGAAGTCTGAGGTACAATTCGCGGAGAAGGCCCGATACGTACACGAATTGGGGTCGGGTGACTTGTCAATATCACACTTCGGACTGCAGAGATGTGGAGGTATTCTCTTGAAGTGTCTTTGAAAGAAATGCTGGAAAACTTCTCAGAAGGAGAATCAAGATCGTCCTAGTCATCCTTATAGTATCCAATACTCGATTGGCTTGGCTTGTGAGTGAATTGGTTGAGTTGAGCTTCATGTTATATACATCAACTCCCTCCAGCAAATGTACAGCACAAGTCCGGTTCTCACCACGTGATAGTAAGAAAAGAACGACTCTGTAGTGCACTTCTGACAGGCGAATCTAAACAGCCATGTGAATTCCGTATAACCGATCAAGCGTAGGAATCCAAACAAAGTGAACTAGACAAGAAGCGGAAGGAGAATCCTCTACCAGGCAGCACTATGAAACTTGTAACGATAACTTAAGGAGAGCAGCCGTCTATATAAAGGAGACAGCTATCTAGACATGAGCCTGTATACTCGCACTCAATTTTCCTGTTCTTTAAGTAAAGCAATCACTTCTGAGGCATATCATACTTTGTTCAGTCTTCGAATCTCTCTTCAACATGCGAGCTGCATTTATCCTTTCCTTCCTCCTGGCTAGCGCTACCGCCTTGCCAACAGCATCGACCGAAAAGAGAGCCGTCGCCGCGCAAGACGTCAATCTACTAGAAACCCGAGACCTTCTCAATCGTAATGATCTTGAGAATGGTGATTCCTCAAATTGTCCCACAGCTATTTTGGTCTATGCACGTGGTAGCACAGAGCCTGGTAATCTTGTTCGTCACCGCAGTTCCATACAGCATATTATCAAAATCTAATCAAGTTAGGGGATCACGGTTGGGCCAATACTCGTAGAAGCCATGCAGCTTGCTATCCCTGATATTTGGATACAAGGTGTTGGTGGGCCATACACGGCTGATCTTGCGCCGAACTTCCTTCCTGAGGGGACCACAGATGCCTCCATCGATGAAGCTAAAAGACTTTTCCAAATGGCCTACGACAAGTGCCCAGATACGCCCGTCGTGACGGCTGGATATAGGTACTGACTGCCGCTCATCCATTTACTGCCGCTTTGCTAATCCTGTGAATTAAACAGTCAAGGAACAGTTGTCGTAGGATATGCACTCAGCGAACTCGAAGGCGCGGTCCAGAATCAAGTTGTTGGAGCCGCCTTGTTTGGATATACCAAGAACGAGCAGCTCGGGGGCCGTATCCCGGACTATCCTACAGACAGAACTAAGATTTTCTGTCTACCTACTGATCTAGTTTGTGATGGGACGTTATTTATACTGCCTGCCCATTTTCTGTATGGCGCTGATGCGGCGGTTCCAGGTCCAGAATTTCTGGTTGGACAGATTCAGAAGTAGATGGGTTTGTAATGGGGCATTGATGTTCTTTTCTGGTAGATCTCATATCAGGTAACTGGGACATTCATGTAGGCAGAAGATGCGGGTTCAGGTCACTTGGAATTTCATAGCATAGGGAGCTATCGTACTTCACCCAGGCTGACACTAAATAACCAGCTCAAGTCTAGGGACAAAATAATATGTATCTTGACATGAGAATGAATCTTGAAGAACTCGTAGGATGCCTATCGGTGCGCCTCTATTGTGATTACTCAGTTGGGCCGCTCGAAGTTCGTACTTGTGATAACCCATTTGCCCTGGCATCTTTCGAAACACTGTGCTCAGCACTGATATGGAGCAATTTATGTTTATGTATGAATCAAAGACAATGAATTGTAGGTGCATTTATAAACCTATCTGCCTTTCATTTTATTGGACGTGACGCCTCATTGTTCACTGGTTGGCGCTGAAGAGGAAGACGGATGCTGTTTATACTATTCAAAGGCCCTGGTGTCAGTTTATAAAAAAAAGCGTAAATTCTTTTTTCAAAACAAAGTACCAAAGCTTAGGAAAAAGAGTTCTCCTTAGTTCCCTTAATACCTGACTTTCCAGGCGATAAAATGTTATTGAGATCCATATCCACCTTGAAGCTATCACCTAGTTTTGCGAGGGCATGCCCATTGAATAAGAAGTGACTTCTGATCTGACATATGAACTCACGTGAGTTCGATATGTAGTCAGTCCACGATAGACGGCATTGTCAATCAGCTTCTGGCAGAGTTCGCTTGCCCGTTCTCTCTCCTCAGGGGCGTATACTACCAAAACGATGGGAATTATGTACCGACAGGAAGCGTGGAAGCCGGAGAAGAAGTCGAACTTTGCTGCAGAAATCATCTCCTTTACTGCTAAGTACCATTCGAGTAATGCCGGGCCTGAAGTAGGGACGCCTGGGTTGAAGTCTGTGTGTCTGCTTCCGGGCGATGAACGGTAGTCCATTAGGGATAGTGATTCAAACGACGGAACGACACTATAGGGAATACCTTTGATTTTAACCTTTTCTGCTCGAAGAAACTCGCCCGGGGTACCAACAAATCGCGTTACTGGAGATGAGCTCCAGGAATCTCTGTGATGGCGCGACGCAGTGAACTCTCCAGGGCCGGCACCACATCCGCGTCACCTTGGAGACCGAACTCGGCTTTCCAGAGTCACCAGCCATAACTCAAGTTCAAATCGTCCAGAACGCTCTCTGGAACGGACTTGTTAGGATAAAAATGCGATGCTAGCTTTGTTTTGACAGCATCGTCCGGGGACAGAATAGCTTGGCGGAAAACATTGGAAATGGGGGCTTGATTGGTGACTACGCCCCGTCGTTGGACATCGGCAAGAAGTTCTACAAGTTGGGGGAGATCTCTCTCGTTTGGCACGCTCAGGTCACAAGCGATGTACGCTTTGGGTGCTGGGGTGATATGAATGCCTAGTTTAGTTACCACACCTGGTGGGCGATTTAGTATTCTCACCTTGGTGCCATACTATCAATTTAGAAGGGGGAAGGCTGACCTAAGTTTGATTGATAGAAAAGACAATCTACGCTTGGTCTAAATGCGCTAGAGAATGCTTAGAAAGTTGTGTAGATGAGCCGACCCCAACTCGGGACTAATAACTCACGCTTTGTGAACGCTTTGTGAACGCTTTGTGAAGGGAGAACAGCCGACTGTCACTCATAGCACCCATTCCAGCCTGCAACAGCCCGCTTGTAGGAAGAACGACCTGTATCCGACACTGCGCCTCTGTGTGCACGCCGCCCGGAGTCGCAGTTGGTTTGTGGACAACACCGCCTACAGGACCGACGGCATTTGTATATTTGTCGGAAACCGGACTACTGAGCGCTAGCTAATTCACTAAACTTTTAGTAGATTGCATTAGTTTATGTGGCCAAACTCAGGTAGACAACTCGCAATCCTACGTAAGATGGATTTGGCGTAGGTACTTGTTTGTTCACTCTTAACATTAACAACATTGGTGAATTGCAACGTAAAGAAAATCACATACTAAGTCAAAGTTAATCCTAAATAAATCTTTGTGAATCGTCTTACAGCTCGCTAATACAAATGACAAATAAGCACAATAATGAGACAGCGGTGAGTCTCGAGCCATATGCACGTCTTCCAATGCTCGGTGCTAGCGTTTTTGAAGTGCAGGGTAGGCGCTTAAGAGTTCGGAAAAGCTCCCACTAGGGGCAAGACCTACTCAAGAGGCCGTTGTTTTCCGGCCGCAAAGATAAATATAAACTGTGAACACTATCGTTGAGATTCGTTGGGCGACAAATCATCAGTTTCCGGCAGGACAAAGACGATGATCGACCGGAATTTGGGTTTCCACCAATGAGATATTACGGATGCATGGATAACCCCGCGTTGAGTTGATGGCTTTTCCGACTTGGCAACGAGAAACTTGCATACGATCGCAGGTTTGGGGGTTGAAATGCCGATTTGAGATTGACTTTAAACTTCGATAAGCTTAGAGTTGTCGGTAAAGATGCAATGATGTCCCGAGACATTGGAGTGAGGACTATCATAAGGTGTCAAGGGTATAAATATGTGTACAGCCATGATAATCTCCGTTTAGTGGAATTCGCCTTGCGACCCACGATTTAAACACCGTTGAAACCTTCCGATAACTTGGCCATGCGCTCCTTGCAAATTATTTCGGTGCTTGGGGCACTGTTTCTCACCACTGTTCAAGCCGTGACTCTCCCAGCTGGAGTACCCCGCGATATTTCAGAGTTCAGAGATAAACATCCCTACGCTCCACCCAAGCATGAACACCGCAGAATCATCCGGATTCGGGCATCCACAAATAACGCAGATGATGTGTCGGATGAGTTCAGGAGGGGTGTACGCAAAGCAAATGGCGGAGGAACCTTGCATCTAGCCAAGGGAAAGACATATGTCATAGGTAAAGCTCTTGACTTGACTGGACTGGAAGACATTCACATTAACCTAGAGGGTGAGATACGAGTAAGTTGTTGTGATACAACGTGAAAGTATATAGACATCTGACAGCCTTAGTTCACTGATGACGTTGAGTACTGGCAAGAGAATGCCTGGTACCATCCATTTCAGAAGTCGATCATGTTCTGGAAGTGGGGAGGAAAGGACATTAAAATCTACGGCAATGGTGTCATTGAAGGCCAAGGGTATGTCAAACCCTATACCTTTATGCGGACAAAGCTAATGATGGTAGGCAACGGTGGTGGAATGAGTTCGAGTCTGGAACTGGTTCGTAAGTGTATCTCAATTCAAACAAACCATGCAGACCAACTAACCGATTCGCAGTATTCTAAACCCTGACAACAAATACTATCGCCCCATTCTGTTCTACGCCGAAAACACCACCAACTTGGATGTTTCCGGAATTCATTTGAAGGACTCACCCTGCTGGAATAACTTCATCGTCAGCTCCAACAACGTCAAGTACACAGACGTTGTCGCAACCGCACTGTCCAACAACGGCAGTATCATTCCCAAGAATACTGATTTCATGAACACCATGAATACCTCAGCTGTGCGAATTGAGAGAACCTGGGTCAACATTGACGACGACTGCTTCTCGCCGAAGCCGAATAGCTCCGACCTTTACGTAAATACCATGTATTGCAATGGCACTCACGGCCAGGTTTGTGTCATTAACCATGATCGACAGTGCAAAGCTAATACGGTGTAGTCCATGGGATCGCTTGGTCAGTACAAAGGCGAGGTCTCTAATGTCTACGACGTGCACATTGAGAATGTTTGGATGATGAACGGAGATGTAAGTTCCAAACTCTTCTATGGTGATAATATCTAATTGTTGCAGTACTCGGCAGCTCGTATCAAAGTTTGGGCTGGTGAGGAAACCGGCACAGGGTTCGTCAACAACGTAACCTTCAAGTAAGTCTCCCCAAGGATGTCACGAACGACCTTTGCTCAACGGATATTAGAAACTTCTGGGTCGCTAGAATGGACTACGGCATCTTCCTCGACTCATGCTACTTCAATATCTCAGCCGAAGAATGCAATGCTCACCCGTCAGGCATGCAAATAACCAACATACACTTTGAGAACTTTACTGGGTACACATCTGGTGTTTATGGCAATGCTGTAGCTAGGCTGTCATGCTCAGCTGCTGAAGATGCTATTTGTGCAAACATCACGGTCAAAGACTTCAATGTCAAGACTCCTTGTGGCGGAGACCCTGTCATTATCTGTGATGGGATGCACGGGGATATTGGCGTTGATTGCGTGCCGTATGATAGTGACGAGGCGAAAGCGGCGTTGAACGCAAAGTGCAAGACTCCCATGGCGGCGATTGACACGGATCCTTGGGGCAGTGGACTTATTGAGAAGATGAAGGGCGCTTTCCATCCACAGTAGATATCACAGTCAAGGAAAGTTTGCAATGGGAGATGAGAATGCGCAACAGCTAGATAGATCTCAATTGATAGACACTAAATCCTACTCACTGTCAAACAGTAAACTCGTGATAACCCGATCCAACAGTCTTCGTTTTCTGCGTACCCGGCAACGTAACCTTGGCCTTCGTGTTCGGCGGAATCCTAACCTTGAGGTGAAACTTCCCATTCGTCACAGTCCAATCCGTGGAGATGGTTCCATACTGACTAACATACGTTGCACTTGCATGAGAAAGGTTACCTCCTGGAATAGGCGCAATAGCGACAGTCTTGTACCCAGGCTCCAAAGGTGCGATTCCTCCAATGACTTGATGCATCCAATTGGCGACAGATCCAAAAGAGTAATGGTTGAAGCTGGTCATCTCACCGGGATTGACGGTGCCATTGGGCAGCATACTATCCCATCGCTCCCAGGTTGTTGTACCGCCCATTACGACTTGATATAGCCACGATGGAACCTTCTCTTGGAGAAGCATGCGGTAGAAGACATCTGTGGCATTGATACCGGTGAGTGCAAATCCAAGGGGTGAAGTACCTGCGAAGCCAGTACCGACAAGATAGTCATTGTTCTTGATGATATCTCGCAGGGTGTCAGCAGCCGCCTTCTTCTGCTTGTCGTCCTTGAGAAGGTCAAAAGCTAGGGACAGAGCATAGGCGGTCTGGGTTCGGTTGGCCAACTTGCCACCTGGTGCCCAAGAACTCTGGAACTCTCGTTTGAGATCAGAGCGTTGAGTCTGGTACTTCTTGGCCAGTTTGGAGTCGCCAAGGGCCCCAATGATCTGAGATAATGTCTCGGTCATCTTGATCAAGTACGCATCCGAGACCAAGATCTTGTGCGTCGTCGCAGCCCCGGGGTCGTCGGAGGGTGCAAGAGGGTCAAGCCAGTCTCCAAACTGAAAGCTACTGCGGTTCCAAAGACCAACATCGTTTCGCGGAATACCAGTATCGATCCAATTCTGGGCTTGTGGGAGGTGTTCTTGGAGTAGCTTCTTATCACCAAAAGCCTGGTAAATGTTCCATGGGTTGGCGACAACCACGTCTCCCCACACTGATGCTGGCTTGGGAGGTCTGTCCAGAAACCAAGGGATAGAAGGGACGTAAAATGGGGGAACCATCTCGTTCTGGGACATTTCGGACCAGATGTCCTTGTGCCAGCCCTTCCAGAAAGCCGATGTGTCGTACAGGTAGTTCGATGTAGGGCAGAAGGCGTGTGCGTCACCGGTCCAGCCAAGACGCTCATCTCGCTGGGGGCAGTCTGTAGGAATGCTCAGGAAGTTACCCTTCATAGACCAGCGGACATTGGAGTGGAATTTGTTAAGAAGAGGGTTGGAACAGTTGAAGTAACCAGTCTCTTCCAGATCTGTATGAACAACGATGGCCTTGACACTATTCCCATCCAAGGGAGTCTCTTTAGGCCAGCCATCAAGTTCAGCGTAACGAAAACCGTGGAATGTGAACTTGGGCTCCCACTGAATAGGTCCCTTACCACTGAGAGTAAGGTAGTCCTCAGCCTTGGCTAGTCGAAGAGGTCGAATAGCCAATTCACCATCCTCCAGAACCTCGGCGTGTCGCAGTCGGATAGTGGTATTCTTGGGACCATCGACGTTCAATTGAAGCCAACCAACGAGATTCTGTCCAAAGTCGACAAGCTGTTTGCCAGAGGTGGATTTGAAGAAGCGCTGCGGCTTGACCTCCTCAACGCGTCGGACAGGCGGCTGTTCAGCAGGAACAAGTTCGCCGTCCACAGCCGGAAGAAGACGAGTGTCGGACCAAGAAGAACTCTTGAACCCAGGTTTCGACCATCCTTTGATGTCAGCTTCAAGAGTTGCGTTGTAGCGGTCTCCATCGTAGATCTCGCCCGCGGTAGCAGGGCCAAAGCCTGACTTCCAGGTGGTGTCAGTGACAATCTTAACTGTCTTTCCACTCTTGGATTTCACATGAAGCTGCGCCAGAAGACCAGTAAAGTTGCCGTAGATGTTTCGTTGACCGCCTGCGAATCCCATTCGTCCAGCATACCAGCCTTCACCGACAAGTGCACCTATCGCATTTGAACCTGGGGTGAGGAGCTTGGTCACATCATAAGTGTCGTAGACATGGCGATGGTGGAAGGACTGCCAGCCCGGAGCCAAGACACGGTCGCCGACCCGCTTCCCATTGATTTCCGCCTCGTAAATGCCCAGGGCGGTGATGTAAAGCCTAGCCGAGGCAATATCATCAGGAAGCTTGAAGTCCTTGCGGAAGTAGACAGGACGTTTGGCCGCATTGATGTCGACCTTGATAGTCGAGGCGATGGGCTTCACATTCTCCCAGCTCTTCTTGAAGAGTCCTGTCTCGACAGAGACCCAATCTGACCAGGGCGTCGAGGGCTGCTTTGACCGTCCATGAGCACGGACTCTGACGGAGACAGGTTGGGCTTCTTCGAGTGGAGTATCGGGCCAGGGCTGGTAAAGAGAGTCGGAGGACTTGGAGGAGAAAGATTTGGGTTTGTCGCTGACGCTGCGAGAGACTTGGATGTCGTAAGAGCTCTGCTCCCAGTCAGGAGCATCACCGTCGAATCTCCATGAGATTCTTGGTGCCGTCTCTGCGATGCCCAGAGGTGAGCTGTAATGCTCAAAAGAGACCCGAGAGATTGACAGAGCCATCTCTGCTGAGCTTGCTTGGCAATAAGACTGACATTAAGGCTGCTTGATCCCTCATTTTATAAACGTGTACAAGCATACACTAATCCTATTCCACGGTACAAAATTCGGACCTTCACAAGGACCGAGGTCTACTTTCACTATTGATCATCATCGAAAATACCGTCCTCAGCCTTCTCGCTGATTGATACCCCGAGAGTGTTCGATCATCTTGACCGAGTGTTACATTGCGGGGAAGAATAAAATGAACTGGCTGGGGTAAAACGCGGGGAAATAAAGATGGACATCTCATGACAGGTCAGGGTTTGTCATCGCTGTAACATAACCCGTCGATCTGGAAACATATGCCGTCATCCACACATGGTTGCTATCGTAGCAACAATACCCCGAAGTGTTTAACGTCCAGGACGTGGTTATTAAGATAACAATTCATCATAATTAAGAAAAGATAATTGCCTTCAGTGTCGGGTCAAATCTCCTGACCTTTCAGTCAATTTACGCGTTCTTTATTACGATACATGTCATTGAGTGACGGTGGATGGTTATGCATACAGGCCTTTTCCAAATCGGGACTAAATACTCCGCTGCTCAAATAGAGTTCTGTTTATCCTCGGATTTTCCGAGAAACAGCATCGGAAATCCCGCGTTTTATTCATGGTCTCGTCAACAACTCCACATGATTCACTAAACACCGACCTTTGTAATCAAGGTTTAGAAACGGCCCGGAACTTTTGATTGCCTGAGGATGCAATATTGCAAGTAGGCCCATATAAGGTTAGATTGACAAAAAGGTCTTGAAATCCCTGCAAAGTATATCAGGTGGCGCGCAATATCAAAGGTTACCACGTCTCTAAACTTTTGGGCACCAAAGTATCTATGACCTTTATCTTATCAAGAACTAAAGTATGGATATTTCCCAAAATGAAAAGCTTCCCTGATGTTGCAAAATGCTTCCTTCTACCTAAGATAACCCGTGCCTATTGAAGCAAGATCGTGAGCCGAGAGAAACGAGGCCGTACCAAAGATATCCATATAATTCTACAATTACAAGTGAAAGATGGCTTCTTCGTCCCCTTTGCGTCTACGGTATTACTATTTGCTATGCTGATACAAACGGCCACTCTAACGAAGTAGTGATTCTGTGAAGATCAAGTGCCTAGAAGGCCATAGCAAGAGAAGGCCCGAGGAACAGGATTCGCTGATATCTTCCACAGATGCCGTTTCCGACAGTCCACTATGCCAGTCTGCTCCTCGAATGCAGTAAGTCTGCGTATACACAGCTCAAAGTTGAGCCTCATCTCTTTCAACATCGGGTTGTTTCTATCCTCCATCAACCTGCCCTCATCATCTTTCACGAAAGAAAGGTAGTCCATTGGCAAGAGCCAGAATCCAGTGGCAATCTCTGTTCCCTTTGCCCTGAGATCATCGATAAACAACCCAGCTACACATTGCCATTTCTTGACTCTGTTTGGGAGGCACTGGTGCAATGTGTCTCTATGGCTGAACATGCAGCCATAGCTGACTTCGTGCGAGAGCGTGATTTTCTTTCTAGCCAGCAGACGGAACCAGAAGCAAGCACTGAGTCTCATACCCTCTATAGGTAGGTATTGAGGTGTATTGATTCTGGTCCTTGCATCCTCGAATTCGGGTAGGTAGAGACGAATGGGTACCAATGGCCAGGCTAACCCACGAAGGTTGACACATCGCGGATCCAGACATCCTGGTATGGTATCCTGAAAGCTGACGTTCCGCAGTCTTTTGAGGCCGTCTTTCCATAACTGACCCTCTATCGCATCTTTTGGAAACGAGTCGTACCGACATTCCAAACCGTTATAACCAAAGAAATTCACCTTCAGGTCAGGGGCTAAGTTGACAAGGCCAACGTGCAAACGGTCCAGGGCCCAAACACAATGAGCAAAGCGGCCGGACCCTTCTGTGAGTCCCATGCATATGGTGTCCGATTCGGGACGAATGTAAAGCGTTCCCTTTTCGTACCGCCCCGGTTTCATATAAGTACACGGAATGTGCACTCGGTAGTATCTTTTTCCAGCCCAGCGCGACTCCGCGTTGCCGTGGAAGAACTTAATTATGGCTGCTATGTCGTCAACCATAACGCCATATTCCTTCGTCGACTCCGGATTGACTTTGGTCTCTTGTCCGTTGGTCAGTCTGGGAGTAGTTGGGAGTTAGGTACGTTGAAAAGTTCCTTGTCGAAAGGCCTGCCGTGGAGCAACCTCATAGTCTGTGCTGCATTGCTGCTTATTCGTCAGCATCATAGCACATTTGACATGGACATGGACAAACCCTTACTCGCAATCCTCACCCAGGTTTTAAACATGTATGTTGAGAACTCTGTCTTTGATGAGGGCTTCTTTCCAGATCATGTCCTGAATCTCGATAGGGAGTTGAGTGAATTGAGGGACAGTTGCCCTTTCGTTGCTCTCAGGAGTGAGAAGATGAAGGTTGAGTCCAGACATGTTGGTGTTGGGAAGTTTTGTCAATGATGAGATGAAAAAGAGAAAGACAATAAACAAATGGAGTTCGATCCTTGTGCAACTTGTGTCTCTGCTTGCTTTTATAGTCTTGCTCTGCGAAGAATACTCGCGCACTAAAGTCAAACGAAACGAAGAAGCTTGGCATGTCAAACTTTGAGTTTTGCGTGTGAGTTCTGATACTTCAAATGCTAAAGGGAATCTTTGAAGTATAAGTTGGGCATGGCTGTTCAGAGCTATACTATTTGATTATACATAAAGCTTCGCGGATGATGCCTTGAGTGGTATGCAGACAGGAAAATAACACTGAAAGGATATTAGAGGTAGGAAGGAAACCAACTTCTGTGAGAGTATCCATCCGGAAGTCTTCTTCACTGGTAACCAAACATCCGTGCTATAGCATATAGATAAATTCTACTTAGCTCTGCACTATAATTACCAGTAAGGTGAATAAAGGAAGAGTTTTCTCAGCAGGTTGGTAAGTCACATGACACGAAGTCTGCTGTAAGTAGATATTGGTTGTGAACATCGCAGAAGGAACATAGTTTCTGTTCGTGTGACTCCTCGTGAGTCCTTTCTTCATCTAAGATTACTTAGATTAAAGGGACAACGGGTTCTTATATAGCAGGAATTGGATATTCTTGTTCCCTGCAAATATATACAGTGATCACTGATCTAACTCACATATGTCCGGTTCAATCTTTAGACCTGGTACTGCTACGAGGATACAGTAATATCAGCACCATTCTATATACCTTTTTACATCTACGCCTGTGTTATGTCTTCGGCCATCCCTCTTTTGCTGTATTTTGTGTCCAACTGATTCAAGAAGCAGCTAGATCGTTCTAAGCGAGAAGAGACTTTCGAAACCGAACTAAACTGTGGAGATTTCGGTATAGCTTCTGATTGGCTCCTCAGGGCTGTAAAGAAATATGTCTTGCAATCAAATAAAGTTGCTCATACTTTAACTTTTTGTGGCGATCCGTCGAATGAGCTGCTGACTCACCTTGCGGACTTCAGAGACCCGAACCTTCAGGACATTATTAGGCTTTTATCAAGGGAAATGGAGACAATGGGGGCGAACTTGACCAAAAGTCCCAGTGTGTTACATAAAACATCTAGAGCTGGAAGCAGAACATCATACACGCTCATGTCGTGTATATGAGGTTTGCATCCCTCTGCGTGCACCATGGATCATTTGAATGGGCTGCAATCCTATTATTGTCGTCGGACTTTTGTCGGGATGTCGACGTTAACAGGCAAGGTCGTGACTTTAAGCTTATTACGAAAGTATGTTGCAGTTAAAGACCTGTGGCAGAGACCTTAACGTTACCGCACGAAGGTTAATTGGCTAGTCGGCCCAAAGGAGACTGACTTTACACGTGTCACTCTGGAATTTTGACTCAATTACCAAAGTTCAGAACCTCTTGAAATAAGAGCCGGTGGGTACCTACACTGTTAACCTTGATAGACTTGATCTTTGAGGTGTTAGAGGATCATGCGTTCCAAATGTCCAAGTTCTTGTAAGCAAATTGTGTGATGATGCTCTTCACTAAAGCTTGGGACAGCCCTAATCAGGAATCAAGCAGATTCAAGTGATCTAATATTAGAACGCCATTGAGCTGCCTCTAATTGAGATATTCTGGGGCGCGGAAAAGACTTCTATTCTACTATAGCCCCTGTCTTGCAGGTATCCAAATCACGCGGTATTAAACTCATGTTCTTTGTTTGTAGGTGGCCTCGCCCATCGCGGTATTGCCGATCTTGCTGTAACTCAAAATGTGGTCTTGTCGCATGATATCACCATTTAGGACCTGGCGCATGTTTACTCGCAGGCAGTAACACGAACCATCTCCAATCCTTCCAATCCTCAGTCTCAATATCTCACTGGAAGTCGTTCGGTTAGCATTATGAGAGTCATTTTGTCGGTCACCAACATGTATACTCCATGCAACTTTAATTGCTTCAGCTGTAGGGCTCGATTGGAAGTGACTCCAGAGAGACTTGCGCGTGGCGGCATGCTCAGAGACTTCATGGTAAACGTAAATATAAAGAATCCGCACAAACACAAAATCAGTCACAATGTGAGCACAAATCTTGAGCGAAAGGTAGTATCGCTATTAGGCTTCCGGACCTTTCTATAAGTTCAACATATCCCCTTTCTTTCTTTGGAATGATCTTTCTCCTTCTCTCTTCCTACAGAAGTATTTGTTTACCTTCTACCTGAGGTTATCTGATTACACTATCAACAGCCCTCGATGAGTATGGGCTAGACTCTCATCACATACTGGAATTGATCTAAGTGACGAAGGATCATTTCCATTTACAAAACTCCACCCAAGAACACCACCACTCCCGACCACCTATAAGCTAATGAAGCGACCTGCTGGCGACCATGACAACTCTCTTGAGGACATTAGGAATGATTCAGAGAAGCGACCGAGAATGGAACAAGATCAGATCGGGAGGCATCAGGCTTATCCTTTTAGGCCTGAACACAGGCCGTTCGTTCTTCCAGATGACAATGGAGTGGCCGGGCCCAGCCCTCTTACTACGCCTGTCCAACACTGTGATCTCTACAATAATCCAGATGACGCCGCTCATGGGATGGATGTACCGATGTCCAAGATGATCAATAACCTTTGCAACCATCTTCCACTCTCTCCTGCAACATCCCGTTCTTCAACCCCTGTTAGCGAGGATGTCTTCTCAATCACTCATTCCAATCTTGACTCTCCGCCTCGGAGCCCTGTTACAGACCCCGGCGAGGATTATCTGTCAAGTAGGCTGCGAAACTCCTTTGCAGACTGTACTTTGCAAAGCCCTCGCCCAATATCCTCTCAAACTTGCTCAGAGTCTCCTCCCTGCTTGCTTTCACCAGAGTACTATCAGGACCCTCCCTTTTTTAAGCCCACCCTTACCTCTGTCTTCGCAGACAAGAGCACCTTCCTCTCTCATATGGACATACGGTTCGCTAGCATGCCTTCTGAGATTGAGCCGAGAGACGCTCCTGTCTGCTTTGAACAGCAGCGCCTGGCAATGGAGAACTCTTTTCTTCCCGACCCACAGGAACGGGCTCTGTCTTGGATCATGTCGCACTACACCACTGCCATGTCATCCCATGGGCCCCTCGAAAGATTTCCAGGCTATTATACGGAGGAAGATTATCCTGAGATTGAAATTACCTGGGAAGACACTTCTAGCAGCTATGTAGACTGTGATCCCATTCTGCCTGAGGTTGGCATCAAGAAATCTTCGAAAAGCCAGACAATGTACACATCTATGGAGATTGATCCTTACGGCTTTGGTATGAGCAGTTTCAATATTGCCAGATTGCCAGAGTGGGTTCGCGCCAGGATCATGTCTTTCTGTACTGAGCCAAAAGACCTCATTACCCTGATCAAATCATCTCCAGTCTTCCTTCAACCATTTTGTCGGAACCGTCGTGCCATCGTCAGCCAAGTCATCAAGGGCATGAGGTTTCGCTTCGGCGATGATATGCCTCACAGCTGTCTTATGGCAGCACGGCTCCGTAATATGGAATCAAAGGGTGCTGAGGGCAGTCCTGAGGATCTCAAGGCCACTGCCAAAAGAACCATCAAGTCAATTTTAAGGCTCCCTCCAAAGGGGGCTCTGCTCCATCCCTTGTACAGTCTTCGGCTCCTTATGTTTATCTCTGACACCCTTGATAAAGCTGAAATTGTGATGACAAGCTATGCGCATCAAGCATGGACAAATAAAACTGGGGTCAAGAAGCTGGGACCGTCTCATACCGCTGGAGATCTCGTGCTCTCTCAGACTGAGAAAAAAAGGTTCATAGATGCTATCTGCCTCTACCATGCTTATTGCATAGCTTTCTTCTCTGAAAATGCGATTTCATCTTATGATGACACCACGCTACGGCAGAGCTTCCTTGAAGATGATGGCGTACCGGGTGAAATCATCAAGCGGTTCTACAGCATCACACTCTACCTATACCACTTCTATCATTATTGGATAAGTATTGCTATAATGAAAAGGCACTATGACCTTTCTGCAAAGGGCGAGGACCCCAGCCTTTTTCTTCCTTCGAAAAAGCACATCGGCCAACTTGTCAACCATTTTGTCTGTAGCGGGCCAAATGTTTTCCGAATGCTGCAAGACATGGGGGCTCCAGGACGGTATGACTTTATTCTAAAATTGCTTGATCGCTGCGAGACAGATGCAGAATATCTCCAGAAAATCACGTCCTCGCAGAGCAGAGGAGACAAGCAAGTCTGGGCATATCGCGAGATGGCGGACCTTAATCAGCAAGCGGTACGAACGGCACAGCATTTCTGGGATCCAGTTCTTGTCGGGAGTATAAAATGACGTGCCATCGCTAGCCCGCGACTGAGCTATAGTTGCGAAGCAAGCCTGACGCCTAGCCTTGCTCAACACTTTTTCTTCACTACCTCGGTATAGACTTTAAACAAGCTATGCTGTTTTTCATCTGAAAATTAGAAAACTAATAAATAATAATACATGTTTCTGGAATTAATTATTACCAGACTGCCATAAACATTGATCATTACGACAAGGGCTGAGGCCCAGAGAGCACTCAGCTTACCTTCGACTCGACAATTACAGCAGCGTAGATATGTTCATTTTTAAAACATCAAAGATTAGGTTAGAGGCTGACGGCCTGTGCTGCTTTTTCTAGTTTGCATCTCCATGTTAGCATCTATAATGGCATCTCTAATCCGAGTCCGAACTATTACTTGAATCGTACTTCCCAGTTCCCTTCTTAAACTTCGGCTCCGGCATATAAAGATGCGTCAGATTATGCGTCTCTCCTCTCTCCATTCCACGACACGTATTTCCTGCATCAAAGCACTTCTGACACGTATCCCAATCTCCATTATTGCAAATACCACAATAGTAGAACCCTCCCTTGATCAAGAGGTTGCACACGTCGCAGTAATACTTGGGATACACCTTGACCAAGTTATGCTTGCCCTTGCCTTTACAGACCTCTCCTTGGGCAAGACAATCACGGCAGATATCGTAGTCACCACCGTCGCACTTCTTGCAGTGTGCGTAGGGACCGCTTATGACCTGATCGCAGATGTTGCATTCGAGGTCGACTTCCCATGCTGGAAAGTGGGCAAAGTCGGAGAAATCTTCTGCCGTGCGGCCATGCTTCTTGGCTTTGCGTTTATCTGGGAACACGTTAGTATCCTTTCAGAAAGGTATCGTATTTTATGTCCATCTTACCAATTCGTTCTTTGACAAAATATCCGGCTGCACCACCTGCAGCAAAACCTCCAGCTGCGGCCAGGAAGCTCGATGACTTCTTCTCTTTCTCTGGAAGACTTGGTCGGGAGTCTTGCGGATTGGCGTACTGTGGCTGACCCGGATGGATCATCTGTCCACCATGGCTTCTGTTATTCGAGTTTAGACTTCCTGGAAAGGCTGGCATGCCTTGAAGTGGCGGGAGGTCAGATGGAGCTTGCCAAGAGCTTCTGCCAGAAGTTTCGACGTAATACCATTGCTGTGACTGTTCAGACCAATATGGCACCCATCTAGGAGGCGTAGGGCATGGATGGCCATGACCAGCAGTACCAGGTGCCACTATCGTTGGAGGCGATTGGATCGAATGATTGTTTGGGGCTGCAGGAGCGCCGTAAGGGGCGTGTGCTGACGCGAACGATTGCACAGGCTGTCCTGGAGGTGCCGGTGATGACGGCCATTGTTGATGCTGAGGCTGCTGAGGAGGCTGGTAAATATTGTAAGCTGGTGGCTGTGGACTTTGAGTTTGATGCTGGGCGTAATGTTGGTCTGGGTATGACTGCTGCGACTGTCCGTGGTATGACTGATACCCGGAATTCTGTTGGTTCTGTCCAGGGTAGGGAGGTTGTCCATGTCCTTGCTGCGGGTTCTGGTATTGATTGTTGTAGGACTGATAGCTCTGTTCAGTGCTTTGAGGCGCTGGCGAGGGCGCTATCATACACTGGTCAGTGGATCCGATTGAAAGTCAAATATCAGAGCGCTTCACCTCCTTGTTGCTGCCCAAGGCGTTCACTCAGATTGAGCCCTTCAAATTCCTTCTTGAACTTATTCAAGAACGACATACTGTCAATGTTCTTGTCGTTGAAATGAGAATAAACAGGGAAAATGGATGAGACGTCGCGACGGAAATTTTTAAGATAAAGATCCCTGCAAAATCAATGTCTGCGCTCGAGGATCAATCAACGTAAGCGAGGGCTTATCTCGAAGGAATGGTTCTGAAACGTGAGACTTTATATTTCAAGGCTCCAATCCGTCATCGGAGGATTTAACTAACCATTACCAAGGCTTGGAGCTCGTCCCTTTGCTTGGCAGGATCAGATTGCTTGTCGGTTGACGATCCTACGCTAATCAGCCTAAGCGTTGGAGCAGTGGGGAGCTAGCCAGCCTTAGAGGGGACTGATCATTGGACATCTGTATGCGATTGCCCTAGAGATTGGTGCTTTTAAAGAAGATGATATCATCATTCTGCAGAGAACTTCTCAGCTGAAACTGGCACGGTATTTGCATCCAATACTAGCTGGCGATTGACATGCTGATCTATTTTGAGAGGCCTCCTTGACGTTCGTGGGAGGAAGCGGGGATTTTACTCAGCCCTGTGAGGCTGTGCTTAAGCTTCCTGTATGATCCTTGACCAAGACTGAAGGATTTGAGCACTGCTGACTTGATGACCGTGAGATCTAGAGGTACAGTAACTGGGTATTCGCGATATGTACAGACTTAGGATAAACACGCTGTTTTAGGCCGGCAAGAGATCTGTCAGCCCAGATTGTAAGAAGAATGAGTATATAAGATATATCTGCCAAGAGCTCACTGATTGCCAGCATCAATCAGACTCTAAGGTATTAAGCTAGTTCGTGCTCTTTGCGCTTGGATCTCCATTGGTTCTCATACAAATTACTGTTCTGATAGGCCAGTCTCCGCCTCCCACCACGCAAGAACCTGCACTGCAGACACTGTCTTTGGATGTTCAGGGCCAAGTGATTCTCTGTAACCATCCACGCAAGCTTGTTGTAGCGACAGAGCTTCTGCGCGATGTCCCATGTCCTTCATGATACTAGCCCCAAGGGCCAATGCGCCTATTGTTCCAGGGTGATCTTTCCCTAACACCTTCGTCTTCTCAGCTAAGGCTTGTTTTTGGAGCTCATGGGCCTCATCAAGTCGCCCTCGTTTCCAGTATATCCAAGCTAGGTTGTTCATCCTCACCAGGGTATCTGGGTCGTCTAGACCCATCTCTATCCTTGATGCTTCTAGCAACTCTATGGCCATCTTTTCTGCCTTCTCGTAATGGCCTTGCCTTGAATATAGGGATACCAGATTATTTGTCAAGCTTAGGATCTCTGGAGATCTGTCTCCCAGGGTGCTCTTTCTGATTGTTATTAACCTAACGAGAAGTTCTTCGGCCTCATCATATCGACGCTGACGGAGATACGTGATTGCCAGATTATTCATCGACACAAGCGTCTCTGGGTGCTCCTCTCCTAGGTTTCTCTTTTCAATGTCCACGATCTGCAAGAGAGCATTTTCCGCTTCTTTAAACCTTCCTTGTCGTCTGTAGGCCGAAGCTAGTCCCCATAGGGAGACCCGCATGGTATAATGTTCCCCCCCCCCCCCCCAGACTCGGCAGGCATATGTCTATAACCTTATTGCATATCTTTTCTGCTGTTTTATACTGACCAAACCAGATGAAATATCTTGCTAAGTGGTTGAGCAAGTTTCCCCATAACTCCAAGTCTTTCTCTTCTGGTTTTTCCCTAATCACAAGGTCTAGGTGAGGTAGTAGTATCTGGCATGTAGACCTGTATTTAAAGTCATTAGCATCGAAATTGCGACACATTGAGATCAAGAACAGTCGCTTCAACTTTGGCAAAGTGTCCGAAGACGAGATCCAGGCTCTGGTGCATGTCTGCACGGTAGCGTGTAACTCAAAGACGTCGCGAACTGCCGTTACGGAGACAAGGGAATAGCTGCGAAGCACGTCTAGATCATCTTCAAAATCATCAACCTTGTCTTTCGAATCCGCAGGCTCGCCGTTGTAGTAATGAAGTGCAAACTCTGGGATTCCCTTGTGATCAAAAAGGCTCATGAATGATAAAAGATTGGCTGCCGACGGCCTTTCGTGACGGATCTTCTCGAATGTAACTTGCCAAGTGGTAATCACAGAGTTGGAAACAGTCTCGTCTCTGCGAAGATCACCAAGATCCACTTCAAGCAGGCTGTTTTTCTTCTGATCGCTTTCTTGGAATGCTTCCAAGTAGCTTTCAACAGATTCACGGGGTGAGCGTCGGTTGATGTAGGCTGCGGCTTGGGTGATAGCGAGGGGGATGTAATCCAAAGCCTGAAGGAGCTCAACAGCAGCGTCATGCTCGAATTCACCTGTGAGTTTGTTTGTGATAAGATGAAGGCCTTGAGCCTCGTCCATGGTAGACACTTGGAAGATGTTCTTGTGACTGCCAATCAGCCTTTCCGCAACATCGAGGCTGCGAGACGTGACCAGGATGGTGCCATTGTAGCGCTTGGGTAGGAACGATGCCAACGACCGCTCGTCTGTGCCTTTGGGATAGAAGAGATTAATGTCATCGGCATTGTCGAGAATCATCAGCCAAGGACCAGATTCATCGTTCTGTAGCCAGTCGCGAACAAGAGCAAGGATGTCCGTGCTTGGCTCGTCTCGCTTGGGTAGTTTCATCCTCTCTGCTATAGTGCGGTAGGCTTCTTCGAATCTCGGTTTTGAACTTGCATGGACCCAGAATATATTGACATCAGAAGCCTCGTCGTTGATAGAATAGGCAAAATTAATTGCAACTTGTGATTTACTGCGTTGTGTCAGCGGACAGTATCGTGAGAGCAACGGAGATACATACCCAAACCCTCCCATGCCTACAAGGGCCATGCGGCCAGTAGAGCTGCTGTACTTGTCTCTGAGCCACGCCGTCATATCTGGACGTGCCACAAAGTCGTTATCTCGATCGAAGGGGACATTGAAGCAGGGCGCACGAGCAATCCCGGTTTCTCCCTGCTGTTGAAGCGACAAACCCTCGACCCTTTGCGACATGTCGAGGAGAATTGTTCTATTGAGGTTAGTGGAGCTATTGGTCTTCGGAGTTACCGACTCACGTTTGATCGACTTGCAGACACAGCGTAATTGTCTGCTTGTAGTGCTCAAGATTTGATACGACCGTACTGATTTCCTTGCTGTCGAACGGCCACTTAAGCGCGCGTAGACCAAATCGACGCATGGCCTTCCGCGCTCTCCCAGGGTGGAGTCTATCCTGGACTTCTGCTAGTTCTGTTTCGCATGCATTCAACGAATCAACTAGCGACCGCGATGTCGCAAGCTTCGTATTCTTCGGATCATCGAGGAGTCGCTGGGCCGCTTCGAGGCATACGTTCAGGTCCTTCAGCCGATTCTGAAGTCGGGTAATGTCAGCCCTGGCATTTCCAGCAGCCGTTGAGTACTGGACGCAGAGTTTCCCGACTTTGGCGGAGAGTTCGACGATGGCGATGATGCTCGCGGCAAGCCCTACGGCCTCGGCCATTGTGAGCGATGTTTTTTTGCCAATTCTTCTCAATTTTGATGGGACTTGCCATCGCGTTTTATTAAAGAGCAGGTGAGGGGGTTTTGTTTTCAACCCTGTCTGCCCAATGAGGCTGTGGTGTCAGCTGAACCTGACGTGGCGTTTACAGACCAACAATGTTGGAAATTTGACGTCAGACTGCATTGTGCGCTGGGATGCAGATACTGCGATTTTAGTGTAAATTGATCAAGGCTCACTAGAGCATGAGCAGAAGGGAAGATACGAATCCGATATCTACAGTCATTCAAAATTCTCTATTCGTAACTGGCTCGCTATGCAAACTGTGCTGAGCTCTATCATTTGACAATCTAGTGGTCATAATCCCATGTATGTTGTTTCCGCTTTGATATTGTATCTGTGTCATCCGTGTAACGCCATGCCCAAAACGCCCTTGAAATGCAAAGTAAATATTCGTATCTCCTCAAATTTATGCAATAGACTCTGTTCTTCGAGAGCGTCGACGTCGTCGCCCTTCATGCAATGGCATAGACCGATGCTTATTCACCGCCGCCAAATCAAGAGTCGATTCAGTAGCAGCTCTCTTAACAACTTCCATAGAACCATCTTCCTCGATAGTCTGGATAGTCATCTCTCTCTTTTCATCCTCAATCAACTCAATCTTCTCTCCGACACCGAGAAGTCGCGGTGTATCGGAAATCTTGGGCTTTTCGGACAGGCCCATCCAGGCTAGAGTCTTCTCCCATATTCCCGGTGGTGGAGGACTCCACATTCCGACATCAAAGGTATAGTGTTGTTGCTCGTCGGGGAGGTTGAGCCATACGAAGGGTCTGTTGCTGTTGATCCGTCCTTCGATGACAAAATCGCCAATCTCCTCGGGGATTCGGATTGGTTCGGGAATGAGAATTGTTTGGTAGGCTGGTACGATGAGATGAAGCTGGACAGGTCGGCAGAACTGTTTTCGTCGTGCTTTTGACATCTCTCGCTTCGTGATGCGTTCTCGAGCTGCGAGCATGAACATGAAAACGGTGTCGAGCTGGTTGGTGTATCCGCAGAATCGAGGACTTAGTGGCTTCTCTTCGACGAGATGAAAGAACTTGGGATACCAATCGGTATCGGGATGGTAGAGAAAGAACCAATGATCGCGTTCCATATCGACACTAGATTGACTTAATCGTTCCCGAATCATGTCGAACACATATTGTGGAAAGTCTCGTTGAGCCGTGAGCGCCGCCTGAGCCTCAAGACTAGTTGAAATCTCGCCCAGCTTGGTCGCAATGAGGTTCAAAGCCTGAACGCCCTGATACGTCTGAATGACATTCGCGCCCATGCCCAACGTCGTAGCGACAATACTAAACTGATGAAACAATCTCGTACTATCAACTAACGACTGGCCCATGATATGCATCTGCGGAAGGATGCTCTGGGCGCCCTTGATGGTCTGCGACGCGCTAGAAAGGAAATCGTTGGCATGTTGGATAACGTCTCCGACTTTGGAGATCTTATTCGCAGCCTGTACGATCTTAATGACGGGCGCTGCAGAGGCGCAGGTGCTTGCCACTTCGAGGGCTGCTGCTTGAAATTTTCTGTCGCGGACTGCTTTGGTGAAGAATTCGTCGAGGCCCATGATGTTAGTTTCAAAAGAGTGTGTCGTTGGGTCAGAGAGAGAAGCACGTAGGATGGGTTTGGAGGAGGCCGTAGAAAAAGGCGGTAACTGAAGATGGATACGGCTTATCGATGTGGCGAATGTGATTGGTTTAGCGAGGTTTAGCGAGGCTAGTATAGCCAATTGGAGATGGACAGCTGGTGAAGTGGATAATTTGCGGCCCAACGTGAGACGCGTATCATAACAAAAAGAGTCATCGCCTTGAAATCAGGGACGAGAATTATGACGCAGATGATCACGATAGAGATAAAGAGCTAGAGCTAGAAAGACCCTCTTTGTGGATGGTCTCGGTAATGGGAGCCTGGTAGCTGGATCGTAGCAACGAGCTGAGGGAGCTAAGAATAGCTTCAGGGGGGAGCTTCAGAAGTGGGCCGCCAAGATCTGCAGAAGAAAAGCTTTGATGCACAACTCAGCAGATCATCTTATGCACGTTTGTGAAAATGCGTAATTGTTATGCCTAGCGTAGTTTGAGAATCTTGTAATTGAGATCGTGAAGAGCCACGAACGATAGGATCAAAGAACTCGAGACCTGTTGAGTGGTTAAAGATAAATAGTATTAATTACAGAATTAAAACACTATCATTAACATCAGTGAGGCTGGGAATATACAAATGACAGGCCCTCAACTTTGCTAATCACCAGACTAATCTTATTGCTTCTGCATCTTAGCCCAAGCAATGGTCGCACCCAGCCTATCCCCAGACTCATAAAATAAGTAAGTATTCCCTCCAGAACTCGCAATATCCGGCGCTGCAACCCGTCCAACATCTTCCCCCTTCCCTCTGGACTGATACAGCAAAATCGGCTCAGCCCCAACATCCCGCAACGTCTGATCAATAGTCCTCGCGTAAATCTTGCCCGTGGAACCATGATATATAACATACGCCTGACCATTCCATGTCCAGTAATTCGCACCCGAGACATCCGTCCCCTCAGGTCCGCCAGGTTGGACAACGTAGTCCGAATCCACAGTCCATTTACGACCGTCGACAGACTCAGCGAGTCGGATTTTGCGCCTGTTGTCTTTTTCGTTGGCCATGTAGAACATTGCGTAGTTATACTTGGAAGCTGAGTTGGGATGCGCAAAGACACGAGCGTAGCTTGATTCCGTAGTGTTGGAGCCGCTCATTTGGTTGTTGACTGCTACACCTCCATATCGAAAGTCAACGCCATTGCTTGACTCTGCCCAGCGAGTTTGTGTGTTATCGCCGTGGAAGTAAAGAAACATTCGCCCAGCATCAGAATTCCAAGTTGCATCTGGGCTTGAAACGTGAGGGACGGAGTAGTATGAATCCCACTTGTTGGCGATGATGGGGTTGTTCTCGTACTCTTTCCATGGCCCTTCGAGACTATCAGAGTACACGAGGGAGATTCCACCTGGGTTTTCGTGTGGTGCGTAGTAGAGATACCATTCTCCCAGAGGGTCGTCTAGATATTCCCCGGCATGAAAGATACTAGGGAAGATGAACTCGTTTGTTGGGTTGTACTCAAAGGTAGCTTTGTTGGTAACATGTCCCTTATACCAGAAGTTTGGCCAACCATCAGGTGCAGGAGCAATTTGTGCACTTGCAATAGATGCCAAAAGCGCCGCGCCTAATAGGTGAAGACTTGTAGTGAAGCGCATGGTGTACATATACAAAAAAGTCGCTGATTTTCACTGAAATACAGAACGGATAAGATCAACAGATCATCATAAAACACACGAGCATTTTATTCTCCTTTTATAAAGATCATTTCCATCTGCTGTATAACCAACACCCATTATCATCGGCATCAAACCGACACTCCCCGAAGGATGTGAGTCGTGCCAGCGCATGACAAGACAAAAAAAGCATGACCCATCCTCATCTCGCTAGTGTCAGCCTTGCAAGTAATTATGCGAGAGTCAGGGCAGCCCCTCGACTGGTCAGAGGAGGCGCGCAGTGTAACATCGGAAAATGAATCTGCATGCCAAGCCTGGGGTCGTGACTTGCATCTCCCCTAAATTTTGGTGGAGGGATCGGGTACCGGGTTATTTCCGGTGTTTCATCGTGTGACGCGGGCATGTGGCTTATGCCGTGGTTGGGATACTGACTTGTGTATGCATATTTAATTAGTACATGGACGGTAGTTGGGTGAACAACACGTCATTGGGGTGAGGTTATTGGTTGTTTCAGGTGATGATTCTGTATGTCAGCTTCCTAACGTGGCAGTATCTCGTCCGATGTAGCCGATGTTCAATGAGGAGAAACGATCTCAGCTAAGGATGTGGCTTGGCAATATCATGGTTGTTAGCGAGAATGCATAAATATTCGGTGTGGGATGGCTTTGCAGTGAAGGAACAGCGCTCCTGGGCTGCGACCTTAGCATTAGGTGAGCATTTTCGAACTATGAAATCATAGAGCAATGGAAGCGGATAGAGCTGTATACCATTGAGCAATTCTTTGGAAGTCTGAACTGCCGTGGTCAAATTGATCTCATGTCATGCGTCTCAACATCTCCATAAGACCCCATCCAGGTGCTCAATATTGCAACCCAATATTCAACATTACATAACAGTCAAGGGACCTCTTGTTTCAAACATTCAAGGCTGACCGTTTCCTATTAATCAACCAATGACACGTCGCGTCACTGCAACCCAGCCTGTTTCTGAGCCATATGTTTAAGATGACGAAACAAAACTACCTTATTACACCCCTTGGACCAAATTTGCCCATCCGTGATTAACCGGACCTAAGATTATTACAACTCATCGCTTTTTGCTCTGAGGGCCTGTTAGATTACTGGAAATGGCGTGGTCACCTTTCTTTTGTTCTGACGTGTTTATATGCATGACATCCACATGAAACACGTAAAGAGCCTATACTTCGGCGACATATATCAAAGCGCAATAGCCTCAAAGCCGCGAAACCTGTTGAACAGCGTCATATTGGCATGTCAAGCTGAAAAGTTGAAATATGTTTGGACTGTAAGATATCGCATAAATGCTGGCAGCTGTTGTTTGGCCAAAAGTCAATTGCCATGTTCAGTAACACGTCATAGGCGGTTTTAACAGCGTTGTAAAGTTCATGCAAAAAGAAGCTCTATCAAGCTAAACGCTTTCTATTGCCGCTAATGTCATAGCTGAGATTTGACACGAAAGCGAATACTTGATCAAACAGATTGTGCGAGTAGAAGTCGAGTAAGAATTATCATTAAATCAAGATTCATTACACATCCAATCGTCATCAATCCACCAGCATCACCACCACCAACAGATCATTAATACCAGTCCAGCGCTTATTTGAGACCACAGTTGCTAATAGCGACCTGGGTAGCAGTCGCATCAACCCTTCCAAGCTTAACAGCCTGATTATTCGTAAGCGCATTCATCGCAGCAGGCGAGATGTTGAATCCCGCATCGGTATGATCAATCGCCAAGACATTAATGCTCTTTCCCTTGTAAGTGAGCTTCCAGCAAGTACCGCAGTTGGGAGAGTTCCAGCCCGCGACGGCTTGCGCACCGCCAATGTAAGGGAACTTGGGGATTTGGCCTTGGGTCTTCCACTTGTACTTTGTGATGAGGCCGTTTTTGCCGTCGGAGCAGGCGACGGCTGTGAGGGCGCGGCCGGATTCACCGTAGCCGGGGTCGTAGGAGACTGTGAAGCATTAGATGGAGAGACTGAAGGGATGTAGGTGGTGGACGGACCAGTCGCGGCTGAGACAGAAGTCAGAGCTGCGGCGAAGTAGAAGAGGTTGGTCAGCTGCATGATGGATGATATTAATGTATTAGACTATTATTGATCGGTGAATAAGATGTTGGAGATGATAGATCAAGATAAAAATGAGGTGCGCCTTGCCCTCTTTATATGTTTCCCTCTATCTCCCCATCCGAAGGCCAAGCCATCCGATGACAAACTTCGTGTTCAAAAGCCATAAGCCTTCCCCGCAACACCTCGATCCTCCATGTTCTGATCCCTCAAACGGTATGTGGATGTAACGGATCGGTCCGCAACGTTCCCTACACGAGAGGAAAAATCTAGAGTTTGCGCCATGATAATCAGCTGAGTGTCACTAACCAAATGCAACATAATCCTCCCCAAATGATCGTGTTCGAAGGAAATGGAGGGGCTGAAATTGTTTCAATTGGTTGGTAGGGCATTGAGTTCTGAGTGTTCGTGTTGAAGCATTCTCGTATTCATCAGATGATTGGGACGGGAGGATATCAGATGATGATGGGCGGATCAAATGACCCAACAAGGTTTGGAGATTTCTCACGTCAGAAGCCACTTGAAACCTTCGAGATTACTGCAGAGTGCACCAAATATCGTTGTGTTTGCATGGATGATGATTGATACATTTTAAGCGGATGATCCGGGTAAAACAGTTTGTTCATCATAAAGCGATTCTGCTACGATCGATTTCACGATGTTACATTGGAATGATCTCGGCACTCAGGATAAATCAAGGCCCGCGCCATAAACATGCAGCACCGATCTCCGCTTCAATGCGGACCATTCATTCGACGTTTCGTATTCACCATTCACTCGATGCACGTAAAGCCTGATTGATTCCACCCACACTCTCGTATAGAGCTTGAAGATGCAACTTCGTTACCTCGATCAACTCAGGACGCACGATTCTTAGAAGACATGACGCCGACGGGCTGGCGGAACGTCAGACACTTAACATCTTAATAAATAGATCAAGTCCTTAGCCGTGCTTAGCAAGTAATAGATTTAATCGAGGCAATGAACTCATCTTGGATAACTCTGAAGAGAAACGTTGAACAACGAGTCATGACGACACCGACAGTGGTTATATAAGGCTGTATTGGAAGAGCCTCTTCCCACGTGGCACAGCGACCTTGTGATCATATTCTGGAAACATTCTATCGCTTTTATTAGGTACAGCATGCGGTTGACTAGGCTGGGCCGCAGCCAGGGCGGCCTCATAGGGTCGAGCGAACAGTCTATGGCGCCACCGAACACCATGGTAAGACGACACTTACTGCTGAGCGGGGGAATACCTTGCTTACATGCTTACGTCGAATGACCTACGTATGCTCTTTGGAAGCCCAATATCACGTGTCTAGTGAGTCAAAAAGCGAGGCATCAACGAAAGAATGGTATTGTACTAATAAGAGAGGTAAAAGAAGTGTCCAACGCCGATTCATGAAAGTTCCCCAGTCGTTAGGTAATACAGATTCATAAGCTCAAGCCTCAACCTTCTCCTCATGCATGGTATGGCCCTTATCATCACTCAACACAGAGCCTCTCCTCCTCGGTGCCGACACTGCAGCCTGCGCGTCCCAGTAGAGGTAGATAGCATCAGTATCGCCATCATACTCGTCATCAGAGCCAACCTCAATGATGCGCCACTTCGCACGGCTAACGCGCTCACGGCAAACAGCGTTCATGTTAGCGAACCTGACCTCAGTATCTTCTCCACCGTAGCTCTTGATGTTTTTGACCAGGTTCTTGAGGTACGTAACAGCAGTTGTGTCTAGCATGTTGACACGAGAGAAGTCCAAGACGACGAGACCGATGCCCGGAAGTGATGAAGGGTCACTGATGTTGGCTTGTTTACGAAGACGGGCCACTCTCTTCTCTCCGACAACAGACCAGTTGCGCTCTGTCTCGGGTCCATGGCTACCGTTGTAGAAAGCTGCATGGAAGGTTTGAATCTCATCGAGCACCTTGGATGTGTTTGAAAAGGCGTTGGGGAAGATGAGAGACTCATTGAAGGTGAAGATCCTGGTGTCTTCTGGGATATGGGTTGATGAGAGGTGGTTGCTTCCAGGCCAGTTCGATCTGGGGCTTGACTCAACGTCGGCTCCAGTCGATGAAAGCTTGGTAAAGACCTGGCGAAGCAGGATGTAGACGATGTTGAAGCCAACAGCGCATCCAATGCCGACCTCGCTTGAGTGGAACAGGGTAACCCAGAGTGCAAGCATGGAAGCGACAAAGTCAGCCAAGGAGGTCTTCCAGTAGCGATAGAAGGTCGAAGGGGGTGAGATGAGACCCCAGACAGCAGTGATGATGATGGCTGCTAGTGTCGCCTTGGGAATCCAGTAGAGTGTACCAACAAGCTCGTAGACACAAATCAAGACAACAGCCATGGTCACGACACCAGAGAGGGGCGACTTGACGTTACATGATGAGTTGACAGCTGTTCGGGACATGGCGCCACCAACACCCATAGCATGGAAGAAACTGTTGAAGAAGTTGGTGATACCAAGGTAGCAAAGCTCTTGACTTTGATCAGAGGTGTAGTGGTTCTTGACGGCAAATGCTCGTGCAATAGCC
Organism: Fusarium oxysporum Fo47; assembly: GCF_013085055.1. Lineage (NCBI taxonomy): Eukaryota > Fungi > Ascomycota > Sordariomycetes > Hypocreales > Nectriaceae > Fusarium > Fusarium oxysporum. The sequence continues at coordinate 836,480 of NC_072850.1, forward strand.
AAGTGTTCAACTGCCGATCCGATGAAGACAGCAATACTGCGGGCAGCGACTTCAGGGATCAGGTCAGCCTTAGGCATTGTTGGTGCTTGTTGGCCCTTAGACTGAACCTTGACGACTTCGAAGAGAAAGTTATCTGGGTCTCGGTTCTTGTTGACAGCGTAACTGACACCTGTGAACAGCACCAAAGTTAAGAATGCTCTTGTAGTCGACAGAAGCCAGATGACTTTGTTGTCTTTGCTCCACCTCTTTCCAGACTTCTCAAGAATAGTGAGGAACAAGATTCCAGTGAAGCCAATGAGGCATGCCCAGCCATTGGCATTGGGGAGTTCATTGAAGATATCGTGGATCTGCTTTGCTGCACCATCACGGACGTTGTCTTCACCAAGAAGTGAGTCCATCTGGTTGAGGATGATAGTGATAGCGATTGCAGTGATGAAACCACTGAGAACAGGGAGAGATATGAATTCGAGGAGGAAACCGAGTTTGAGAAACCCAAGGATGAGGCCGTAGACTCCCATCATGAAGGCTGTTGCGGAGGCAATCTCAGACGGAGTCCATCGATCTTGGAGGGCGTGCACGTTCTCGGAGGTGAGGAGGCCAATAAGTGAAGTTGGACCGGTTGAGACATCTGAGCATCGTTAAACACAGATTTGGTTTTGAGAGTGATCGTGGACAGCTTACCCTTAGTAGACCCCATGAAAGCATAAATGACAGCTGGAAGCCAACTTGACATCAACCCATACTCAACGGGGATGTCTGCAATCTTCGCATAGGACAGACCCTGAGGAATCAGCATGAGACCCAGAGTAAGTCCAGCAATGAGATCATTAACGATCCATCGTGGATTGTACTTCGGCAACCAGCCGACAATAGGGACTTTGTCGGTGAGGTACTGGACAGTTCCGGATGGCAAAGCTTTAGCTCCCTTGACTCCTAGTCGAGCTGCCCGATTCCAAGTGACATCGTTGCGAACGTCTGACTTGGCTTTGTCGAGCAGTTTCATACTGGTGTAATCAAGATGGTAGAATATTTAGTGAAGATGTGTTTTTGAGTCTGGAAATTCGAGTCCAGAGCTGACGTTTTGCGGATTAATATAGCCATACGCTAAAAATATGTCTATCTATCTGAAGCTACCTAATCGAGGCAGCTCTATCCTCAGGATCAACTAGTCGTCATGTGTAAGTTACACTGACAGACATCAACATTCAGAGAGCATCACATCAACCCCTCTACCGGTGACCATTCGCCGTACACCCTCCCCTCATCACCACTGCATCGCGGATTGGGCACGTATATAAATGCGACACTCAGTCTGACGGGCGTATATCCCCATGCAGGAATCATCGACAGAACTATGTGCCTCGATACCGAACACCGACAGATATCCATTCAATCCGAGAACAAATCAATTCAATTGAGTTCGACTTGAGGTATCACATAGGTTGCCTACACTGCGGTGTTAGCAGCCAGTAAGCTGACCTTGGGCTTCTGCCGGAGTCGCTTAGCCGGGCCTGGCAGGGTTGCGTGCAAGGGGGGACAAACATGTCCGCTGACCACATGATGATGGGGGCACCAAGATCGACGTCTAATAAATCCGGGGGTGAAGATCAGTGGTGGAAGTTACATCGATACAACTTTGCTTGAAACGGGTTCCAGGGGCTGGACTTGGACATGGGATGAAAGCCTGCATGACTAGGATAGCGAGAAAGAGGCGTATATATCACGAGTCAGAACGTGGCGTATACCGTGCACCAGCTTTGTAATTTCAGAGCTTCCTAAACTGACCTGGTGTAATACTAAAAGTTCTAGACTCCAAAGATAGGACCCTGTCAAACAGCGATTGTCGAATCAGACAAGTAGGACCGATAACTCGTTCAAGACCCCTCTTCTGCAGGCCACGCCGCCCAACCAAACATAACAATGATCTTGAGCGCAGCGGCTACCCACAGCGCACCAGAAGTCCCCAGCTCGCTCTTCGCAAGGAGTCCTCCAATTATAGCGCCGATGAGGAGCAGGACTGGTGCTGCAACACGCCTGTTTCTCTCCGCATTGACAAAAATGCTCTCAAATAGTTCCGCGTCGGAGAACAAGTCGCAGTAGATGCTCGTGAGAACAACACTGGTCAAAGCGTTGAACTTGAGTGCACGACTCGCAACAGCTTGTCCGCAACTTTGAAACGCCACGAGAGCGATTGGTACAATGACATACCAGGGTGTATCATCTGGACCTGCACCTCTAGGTCCCCAGGTAACGATACAAGCAGCTGCAACGATGAAAACTGTCTGAATACCAAAAGACAAGCAAAATACCCATTTTCGTCTAGGCGTAGGTGTAAATACCCTGTGCAGACGACTAAAAAAGAATGAACCGATACAAAAAGCCAGAATCGAAGATCCAGACTTTTTCCAACGATTAGTCCCAGCCGTAGGTCCAAGACCAAGATAAACAGTATTTCCTATACATGTCAGATCAGATCAGATTGAAATGATGGGAAGGATTTACCGGTCTGCATAGATACGAAGGCACCCCATGTTGATATGGAAGCACTGTCGAGAATGCCTGTTATGATGTAGCACGCCAAAAGCATAACATCAGCCCAATCTCGGCGGACATCAGAACTTAATCTCTTCCGCAACCAAGATCTAGATCCTGGTTTTGGAGCAAGTAGAGCCTGCGTCTCATCGCTCTGCGCGGCGATGCCGTTTTCAGCTCTGCTCTCACCGTTGGTGATTGCGCCGTATGGTTGAGACATTTGAGTAAGATTGCTGCTGCTGCTGTGTGTGTGTTGGGATGATGTGAAAGTGGTTCGAGATATGCGTTTCTTTGTAACGTCGGTTAGAAGAGGGGCATAAATAAACGAAAATCACCAAGGTGTAAATTACGATTAAAGTCGAAGCACTAGCCAAGCAACCGGGAAACGAAAAAAGCCTGGCTCCCCCCAGACTCCGCGTCTTCACCGAGCTAAAGACCCAAAGACAAGGTTTCAAACAAAGTCAAGCTTAGCTCCGCCTTTAAAGATAGGCTAGAGACCTTGGTCGTTCCCGATCGACTATTCTTGGCATAAGCGGGGGAAATCTCGCAAATCCCGGGTCTAGTTTTATCTCCGGCTTACAACTACCCCACATCCCGGATTCTTCTTTTATCGATGCACGCTATCACGGCGTCATCTTGACACACCATCTTCTTTCCCCTCCTTCTTACCACGTTGAGTATACGGCTCGAGCTGATCACACCCTAACAGGTTACGCTGAAGCCTGTAAGCGCTCGCAACGCCCTGAGAGCTCGTTGCGTTGCTTAGGTGTTGCGCCGCATCCACACATATTGAGAGTGTAATACCACGTAGGCAGGGTTGGTTACTTGTTTGACTTGGAGGGGGCTATGTGCCGGATAACCGAGCCCCGCGTTGGCAAACGGCAGTCATCACCATCATGCGCTGTTACCCCAGACGGACTTGCATACCAAACAAGACGTGACTCGGTGATTCGCCGGTGATCGCTTTCTCGGCGTCATGAACTTCGTTTGGCGCTGTATCTTGGCATTGTTTACCTTCAACTTTGAGAAGCCTACTTAACGTGAGTGACGATTGAGCAATCGGTGCCCCCATCCATCGTTCATCAATGTCAGCCAAATATTCATCTTGCCCAAATTAGCACTCCTTTTTTTCCAACAAGTCAATTGAACCTGTCTGTGACAGCCCCGCAAATATGCATCTCCCTCACCTTGCCTATCTCGCAGCCCTTTTGGACATCTGCGCGGGCGTCCCCGTAGAGGACAGTCCTCGCCAGAGGCTCCTCAAAGGTCTGGGACTACCACCCAACTATCGCGGTGTGACGGGCGGCAAGAAAGTGCCGTTCACGCCGGGTCACAGAGACCCAATTGATAAGCCCGTCGACTCTGTCGGCGACGAGCTTGATCCTCTGCCCTGGCGCAACGGCCTCGGAGCTTCTGTTTTGGGACCGTGGAATGAGGCGCGCTCGCGTCAGAATCCTGATCTCGTTAGACCACCTAGCACAGATCATGGAAATCTGGCCAACATGCGCTGGAGTTTTGCGGATTCGCATATTCGCATTGAGGTTCGTGCATACGATGTGATGTGCAGAGATTTTGACTAATTAGAGGATAGGAGGGCGGCTGGACCCGTCAGACCACCATCCGTGAGCTGCCAACGAGTGTTGAGCTTGCGGGCGTGAATATGCGTCTTGGTGAGGGTGTTTATCGTGAACTTCACTGGCATCAGGAGGCCGAGTGGGCTTACGTGCTGGACGGAGAAGTCCGAGTCACGGCTCTTGATTACGAAGGCGGGAACTTCATTGACGACTTGAAGAAGGGAGATTTATGGGTAAGTAAGTGGGTTTCTCTCGCAGAGCGTTATCTAACAGCCTGCAGTACTTCCCCAGCGGAGTTCCTCACTCCTTGCAGGGTTTGAGCCCAAATGGCACGGAATTCCTTCTCATCTTTGACAATGGGCACTTTTCTGAGGAATCGACCTTTGTTCTCACAGATTGGCTCGGTACGTTTCCGATTGATTCTGGAGATACACTTGACTAACAAAACAGCACATACGCCAAAGTCTGTGATCGCCAAGAACTTTGACTTGGACCCTGAGGTCTTTGCTCGCCTTCCCGAGAGCGAGAAGTACATCTTCAAAGGCCGCACCCCGGGTCCTATCAAAGATGAAGCCCCCAAGGGCAAGAAAGCTAAGAAGTCCAAGTACAACTTCACTCACCGCATGCTCGACCAAGAGCCTCTCAAGACAAGTGGAGGCCAGGTGCGCATCACCGACTCCAAGAACTTCCCCATCTCCAAGACCGTGGCTGCAGCCCACGCCATCATTGAGCCTGGTGCCATTCGCGAGATGCACTGGCACCCCTCTGCAGATGAGTGGTCATTCTTCATCAAAGGACGCGCTCGCGTGACAATTTTCGCCTCTGAGGGTAACGCACGAACCTTTGACTACGTCCCAGGTGATGTTGGTATTGTTCCCAAGAACATGGGACACTTTGTTGAGAACATTGGAGATGAGCCCATTGAGATGCTGGAAATCTTTCGGTCTGATGAGTTTAGAGATATCTCGCTGTTCAAGTGGATGGGCGAGACACCCAAGAAGCAGGTCATTGATACGCTGTTTGCGGATGATCCCAAGAACGCTGCGAAGTTCTGGGACAGGATCAAGGATGCGGATAATGATGTTATTACCAAGCCTGACTTTGTTAGGTCTAAGCCTGAGGCTGACGAGGAGTTGTAAGCTCCCTTACAGAGATTGTATGGCGACTGGTTTTGGAAATGTATACAAGATAGAGAATGTACTGATCTGCATGATTCTTAATGAAAGTGACAGGTCTAGAGTGAGGTTGCGGATGAGATTTTGAACCTACAACGACGTGACATGGCAAGCCATGGTGTAGGCAAGTTAATTTCTGAGCCACTGATTTGACCTGAGTCTCAAGCATGGGTATCGTGAAGTTAGCATTTGGCAGAAAGGCAAATGTTCCACCTAAGATAAAGCATTCTGATATAAAAAATTTATCATAAAAGAACTCCATAGTAAAAGCTTAAATTGAATAGGAAATACAATTAATTTTATTCATTTCAAATTGCTCATGAAATCCATCCTTTTCTTCATTCTATTATCTTACCCTGGAGATCGCCGATTTCATTTTGAGATGTTGATTCGCCCCACCTGTGATTGGCCACTCGATAAGCCAGTCGCTGTTCCGACGCAAACCGGGTTCTCGACGGGTGAACCCTCTACTTTCAGAGACATCTTGTTTTCGGCACTTTGAACATATAGTTCTCAGGTTATCTTCGTAGCTAGACAGTAGCTATTGTGAATGTGAATCGCCCAAGAGTCGCGCACGATCATGTCGCGCAGTAACTGTTCGCTTCTCTCAATGACTAATCATACGAAGGTTGCGTGGTCTAGTTGGTTATGGCATCTCGCTCACACCGAGAAGGTCCCCGGTTCGATCCCGGGCGGAACCATTTTTGGCCGATTTACATCATTGTCAAGCTCCTTTTTTTCTTCCAGGTAAAGCACGTAGCTGGGATGTAAATCCAATATCCAAATGCTATGCAAGCGCATGTAAGTGTCATCCTAACAAAAGTTGTCTTTATCAAGGGAGTTAATTGAATACATGGTTTATCTTATCCTAACCCCAACTGTGAGTATCCCATATTAGTTGTACACCCTCCAATCATAGAGTTCTATGATAATTGAATCTCCTTGCAAATTATTACTGTAGGTCAAGCTCCCTATCATCATATTCATGTCCTTCTCTCGGAGTAACCAGCTTTGTCATCACGCAACCTATCCACGCAAAAGCCCTCCAAACACCTCCCTCAAAGATCAGCAGCTGGAGCTGAGTTTCCGTTTCGAAATCTTCTATAATCTCTCTAAATGAACTTCCGGAAGTCTTCGCGGCGGCCCTGGTAGGTTGGGCGTCGGCAGGCGATGTGGCATCTTGCGGCGTAGTTACATCCGACGCAGGCTTCTCAGGCTCGCTCGCGTCATACACGCTGAAAAGCGCAGAGCGAAGAGAATATGAATATCCACCACAAGGCTTCTTGGCCCATCGGAAAGAACACATTTCCTCTGGGAAGCGATCAAGTGCATGTTCTGACACAGTAGCGTTCGTGCAAACGCACTGTTTGTCGTACATCATTAGTGTTTTCGATTTCAGATGTCTGCAAGTGCGCCAGCAGCTCTCAACACCACTGGCCCTGCCAGGGAACACTGCATCGCTAGGCAACTTGAAGGTACAGCCTAGACAATCTGGTATCTGGTCGTCATCTTCTCTTGAGTCTACTGTAGTTTCCACTACTACAGACGCTTCATCCATTGGTACCACCATTATCGAGATCTCAACTACCTGAGACATCGGCTGCCTCCGAAGCGTCAACTGGCTCTGAGACATCAACGCTTGAGACCTTGACTACCGCAGTTGAATCTACAACAACGGCCCCCAACTTTACCAGTACCAGCCAAGTTTCAACAGAGACAGATGATTGCGATGACGAAACCACTACTCAGTCCACTTCTACAACGGCGCACGGTTTCACAACAATATCCGAATCAAGCTCTATCGCAACCCAATCAGAGTCTACCCTGGCCTCCGTCTCCTCCACCGCTCCATCTCAGAGCACTAGAGCAACCCAGCCTGCCGCATCAACATCTGAGTTGAGCTCATCCGCCAGCCAAAGCGAACCAGCCTCTTCATTGGCTACGGACGTTGGCTCTAAGACGACATCAAAGGGTGAATCTACTACCACCAAGACCACCAAGGCCATCGAGACAACCAAGTCTACCGAGACAACCGAGGCTACCGAGACCATCGAGACTACCGAGAACCAGTTGCCGACCTCTCTCACTACTCCCGTCTCCATCCCTATCTATACCAAGGCTTTCTCTTACACCAAGGTTATCCCTACCGAGACAGTAACAACTGTTACATACGTTACTGTCTGCTCAACCAACCCTGCATCTCTGACCACCACTTACGTCCCTGTGACCATCACTTATGAGCCTTGCGGATGTGATCATCAGACTTATCCACCAGTGGAGATGACTACAATTACCCTGTCATGCCATGCCTGTGGCTCTAACGGGGAGGACTTCGTTACCCTGACGATGCCCGCGGCTGCTTGCGAAAGCCCAAGCGGAAGCCACGGATAATCGACCGGCCATAACGGTTATGTGAACCCTCAGCCAACACCAGGATCACACAGCGACTTGTACCCAGGTCATGAAAATGGGCATTCATCTGTCCCCAGCCAGACACAAGGCAAGCCTCAGCCAGGATATGAGAATGGGAAGCCTTCTGTTTCGATTCATGGCTCACCAGAGCCCACCCACAACAATGGAACCTACCATCCTCCTGCTCAGCCAACTCTCTCCACATCGCAACCCGGTGCCGCAGTAATTCCTTCAGCGTCAGCACCTAACAACAAGGGTCAAGAGGCCGCCCCAACGACTCTTGCCACTGAAGCAGTAGTTACCGGCGAGGGACAGGCAGCCAAGTCGACACATGGTCTGTATCTTTCTCAGCCTGCAGAGGCACCATCCACACCGGTTATTGCTTCAGGCGCCAACAGACACCAGCTCATGGCTTGGACCTGGATGGCTGGGATCATCGGCTTGGTGATGGTTTTTGAGTAATGTGCACTAGTTGCATAACTGATGCACATATATATTATTCTTCTTGTATATATTGGTATTAAGTAACATACTAGATATAGATGTTAAATCCTTAGCTCTATTTGTTATGCAAATAGCAAAGCATAGTCTCGCGAGTATATATGCCATTTTAGGCATACTGAATAGTGCTTGATCCCAACATTAGTCCCATATCTGGCGCCCCTAGGAAATGACAGAAAACTGCAGCCTTTAGTTTCTAAGCGATGGAAGACTTCTCTCCGAGTAACTTATTTTCGTTCCCTAAGGCGAGGTTGAACTTGGCTAATTACCTTTTGCACTTGGGATCGAGGTCACAGGCCTTCTGATACCCAAGAACTACCTATAGGTCGAGACTTGTACTTGTACTAGTCGGTGTATCCTCCTACCTCATCCAAGAACTTGTAGTATCTCGGCCCTTTGGAGATCCTCCATCTCTTACCAAACAGGACCAGAGGAATAGCGGCGAGAACCGACATTAATACCATGATACCAAAGCAGGTCATGGTCCAACCATAGCCAGCGGCTTCAATGAATGGCTGAACAGAGTATGAGATGGCGAAGTTGACCATTGAGGAGCACATAGCCAGTACAACGACTAGCTCTCCAGATATCTGGGATTGTCAGTCTTATTCCTGACATGGAATGGGCTACAAAACTTACTCCAGGGAAACAGTCCATTGCATATGCAGTAGCAATCGTGCAAGCTCCCACCTGATGTGAGATCATCGCGCCGATACCGATGGCGATGGTGATCCAATGCGCTTCCGTCTGGGCACCCCAACCATAGAGCATGTACCCAACGGCAGCGAAGACTAAGCAAGGAACGAGAGTGTAGAGTCGCATCTCAGGTTCTTTGACACCGCCATTTCGTCGCGCCAGAGCAATAACAACTTGGTCGCTCAGTACACCGATGCTCCAACCGATTATGTCTCCCACCAAAGCGGCGAAGAATACAAGACCGGTATTGGTGGTACTGAAGTTGTAGGGCGGTTCCGTCAGGATCTCGGAGATGGTGTTGAAGGAAACAATACCGGCAGTGGCCCCGAAGGCATAGATGAACGCGGCCTAGGTTTGTTGATCAGTGAAGGACAGTAGCGACTTGACGGAAATACTTACGATGACGACGTTGGGAAAGCCCCAGAGAAAGAAAGGACGGCGGAAGTATTGCCAGAAAGTTGTTTTGTTCTGAGGATACCTCACCCACGGCTTCAAGATCTGCCTGTAAGATCGCCTGGGAAACTCATCGACAATACCGTTTGCCTGACTCGGAACTGCCCTGAGCTCCAGCTTCTTTCCCACAGTAGATTTCTCCGCTGTCTCTTCATCCTTGTGAGAGGGAAGAGGGGCCGACTGCAATCCAGCAAATAGGAAACGAGGGAATAGTGTCTCCTCGAAAGAAAAGGTGAAGGCGATCAATACAAACGCAAAGATGAAGCCAACTATGTTCTGTGACCATCTCCATCCGACGGTATCGGACATGCTGCCACCAGAGATAAGACCTAGGCTGTCATGAGGTCAGTATAATGTCCCCATAGATGTTAATCACGGCTGGTCTTACATAGAGCCAAGCTGCTGAGCAAAGAGATAAACCGAGAGCATGCGACCACGCTCATGAACAAAGAACATGTCGAAGATCTACACATCAAGTTAGCGATCTTGCGAGAGCTTGTAATCGGTCAGGCACCTACAGTAAGTTGAATGATGGCTTGATACGCAGATGTCCCGATTCCGTTTACGATCATGTTGAGCATCCATTGGACTGTTCCCTCAATGGCAGCGAGCCAAAAGCCGGTGGCGAGACAGAGACATGTTGTTGCAAGGAAGACTAGCTTCCGGCCTAGGATGTTGGCAATGGGCATCCACCAAATGTTGACGAAGCCCTTGATCAGGTGAGTAGCGTGGAAGGAACGGGGGGTAAAGCTAACATACCAGTAAGAGATAATTCAAAGCGCTACCGCCGTTCATGTTTGTCAAAGAGACGCCTGTGTCTCTACTAACAGTAGTCCAAGCCGCTATTATCGTATCAATATCGATGAATGCAGAGAGGTTCCCAAGACTAACCTCCAAGAGTGTTTTCACCGAAGGAAAAGGCGCAAGCGTAAAGGGCGACGAGGAGCAGCTGGTAGTACTTCTTTCGCTTCGACCATGTCTACAGACACATTAGATGATGCGTGAAAAGCAGTGGCTCGTCTGGACGTACGAGTGGGTCGCTTCCGCAGCTGGTTGGCTGCGGAATGAGAACGATGTCAGATTGTTCAACATGATCGCTGTTCTGCAACTTGTGGTTTACTGCGGATTTTGTTAGGTATTGTCAAGACAGAAGTGCATGTGATTACATACCGTCAATGAGTTGTTCCGTTCCTGGAACCGCCTCCCGATCGATCTGCATAGCCATGATTAAGAATCCGGTGTGCTGATAGTCTCTGGTGGCTTGTTGATGAAAACGAAGTAAAGGTGCCAAGAGGGTGATTTATATGCTTCAGCGCTGGTATCTGTTGGTTGCAATCTCCGGATGATTCATTCCGAGATGGCTTATCAGTTGGTTGTTTGTTGATACCAGCTCGAATACGATCCTGAAGGTCCAAGCGACGGGGTCGATCGCCTGATAACAGCCACATCTTATAGTCGCCGAAAAGCGCCTATCTGAAATCTGGGGTAGCGACTAGTAGTGATAAAGGGCATGTTAATCTCCATCCTTACCCCGGATTTACAATGGAGCCTGATCCGTCGGGATTCACTAGTCTTTCATGAGCGTAGTCCGTTTGCGAGATGGCCATTGTCACGTAATAGCGCGGTGGAGAATGTAAAAAGATTCAGATATTGGGATAGCGGATTGGGAAATTTGCATTTTACCTTCTAAAAGTGGTAAGATCGAGGCCAACCTCAACATGATGTTGGTATCGCTCATGACGGAATATCGATGTCAGGCGATTGTTGATAACCTGCCTCGCGCTCGGCTGGACCTTCCCTGCGCTAAGCCATTAACGCTTGTCTCGATAGCTATCTTAAGGAGCTTATCAGAGGCATCTTTAGTGGATTGTCGATCGGAAGACGTCAACTTTCCTTTCGGTTTCACGCAGATAATGTTTGATTCCAAAGATTACGTGCGTCGAAGGCAAAGGTTTGCCCTCAGTAACAATCCCAGCTCTAATCAAAGAAAAGTGGAACGTTCATGGCGCAAAAGTTTCAATCATGCACCGGATCTGAGAGGGGAAAGGGAGTGACAGTAAGATTGGATAGATAGCACAAGATATCATATTATATACTATGAAGATGGTAATCATTGGTCCGAAGCACAAGACCAGGTAGATGACTACTGGTTTGTCATGATAGTCATGGGCTCCGAACCCCCCGTTCTTGAGAGAAGTCGAAAGAAAGCAATGTGATTTTAAGACATCGTCATTTGAGAATGAGTGTTTGAGACTTAGCATTTGCCCTTCTCGAGATAAGTCCTATAGAATGTTAGTATAATCTCACATTTGCAGATATCAGTGGGGGAGACTTACTCTGTGTGCCAGCTCTTGACCCGTCCCTGACCTCCGTCGGTGCACTTAGAGATGGGAAGAAGGAGGTTTTTCCGACACTCCGTGGCAGGAAGACCTTGTCGAATTCCCCACTCATTGTAGATCTCGAAGATGAACTTGCCATCACCCGAGGGCGCATCAACACACTTTGCCCTCTTCTCACCAATGTTGTAAACCCCTTGAGCGCCGTTGCTGCACCACTCGGTGGCAGCCTTCGCAGCAGCAACCTTGTTACTTCCCCAAGGAAGAATATCCTCATTGACATAGCAAGCAGCGGTCTCAGGGTACTCAAAGCCAATGGTGCGGACGCAAACGTTGGCATCAGCCCAGAGGCTGAGGCAGTCCTTGCCGACGGTGGGGTTCCATTCCTTGAACTGGTCAAAGGAGATGCCGAATTGGGCGGAGATGATGAGGCAGTTGTCGCCAGGCTTGACGTAGTAGAAGGCGTCGCAGTCGTCGACCATGCCGGGCTGGATGGGGAGGGGAGTGGTGATGCCGTTGTCGCCCTTGATGGACTCAATGGCTGTGGCCTTCTTGGCTGTAGCGCTGGGACCGGCTGCGAGGACACCTGCGCTAGTGGAGAGAAGGGTTGTGATGGTAGAGAACTTCATTTTGACGGTGAAGCTGGTGATATTGAACTCTTCGTATGATTTTTGTCTAAATGGCTGATTGAGCTTGAGAGATTGTCTATTCACGGAAATCTCTCTGCTTTATATAGATTTTCATCATGAGTATTATCCTCCGATTCAACCTCGCCAAGCAAAAGATATTTCTCAAAAACTATACCCATCCCATTCTCACAGCACTAATGCAGGGCAAATTAGGCTGCTGCCTCCCGCGCCGACAAAAAGTCCCCTGAAAATCACATTCTCACCAATAACGACCATCGCCAAGGTTGGGTTGGTTCGTTTGTAGAAGTAACCGAACGTCTTGGCATGAGGCGCGGAGCGGCACAGGTGGATCGGATAAATATTTCCGCTTCCCGAATGACTCGAAAAGTCGTATCATTAGAGCCCTATGAGGCCTAAGGCTGACGCCGAGGGTCCGGAGAATTCTTTCACGATGTGGAGAGTTGAAGTGTTTTTTGCGGTGTGAAAAGAATGATGCTACTGTTATGACCCCACTAGGGTCGGAGATTTCCTGGTTGGGAAGGCAGTGCGAGTTTTTCTTGGTATGCTACGTTGTATCGGAAGTAAGCTTCTATTCAACCGCAGACTAGTTGATGAAGAAAGATCCTCAGAGCTGCATTTAACCTCGTATTGAATAGATATATAATGGCACTTATGGACCCTGAGCCAATAAGACGATACACGTGTGTCGCCAGCGTAAGATCGTAACTTTCAACATTCGGTCAGTCGTTGGTCGTGGAAGCCCACGATACGAGTAAATGTTACCGTGCAGCCTAATCCTCCTTCACGGTCTCTGAACTTCGAAGAGCATGGTATTCAGCCGTCGGGCGAGTGCTCTCCAACGTCTGAACAGCAGCCATTCGTCGAGCGTTCAGAAGATCAATATTGATTTGAGGCCCTGTGAAGGTTCCCTTTTTGGTTGTGAACCAGAGGGCTATGACAAATGCTACCAATCCGGTGAAGACGACGGAGACATAGCTCATGTTCTCAGGCGTGACAGGCATGGTAGTCGGGAAACAGTACAGCATATCGAGAAATACTACCCATGCGACTGAGATGCCGTTGATGGCAGCGCCGTATCTACCGAGACTGAAGTACCGAAGTGGCAAGACACGATCACGCCCTCGGTAAAGGAGAACAGCTTGGGGAATGACGCAGGAAGTTTGGAGAAAGATAATGGCCGCGCTGACCATGGCAGAAAATGCGGTTGAAGAACCAAGGAAAATGAGACCGTATAGCTAGAAGAAAGGGTGAGTGAGACCAAAAAGACATAGTTGGCAGGTATATACTAACAGTAATGAAAACAGCAGAAAGAAGGAGTGCGTTGACGGGAACTTGGAACCTTGAATGAACGCGGCCCCAAAACTGTGAGTATGGCAAGGCACCGTCACGCGAAACGGCCCAGAGCGTACGTGACGAAGTTGTCGCTATAGAGTTAGCACCGACTTTGTCATGACAGGTAGTCTTACCATTGGCGACCAGATTAGCGAAGAAACACAAGGCGAACAGCGACATCAGCACTGACGCGGCGGGCCGAGAGCCAGTTCCTTGATAGTATATCTCAAACAGTGGCAACCCAGTTATAGTGTTGAGTACGGCTGGGATATCAGAGATCGCATACATAAGAGACGTTGCAAAAGGGAATGCGGTTAGTAAACCCATGAGCAACGGATATATCATGACCTTTGGTACATTCTTGGCTGGGTTGGGTATCTCTTCACAGAGATGAGCACCGCAATCACTTCCTAGAAATGCATAAACAGCATTACCAACGGCCAACATGAATGCGAAACCGTCACTGGACCAGCCAGTCCGGTTGGTAGTATCGGTGAAGATGAACTCGGCTGACGCATGATCCTTCGTTACGACAAAGAGTGTTATCGTAGTCGCACTGAGAGTTAGGACCGATAAGATAAAGACCATCTTGTTGAAGAGAGGAATCCACTGCGCCGTGAAGATATTGGCGGCTGTGGCGATCCAAATGAGAGCGACGTATATCAAATATTGATGCCATCGCTTTTGATCCCAGTCTGGATGCCATGCGCCGACGATATCGAGGATCATAGATGAGACGAAGTTGGAGACTGAGCTTGAGGCAAGCCACCAACCGATAACACTCATCCAGCCGTTTCTGTCAAATAAGTCACCTTCTCAATGTTGTCTAGTTAACATTTGGCACTGACAGATATGATGCGAAAGGTTTGTAGTCGTCCCGCGCAACCATAAAGGACCAATAGTACTGCGCCCCGGCAACAGGATACGCCGATGCAAGTTCCGCCATCCCCAACGAGACAATAGTAGTCATTACGCCAGCGATAGGTAACGACCATAAGGTCCCTGCGGAAGATGCCTCAGTCAAGCTGATTCCGATTGAAGATCCGGTTCCGAGCCATGTACAGGTTAAAGTAAACGATAAAGCGCCGAGGGACCAAAGCGAGAAGCGTCGCGGCATGGACTGGGCGTAGCCAGCAGCTTCTAGCTCGAGAGCATCGTCATTGCTGGCCGTGCTAGAGGAGGCACGCGACATTTTGGCGCGTTTGTGATACGAGGGACAAGGGATGCTAAGCCGTCGGGTGAAAACTCGGCGATGGTCGCTACGTCGAGAAAACTGCTATCAACAAGGTTTGCACGACAAGCTAAACTGCAGCAGTGACACCTCAAGCCGCTTGATGTAAAAATGAAGGATCGCGATACAGCGCGGGAAAGAAAATGAAAACTGGCAGATCTGAACCCCCTCATTCTGATGCGCTGTCGATCACGGGGCGATGTCTCACTTGAGTTGCACAGAGTGTCCGACAACGCCCAATGAGACAATCAGGAGGCGTTGAGTTGTGCAGAGAGATAAGAGATTAGAAATTATGCTTATGTGCAGCTTTAGGAAACTTTTCATAAGCAAGTCTCTCAGCTCGTGTGACGTAGCCAATGATTTAGCTTTCATAAAGACTCGTGTATTCAGCGAAAGAGAATCTAGGCCTCCAATCATGCAATATTTCATCAATAAACAAGGTCGATCGACAAAGACTAATCTCAAAATAAAGACGGCAGCTTAATACGGATGGTAGCCTCCCCCAGGATATCCAATCCAGCCACGCAAAAGACCGTTCAGAATCGGGAAAATGGTAGATATAGCAGATACAGTTCCGATAGCCGACCCAGAAATACAGAAGTCTCCATTCATGACAGCATAGTCAAAGCCTATTAACCTCATTAGCTTTCAGTCGCATGAGCGTCGTTGGTAGTCTTACCGATCCAGAGAACCCAAGCAGACACGAATGCCCCCGTGCAAGGGATCATGGCCAATAGGCCGAGACGCCTCTTGAGAAAGCGGCGTTTCCAAAGCATGGAAATACCAACAAACAGAAGTATCGCACCGCATGCGACAAGGCTGCTTGACCCGCTGCGCAGGAAGAGATCGGCGTCACTATTTGTGCCCACCGAATACGTATCGTACATATCATATGTATCGCAACCATCGGGCATCTCTCCAAAACCACTGACTCTCAAGAACATGAGCGCACCGGGAAGTGCCAGGACCCCGAGGACACATTCTTGGAAGAGTACATCGGTGGCTGTATCGGTGAGAGGTTCATAGAAGCAAGCCGATAACATGACAACCACCCACCCAACACGAGGCTTGGTCAAGTAAAACATGATGAGCGGTCCGATGCTGACATTCAGTCCGGAGGCCTTGACAGCCACGGCGCTGACGACGCATCGTACTACCGTCATTGCAATGGTCGCCAAGGTGTTGTAGGGCGTCCATGATGAGGCATCTTTCGGTGACCCGTTGAGATGGTTGTAATCCCAGAACTTCAACTTATTTCTTGCTTTGCGATTACCGAGAGTAAGATGGGTGACTATCGCCGAGAGATGATTGACAATAAAGGGTAGGAGTATGAGAATAGTGGCATTACAGTCTTTGCGGGGGAGGGAGCTGAGTCCCGTCGGGACTTGACAATTAGGTGCATTTTTATCGCCGTAAACCATTTTGACAGTAAGAAATTGGACCTGAGTAACGTTTCACAGATTGCGGCTTTATTGAACAAGTACTTGGATTTAGATCTGTTTATAAGTCGCACGACTACAAATACTAATCTATACAGCTCAACATGCTTCCATTCAGCCTTGCGTACAAAACGCCAGTGCATATCGCAGCAGACGATCACTTCTCCCTAAGCGCAAGGTCTGGACGCAGCCAATATTGACGCCAGTTCGTTTGTAGTTGATGATGATTCGTCGGGTGTTGATAGTCGACATGCCAAGACGCGCCATAGTTTCAGGGGTACGGAGAGCTGAAAATTAGGAGTTGGAGATGTTGCATTCAGCCGCCTCTTAAACTGATTAAGCATATTCATTGGAGACATTGAGCAGGGGCCTTGTGAGAAGTGGTAGGTTCTGCTCGGTCTGGATGCTGCTCAGCGTTGCATTGAAGAGATGAGCGATTTAATAGTGGTCTGAACGTGGCAACTTTGATAAAGAACTTCCAGTGAATCCATGTACCTGGCCGTTAGTCTGCTCTAACTAACAACTCTCACCAAAATCTTAACATCATGTCCCGGTTTCGGAGAGATGATACCCAGCGTCGGCACTCTATCATTCGCTTCCGGAAAAGGCTGACTCTCACAACCCCCAATAATCTCAATGTCATATCGCGTGACAAGGATCGCAAGATACACTAAAGCCATTTGCCGCGCCAAAAGCTTTCCGGGACATAACGTCGTACCTCCGCCGAATGGCTGATACGTTCTCGCCGAGTGTAACTTCGGGTTGTCAACGAACTTGTCGATATCAAGTCTTCCGCGTTTTCGCCCCAGTATTTTTTATTGAGATGGAGTTGGCGATAAGGCATCATTACATCGTTCCCGGCTTTGAGCTGGAAGTCAGCGATTGTTGTGTCTTGGGCGACGCGCCGGAAGCTGGATGAGCCGCTGTGGAGTCGCATCGCCTCGTAATATGTCGCGTTGAGCTTTGGACATTCTTTGAGGTATTCTACATCTGGTTGGTGGTGAATACCATTCTTGAAAGCTGGTGCGACCTCACTTTTGATACCCTCCTTGAGATTAGGGGTGTAAAGAGTTCGAACCTGAAGCCAGAACGCAAGAACAGATGGGTTTCCATTGATGCTTCACAGTGTTAGTTTGAGTTGCGATATAGTACCATTGACTTACGCCCAGTATAGCTTGAACAGAACAGCAGCAATATCCCAATCGCTTATCCCGTGTTTTCGCATCTCATCCTCAGCCTTTATCACAAACGGAGCCGCATCTCGTCTTTGGTCCTGCGGCATCTTGAAGTACCTTTCAAGACCATCGATTGCAGAGTCTCTCGAGTCGTAAGCTGTTCTCGATAGGAATTTCGGGTATTTATACAAGAGTTTCCAGGTTTGACGATTGAATCTGCGAAAGTGGTCGACAAGTCCAGGCGACTTCTCGAAGAGAGCATTTCCGAAGAAGCTCTTTGTGGAAGCCTTGACGATAATGTCACTTGTCCACTTGAGCATGTCATGCTCACTGCTCTTACCCGTTGTGAAAGGGCTCCCCTGTTGCATAACGCTGTCGAGCTCTAATAAGAATTCGCTGTAGAACTTTCGGGATGAAGTTTGAGTCATATCTGCTCGTATCCAAGATCGAAGAGAATTTGGGACCGATAAGGATGTCTCGCTGACAGTAGTTCCCCATAGGATATCTCTGGCCTTTCTGGAGACTGAGACGTATTCCATGAACTGGTCGATGTAGGCGTCAAATTGTAGCTCTTTCGTTTTCTGGTGAGTATCGGCAATATCGTGAAGGTCAAGAATTACGTATGTGCGGCGACCTCCAATTAAAACACTGAAGGGTTGCGCAGGGATCCGAAAATATGATCTTAATGGTAATGAGCACTACCGTTATAGACAACCCCATAAGTACTAACCTTGCAGCCACCAACAGCTTCTCAACATCTATGAAAAATGAAATATTGTGGCCAATACCTGCAAGTCCGGGTTAGATGATTGGCTAGTACGGTGGCATGCTCTTACCAGGGATCCAATATGGCAGCATCGGAGGCTCCAGTTGAGAGTTCCATAGTGCGCCGATTCTCAACAAATACAGCCAAGCAACATATGCAACCAAACAAGTCCCCAAGACACGGAACAAGATCTGATAGTGCAGAGTGAAAACCGGACCCTCGGTGTCCACAACCCCGATAGTGGCATTTACGCCTGGCGTGACAGTTATCGCACTCATTTCTCAGCGTTTGCTATTCGCAGAATAATGACTATGGATGAAGGCGGACCAAGCCATACTTATGTTAGGCAACATAGATACGGACCCCGAACTTGGTAATTCCTCGACTCCTTTTCTCGTGTTACTTTCTTGGAAGATCGACATGGACGTGGCACCCTCTCTAATGTGTCTCAGTATCACCCTAGGGACGGCCACTAGCCACCTTCCCACTAAGACATAAGGACAGATTATGAATACTGTGAGGAAGAACGAAAAGTGGATTGAGAACGCCGTGGCTTTTGGTGTTGAGCTCCTTCAGGGTTGGAAATAACTGCGATTACGGATCTGGATGAGAGTGCAGTACTCTTTTTTAATGGTGCTGATCTGGGTTCACAGGCAGAGCGTATTGCTAACAGATGTCTCGTAAAACCTGTCATAATCTGAATGGGCCACTTTCAGGGCTGAAAGACTCGCTTTCTCGGGGACGGGATATGTTTGGTGAGACATGCCATTCTCACAGGCCAGTAATCTCCCTTGTCTTAGCCTAGTGGATGAAAAGGGAAAGGGTCCGACCACTAAAAATGTGTGGTTTCACTCTTTTATCGTTTTGTATCCAGTTTCCTCCTACAGCAGCTCATGTAGCTGCTGTAGATGCATGACAAGATTGGACTGTCGCTACGCTGTCTAGGTTCTGGGGGGAAGGGCAGATACTTTCTCTGAAGTTGGAAGGTATAACAAATGTTGATATGTGTCAAAATTATCCTACAGAACGTAGCTAATCTCATTGCTTTTGAAACAGCCGGAGTGTGCCAAACCCTTGAACGGTTCTCTTTCACAGCACAAGCGCATCCATGGAAAGAAACTCTACAGTCGAGATTTGATGAAGTCTCATGAGTAAATCAGACCTTAAGCTTTACCTTTTTCTCCAGTGATATCAAAGGTTTAAGGAGAAAAAGCTTTCGATTGATATCCGCTCACGTGGCTGACAGCTGATAAGATTCATCGGATCAAACTCAGTTTCAAGATTGAGAATTACCAGCTCCAAATTTGTGATGCCAAATTGTTACAGCAATTCCCAAATTAGAGGTAATCTATCGTAAGCTCGAATACGAAGTCACTGGCTTTCCAGTAACGGTATTCTGGATCGTTTGATTTGTCAGTACTCCTGGCCTGAAGAGAGACCAATATAAAGCTTTCATCTATAAACCTAAACAAAATTCTCTCTTGGTAGACAGAATCTATGAATAAATACAGGTTTCCCGAGGCCACGGCCTGTAATTCCCTCCACGATTTTCTTTCTCATCCGGTTTCACTCTGCTCTCGTCGCTTTTTCAGCAACTCGGTGTCTTTACAAGAGATTAACACTTAGCTCTGAAGGGCCACACGACTTCATCATGGAATTGGGATGTATTATCTGCTACATCAGTGCCTTGATACTCGCCTATATCGGCAACAACTATGAAAGGCTTTTCCATGTCTTAGTAGAGGAATTACAACACTTGGGTATGCAAACCATTTCACTTAAAGACGAGTACTAACCAATAGAAGATCATTGGCAGCCTGATCCAGAAACAGATGACGAGGCTCGGGACTCTGACGGAAGTGACGACGATGAGTCGGGTATGTATTCTCACTCATCTGAAGCTATATATACTGACCGACTGTCAAAAGATGATGAAGGCTATTCTTCTGCGACACCCCGAACATAGGAATTTCAGAATGGACCGAGTTGCTCCGATGAGGATACAGACGATGAACCAAGCATTTCAGACCCAAAAGCACTGTTAAATGAAGATGATTAAGGTAGGCTTGATTTGACGACAAATGCTTACTCGTCGGGTGCCAAGGGCAAGTCTCGACAACTTTTTCTTCGAGACAGGGTATCAATCTCCAATGCGATTCAAGCCTGGGAATATCTTGTACATATGGCACTGTAGAAACGGCTTGCGAGCCTTGTCTTCCCATAACAAAATCTGCGGGCAATCTCAAATTCTATCGCCAGGGACCAGAGCCATCAAATACTCATCCTCTTGTATTACTATGTACTGAGGCACTTGCTCACCGTTAATTCAATACCAATTTTCCTGCAACTATGATCTTCGAACCTATATCAGTGAATATTACTTGATATTTATTTAACAAACTATTGATCCAGCTCCCAGGTGCTCCGTTAACACTCAAACGATACAGGGTTGGTGATTAAAATGGATAAGATCTTCATAAAGGGAGGGTCGTATCAAACCTACCGTGGCCCATTCACAATACACCTCCTCCCCACCGAACACTTCACCCATGCATGAAATAGGTGGGGGAGTCAGGCAATGCGAGATAAATAATTTGACCGCCATCTCAGTTTTTTTCTGTCACAAACCGTTTTACCTTTCTGCAAGCTGCAGTCAGACTGAGACTAACAGATTTTACCAGCCAGATCTCTTGGCCTTTTTCGCTTATCCTCCATTTTCACGATGTCTTCGCCAAAATCTCCTGGCAAGTCACCAAGGTCTCCTCAGTCTCCTCCCGGGGCTGTGGAGGCAGCTGAAACCCCCGCGCAGCAGGCGCGAGATGGATTCATTCAGCCTGTCAGTCATACCTTCATGTAGTTCTACTACCCTGCTGATGTACTCTTTCAGGATACTGATTCTGACTCTGCGTATTCTTTGTCGTAAGATGGCATGCACTGACACCGGGACAGGCTTCGCTAATATGGCCCAGAACGGATGTTACTGATACCGAATCCCTGCGCTCTTCCATTTTGAACTACAAGTGGGTTCATGGTAGACGCTTCCATGCATATGGCGATGGAACCTACTGGTGAGCTCTCAGAATTCGCAAATTTTGACTGCCACTGACGCAATTAGGGGAGCGAATGACGATCGTCAGCAAGAAGCTGAAGATTTGATGCAAGTCTTACTTTTGAAACGCATTGATCTCATTCTTATCTAACAGAACTTAGTCATGAGTTGTTTCGGGTAGTCCTCGATGGCAAGTTATATGAAGCTCCGATTGGCAAGAATCCGCAGGTTTGTCGCTTCTTATCCAGTTCGATCTCCATTCACTGATTCTATAAGAACGTACTTGATGTCGGCTGCGGCACCGGTATCTGGGCCATGTGAGTTACCATGGTACTGCTAGAGTGCTTCAAATGTACTGATGGTACCAGTGATATGGCAGACTTGCACCCATCAGCTGAAGTCATCGGTGTTGATCTCTCGCCGATCCAACCAAACTTCATCCCGCCTAACTGCAGATTTGAAGTTGATGATATCAACAAGGAGTGGACATTTCCTGAGAATAAGTTTGACTTTATTCACATTCGTTACATGACTGGGACTGTCCCAGATTGGACTGAACTTCTCAAGAAAGCTCAAAGGTAAACTGCATCATTTGTTCCATCTTTGAAGAGCTCTTCTGATATGGTTATAGGCATCTCAAACCCGGTGGCTGGATCGAGCACGTCGAACTTTGGGGAGACGCCAGAGCTGACGATGATACCATGAGTCCCGAATCTCCGCTCAAGACATGGGTCAAGATCTTTGAGCAAGTAGGCGAAAAGATCGGAAATCCTTTCTTCTGGAACCCCGCCGACGAATTTGAGAAGGCAGGTTTGAAGAATATTACCGAGAAGAAGGTCAAAGTGCCTATTGGTACTTGGGCGAAAGACAAGGATCTCAAGCAGTGGGGTGCATGGAACCGACAGTTCCTGCTACAAGGGTTGGAAGGCTTCTCTATCCGCAGCTTGACGGAGCTTCTAGGAGTATGTCTTTTGGTTATTGTTATGTTGTGAATGAGCTAACAAGTTGAACTCTAGTGGGAGTACGAAAAAGCGCAGGTCTTCCTTGTGGAAATGCGTAAAGAGCTGTTGAACCCAAAGCTTCACTCATACGTGATGGTGTACGTTGTCAGCAATTTTGAAACTATTATCTCTTGAGGCTAACATGTATTTTCACAGAACCACTGTATACGGCCAAAAGCCCGAGGCATAGGTGAGGGGATCTCGAGAGGATGATGACATTGTCAGCTATGGGGCATTATCATTTTTATCAAGACTAGGTCTAGTTGCTCTTTTGGCGTCATAACATGACCTATAACTACAAGAATGGTTGTCTATACGACGAATTCTAGATTTCCCTGACAGTTTGGCTCAATCAACTGAGAATTGAGCCCGTCCAGTTTGCAAATACTGCCAATTAAAGGCCCCAAGTATCGTCGTCGTCAAACTATGCAAGTTGAAGTGGGGGTTCGCTTGGGGCGACAGGTTCTTCGGAAGAAGTAAGGTGCGTGATATAAGCATCAGCCCCCTTGAGAGCTTCTTCCGACTCCTCAGTTCTGTGACCCTCTTTTGACTCGAAATTTCGTCGAGGTTGTTCTCTTGGTGCTAGAGCTTCTTCCAGATCCTCAATATCATGATCCTCCCATGACTCAAACGTTCGTCTATCATCCTCATAAGGCTGCTTCTCTTCGACTGCCAACGTACACGCCTTGTTCCCAAAACGATCGTCGCCAATTTCGCAGAGCCGATTGACGCTTTGTATCCACTGATAAACCTGATCTTCTTGACCCACATAGTGATTGCGACAGACGTCGTTATTACAAGCTTCAGGCACGCCAGCAGATCCATTGTAGACGTATGACTTCCTGTCAATGGCATGAAAGCAGTCATGAGGCGCACAGCTCAAGCCCCGATCCGCGAAGCGTATCTTCCTATGGTAATTGACAACAATACAGCTCTTGTCGTACCTACAGTGACCACACGCTATCCTTTCGGGACCTAAAAAAGTCAAGTTGTGTCGACGTTGGCGATTCATGTAGCCCCAACCACCACGGAGCTTGATAAGGTCTTCTTCTGTTGACACTACTTCTGAGCGGTCGATTTCGGAGATTGCGTTCCATACGGGGAGCGTATTGGGGCCGCGTTGTGGTAGGAAAAGCTGTCCTCCATTCTGCCTAATCTTTCGGAGTGAGTCGTTGAGCTTGTGTCGATGTAGATAACCACTTTGGTGGAGGATAGATCGATCGCTACCCGAATGCCCTTGCCGCAGAATATGCAGCATAATCCCACAGCCGCCATAATTGGTGGCAAATACCCTGGTATAGTCGAAGTTGTAGTTACATGGTACCTTGTGCTCGGGATGGTCACAGCTCGTTACGAATAACGGCCTATCTTCATGCACCTCGCTAGGCTGAAGAAGTTGTATGTCGGCTCTGGTGAGTGTTTTGTGCTCACAAATTCGGATGTAGCCCTCATTTGCAATGCAGACTCGCCCATTCGGCAGCTTGGCCTGGTCTTGGGAAAAGCACAAGGAAGGGTGGTCCGTCTCGCAGGAGTGACAATGAAAGAAAATCCTGAGGATTGCAAGCTGAAAACTTGCAGGTCGTCGAATGACCGGCCTTTATCCTATCCTCCCGGCTTTCCTGGCAGTTTTTGCATGTGGTGTAACTCCTGATGAACTCACAAAATCCTCCAGCTCCCCATCTTCCCTCGGTAGACACATTCCCGTCCATGATCTCATTCTGCACGTCACCAAAGGACTTATAGTCGAAGCAATGGCGACCACCCGGTGGACAGATTGGCGATAGGTATTTGTCTTTGCAGCCATCTGAACACAGTTGACAGCACCCTTTATGGGAGAAAGGGTGGGTAATAAAATCTTCTGCTTGCAATAGACGTCTGAATCGACGAGACACCTGACGGAGGGCGAAGAAAGTGAAGAGGGATAGTTTGTCGTCTGGGTCCGACATACAGGAGACGATCATCAAGAGGATCTCATCGGGGAGTCTTTGTAACGTCGAAGGTTCGAGCAGCCTAGAAGACACTTGATCCTTTTGACGCCGTACAAACTGATAGAGGCTGGTGCCTCGAGTTGGGATCAGTGGCTCGCTTCCAATACGTCTCTCCATTTGTGACTCATAGTCCATCTCGATTTCCTCCGGGATCGTATCCCATTGCTTGTTCAAGCCCGCCTCGCGTAGTACCTTTTTGTAGTTTTGTAGTGCCTTTGTGCAGCCTTCTGTAGTGAGGCCACTCAAATCCTCGTAGATGAAGCCTATCATCTTTTGCTGGGTCTTTGGAGTCGACTATCCAGGTTGGCAATGTAAAGGCTGTCTATGCCGAGTTTAGAAAGGTGAAAAAGAAAAGTTGAAGCGGCAAGACAAGTTGTCAGCATCTTTATCAGAGTCCAAAACCTTGTAATATTAGGCTTTTTATCACTTCTAGAGCACGTGTGTGTTAGGATGCCAGGGCTTCCTCTGAAAGCTTAACGTGAAAACTCACGATCTGTCTCGCTGAGAATTTATAAGGTTCACACAAACATCATGGATACTTAGTTTAAGTTTAGGTAGACCTTCGGATTCTTTCTTCGATGGGGCCAATGGCCCTAGTCCAAGTTCCCTCTCTTCCTTTGCAAAACCCTAAGGGCTTATCATAAGATTTATTGGTTATCGCGGAAGCTTTTTAAATAGAAGCTGATATGATGAAAAAGAATATTGTGTGCGCGTCATATGTGTTAGCAGCCTAAAGTTTAACCTTATGGCCAGCAATCAACTACGTAGTCCTCCCTCTCCTGAATCCCGAGTCGCGCAACTAAATAGCGAGAAGAAATTCCAGGAGCCTCAGAGTTCTATTCGTATACATCTCTCAACGGGTAAGACGGATTTCATCCGGACTGGGATAGCAAGGGAGACGACGCGGATTGCCCAGTTTGAGATCCCGCACGCTGGCGAATTTAACGAAAATGACTGATATCAACACATTCACCTTGATTGTGCAAAGCCCATCGCCAATCTACCAGGCTGTCACGGTTTACCGAGGCTATTCATGTCATGTTTGGGTATCCAAAGTCTCTTTAGGTACTAGAATAACACTATAGGCTGGACCCATGCATCAACATCGCTTGCTAGTCATACCAATCATCACCAAATATCCATTACATCAACTCAGAGTATCATCGAACAATTAAGGCTTCTTGGTTCCTTCAATCTCGGGACCAGCAATGTTGGTGTTGACGGGAGTGACGACATCAACACCTTGAAGCTTTTCAGTAGTCCTGTCGGGTCCGACAATCTCGAACACTGTTCCATAGTTAGTGATAATCCATCACTGGAGATTGGAGATAACTTACAGTCAACAGGAGTGGAAGTGAACTTGCGAGCGTTGACCTTCTTCTGGAAGAGGTAGTCAAGATCGGCAAAGCTACGGTTCATGGTCTCAGGCAGGAAGAAGAAGATCCAAACAGCCCAGATGAAGCAGAGACCGAAGTAGAACATTCCAGTCTTGGCTCCCCAGTTCCAAGCATCGCTGCTGGAGTTGAGCATACGGGGGTTGAGCTGCTGGACGATGATCTGGCCACAGACGTAGACAGCACGGCCGAGGACGATGGTCTGAGCGCGAACACGGTTGGAAGCAGTCTCAGCAACGACGACGTAGGTGGTGGGACCGAGAGAGACCTTGAAGATACACTGGACAACGACAAGGAAGGCAGCTGTAACGATAGCAACACTGTCGACCTTAGGAACGAAGCCGAGAATACCAATGATCAACATGCAGGCACCGATACCAGAAGAACCATAGAAATAAAAAGTTCGACGTCCGACCCTACCCATGAGGCTGATGGCAACAGCAGTGGCGATGATGTTGACGGACTGAATGATCATATTGTAGTTGAAAGCCATAGTGTTGCTCATACCAATAGACTTGAGCATGATAGCGGCGAAACTGGTGATGGATTGACCGTTGAGAATCTGAATGACCCAAGCCATGCAGACAATACCAGTTCGGCGAAGGTTAGTTCCTCTGAAGCAGTCCTTGAAGCTAGCAGCCTCGGCCTCAACCTTCTCCATCTCGTTGGTATGCTTCATGAGAGCGAGAGTCTGAGCCATAGACTCATCAGTGTAGTGACCCTTGCGAGCAAGGCGGCGGAGAGCATGCTCGGCAGCCTCAAGCTTACCGCGACGGACAAGGTACCAGGGTGACTCGGGAGCAAAGAAAGCGACGGTAATCAGAGGAGGAATCCACATCCACTGAAGACCGTAGGGGACTCGCCATCCAGCGTCGCCCTTGAGGTCGAGAGAGCCACGGAGGACACCAGTGGCGAGGAAACTTCCGGCTCCCCAGCACATGGAGACCCAGGCGGTGAGGTAGCCACGGAGGGCGGCGGGGCAGATCTCGGCGGCGTAGGCGGTGGTGAGGGTCTGGAAGATACCCCAGGGGATACCGCAGAGGAGGTTACCGACTAGGAGCATTTCGACGTTGACGGCGAAGAAGAGGACGAAGATGGTGCAGGCCATGAGAGACATTGCGAACTAATAATGAGATTAGCAGGGCCCAAATGAGACCGATTGAGAAATGACATACCATGTAAACTCGTCGGGAGCCGAATCGCGATTGCAGATAACCATTGATCAAGAGACCGATAATAGAACCACAGTTGTTTCCAGCACCAATAGCACCCTGCCACTTCGTAGAAATATGCTGCTTGCCATTGGCGTCAGGCCAACCGAAACGCTCGAGATAAGCGGGATGGGCGAAGAAGTTGTTGATAAGACCAACATCCATACCCTCCATGACCAAAGCAACACTCAGAAGCATACTGAACGTCACGGCGGGCCAGTATCGCGAGAAGAGCTCCTTTTTGGGGAGGAGACACTCTGCATCACTGGCTGCCACGGCGGCCTCGATGAGCTCGACCTGTGAGTTGTAGCCGGAGAACTCTGTGTGGTGCACGGGGGCTTTCTGCCCGTCTTCCACATGAGCTGTTTCATTCGGAGGCGCCATTGCTTCGAGTTTTGAGAAGAAAGGATGAAGGAGGAGGAGAGAGATGCTCGAATGCAGATCTGGGGAAAAAACAATGGGGGGAGGGATATCAGGATAAATATAAAGACTCCGCATCTCTGTGGACACCAGTCCGATGATCAGGCAGGGATATCTCGGTGGTACTTCCCCACGGGGCACTGGTCAATCAGTCGTATCTTCCCCGCATTGCAGCGAAATGACTTCGGTGTCAATAACCCGAGGCGACGCGCCATTCCTGAACCAGGATCGAATGTCCTGTTTTCTTGGCAATTCGGCGGAGAGAAATCCGAGTGAGAGGGCACTGAAACAGGTAGTTTTATGGAGTCGATTAAGGTTAAGCTGTTATTAACGTTTGGGTGTCCCCATGGGGGTTCCCACGCGGACTCGGGGTCCATTTCTGGGGTACGAAATGACACGAGGTTGACAGATGGGATGGGTACTTGATCTGTCAAAAGTCTATTCCGTCTCTTTTTCATGGGAATCATATTGATGCTCAATACTCTAGTTGATGAAGGAACTGTGCTGTCCCCTCACTGATGCCTTGCATGCTGCATCTCAACAACCCCATTATCTGGCAATGACTCCTCTGGTTGCTGGCAAAAGGCCTCGGCTAACCTCCTCCATGCGACGGTGCGGCAAATGCCGTGTCATGTCCCATTGGCCGGTTCTCCGTATCTGACTCTCTTGGCCCGCGAGTCTAGACCAGGTTGAGCTCTCAGCTCCCTCGACTGAGTCATGAGACACCATCTCGACTAAAAGAATGGAGAAATTCGCTGTCAGAGCCGAAAAACGGTCGATGCTTTTTATTTCTCTCCGCATGACTTGATACGACACCGATACAGAGGTTCGCCGAAGAGCTGTTCCCAGCGCCTCAGCTACACACAGATCAAAGGCTCAGTCAACAGCGGGACAAGGATTAACCGTGAACCAATAGCAGGTCTTTGAGGCCCCCATTCGACGTTGCCTTTTCTGTCGTCAAGGTTGTGTCACTGAAGATTTCCTTCCCCACAGCGGCCAACCCCAAAGTTTGCCCCCGACTTTTCCTGCACAAGCTTATTTTAAAGGAGGCCCAAGCGCATAGAAAAAGTGGTGAGCTAGCTAGGCTTATGCAAGCCACGAACAGCATCTTACGCTTTCTCCTCACGGTATTCCAGCAGGTTTTTGTCAATGCCGATATGACTGCCGTTATCAGTGACATTGCAGGCTTAGTTATCGTGACATTGAGCCTTGTGAGGATAAATAATTTAGCATGGACGTGATAATAAGACTCGCCTGATGTTGCCCAGGTTATTGCGCCCTGAAACTGTCTTGAATGCAACCCTGGCTGATCCTCGGCATCTCGGTCGAGTTCCATGCGCTCTCCAACCATTTGGGCCAAGTCCGCGCCGCCTCTTGATGACATATTGGGGTTGGAGCCCCCAAAGTGTCTGTCGCTTAACCTTTCCGTTGTTGCATCTTGCATCGCCAAGGAGCCAAACCAAAACTCTATGCTGAATCCGAGGGTTTGGGCCGCGCCTGTGCGTTGATGGTGATGTTTATCTCTATCGGTACGCGTACATGATGCTTTTGGATGGTGATTGTGGTGATGGAAGCCAAGATTGGCTTTGGGGTTCCTGGATCTTGTCCCCGCACTCGGCAGATTGAGATCTTGAGATTTGGGAAACACCAGAGGTTGCTCGCTTCAGAAAGGACCGAAAGGCGAGACAAATTGTATCACAAGTCGAAATGTCAGTTATGTAAGGGGCGATTGAATATTGGGATCTTGACTTGGCAGCTGTATAGCGGTGAGGCAGGCCAAACTGTTAGGCGACAGGACGTTGGGCATGTTACCGCCGAAAGACGATGCCCCCAGCCATTAGACTAATTTTTAACACTTTAAGGTTGACATAGCGAATTTGTAGCTCTAACAAGGGCCAAACTGAGGTGGACTCTGGTGTTCGATAATGCCACAAGGCCATTGTATTGGTGCAAGCTTTCAAGTTGAGCATCATGCAAGTTTGAGCCTCAGACGATCTTGACAGCTCGGAGTAGCTGCACGATACCGTGGGCCAAGCTATGATTATGGAGAAACGTCGTATCGAACTATCAAGGGCTCCTTGCCCAGTCTTTGAGACATTTGACAGTTCCTGAAATGACCAGCTACCATAATAGCAGGCCTAGTAGATCGAATCTCCATGTGCAGGGTAGGTAACATGACTTACCACTTGTTCAAATGCAATGTCTGCTCCTATCCAATTACCTTTGAGTTCAATAGGAATACTGAAAGGATCTTCAGTGTTTGATCATCTAATACGCGGGCTCTTACCCGCAATTCCGGATAGATCATCAAGTTTGCCCACTTTCCCAACGTTCGGCACCCCATACCCGAAAGATCAACAAGCAGATCTTTAACCGCCATACCAAAATCTGTGGAGTTGATCCTTCGCGCGAGCAACTATCCATTCACGATCTCTTGGCGCCTAGTAGGACCGAAAAGGTTGATCACTCATGCTGCACTGCAACGTTTGATGTGATGCAGACTTCGCCGGAGATTCGTGCCACATGCTTCGCTGTCAATTACCCCAGGCTTGCGAGTGAGATCTCCAGATGGGGCGGGGATGTCTCCATGCGACCCAATAGTGGGACAAGCCCTGCGGCGCAGTTGGGTGAGAACCAACATGTCAAATGAAAACCTGGAGGGGGGTGCGGCACAGTTATCTCGAGCCTGTTGATGGAATGCACCAAGGAAGGGTAGTCAGTCAGATTGATGAGCCAGATATTCTTCAGAATATGTATCTACCTTGCGCGTCAAGGTGTTGATTTCTCCCATTTGCGCAAATCTTTGGACAGAGATTGTGACTGAGGAGAAATAAAAACCCAAAACTTGCAAGAAACACACAGAAAGGAAATAGTCAAGAAGAGGAACAAGAAAACGAATAAGAGCTCAAACCATCTGTTCATGACGAAAGCGTGTGGCAATTTATCAGACCGAATGCTTCAAGTCGTCATAACCACAACATTGACTTGGTCACTCTCCTTTTCAACCGGCTCCAAAATAGGCGATTCCTCCACCAGCGTTGTTTTCGATCAACCACAACCTGCTGAATGACAAAGATGGGTCCCCCTTCCGTTTCAAAATGTCTTCTGCGGTAGCCGTCCCATATTTCTTGCCGGTTTCTCTCGTCAATGCGAGCCTGGTCCTGTTGGTCCAAGGGAAGAGCATTGATCGCATCCCGAATCTGATCGCGTCGAACACGCTCGTTTTTTATTGTCTCCGGGCTGAAAGAACCCAGTGAATTCACTGTAATAAAGTATTAGCATTCTACCCTAAAGCCCAAGATCTGTTACAGTCGTACTGTCGGCAATGGCAGAGGCCTCGAGGTTCTGCAGCGCGGAGCTGTAGTGGCTGATGAGTCGAATATTGTAAATGTCTCCAAAGTCTGGTCCAGGCACGAGACTGGTATCGACTATATCTTCTTCAAATTTCGAAAATACATTATGCTCAAAAATGAAATGACTGCTTAATATAATATCTGCTTTGAGATTGTCAAGCACGTAGAATTCACAGGTAATCTTATCCCATGAGCTGCGGAACTGCCAAGTAGCGCCGTGAACAATACCAGAAGTGGTATCTAGAGACCCATCAGCATACTCTATGGTACGCCTGTGCTCCGAATTCCCATCAATTTCTAGGGAGTTTCGAATAGCAAAGTTTGTTGATATCAGCATCACGTCACAGCCCGTGTCGGCCAGAGCAGAGGAAGGAATGTCATCAAAGCTTCCCTGAAAGCAACACGTATCGTCCTCGATAAGATTGAACCTAAGTCGAGTGCCAAGGTCTCTCAATGATTTTGTAATTCGATGGGTGTATTTTGTCAGAGTACCTGTGGTTTTCAGGAAATATTGGCACAGGATGAGGTCTTGAGTGCATTTAGGGAGAATACAACAGTCAAGCAAGTGATACTTTGTTTCTCCCCAGAAAGTGAATGGGATATTTACCGTACCACAAGACTTAATTGTTGCCCCAGAGGGTAGCCGGAATTTCTCGTTAGCAAGGTCCTTGGGCACTAGTCCAAGTGAGTCGACAAGTTGCTGGGAAACGAAGTTACGTTTCGCGCCAGTGTCAGGTAAGGCATCTATTCGATATTTGATTCGATATCTGTCTGGCCCAACCAATACTTTCACCGTGTAGTCTGTTGATCCACTGGAATAGGTCTGAGCCAGTTGCTCAGAGGCCAAGTAATTATACCCGCCAGTATGAAACACTGAATCGGCTCGATATGGGCTAAGGAATGCTTTGATGTCTTCCGCTTTGTAGTCTATCGATTCACCAGAAGACACCGGATTCGTCCTTCTGTGGGCAGGCCATGGGAAAGCTCCTTTCCAAATTGGGTTCGCCAGATAGACACTTCTCAGCGCATTGCGGCTTGTATAAAGGTTAGCAGCTGATAGCGTACGAGTGATGATGCAAATACGTACATAGGTGATTTGAATGAGGGAACCTGGGCAGCACTGGGCCCTTGAATGAATTCATCGAGCAGACGATCTCTCCAGAGACCATTGCTTGTAGTAACATCTGTTACTGGCTTAAGAAGCCGAGGAATTCCACCCCGTATCTGAGAGTTTCCCTCAAGATGGGAATCAGGGACCATGGGGGCGCGCTGATTAGAGGAGCAAATGATGCATCGTAATAGTGCCAAGTTTATTTCGGGTGATAGAATAGGTTTAACGTTCAGAAGGAACAAGTAGTCTCCTTGTAGGAGAGTGTCAATACGCTGATCTGGATATTGTTTGGCGAAAATGCAGGAAAACAGAAATACTTTTGTAACTGAGAAGGGAGCGACTTGTGGGTATTCGAGTGCTATGTGTCGGGGCGCTGGTGGCTGTACTTGAGCTGCACTGTTGTCAGGCTTCTTGTTGGGCTGATTCAACTTGTACCAATCATATTCTTTGAAGAGATGCTATCTGGTGTTTTGTGATTGTAAATTGTAATTTGACACGTCATTGGAGGGTGGCCAGCATCAGGCCGTAGGCCCAACTACGAAAACTAACGGAGCAGCCCATTTCCTGATTTCTGATTGTGACTTCCGGCGGATTTGAGTTTTTTTTTTTTTTTTAGCTCGCTCTGTCTGGTGACTGTGAACTCTACACGGATGCGAAAGGTCTTTGATATTGAGATGAATGCAGGCCAGGCTGCAACTCGACCCCCACTAGGATTCTCAGCACTATCGTCTTGGATCGTTTCAGACAGAGATCAAGAACTGCTGGTTTTCCGAAAATTCGGAGAAATAAGTGCTCGAAATCTTCTTTATTTGCAATGTGAATTATTAAGCATCGAAGGCAGATTGAAGGCCTGGGATAAGCAAGTTGAAGCTAGCAACGACACTGCATTAGAGCAAGCTGCAGAAAACATGGGAAATGATGAACGAACAGGCCAAGGCGGGCAAACCAGAAGCAAAAGAGATGCTGGAGTTAGTAAATCAGCTCCGCGTCAAGATTAAAGAATATCGTATGTGGAATAGACCCAACTATAAGCTTCTGCTTACTCTCGTATAGATGAAGCGCTAGATCTACAGGGCAGAATATCTCTGCTCCACGGCCCTGACCAACGGGCCCTTGAAGTGGCTCGAAACGAGCTTCATGGGGGTCCTTTAAGACGAGATGGGCGCAAGCCAAATCCAATACTAGGTGGGAGAGGGAAGGATTACCTTGATAAGGCGCAGGATCTCGTCTCCCTCAAAGCTCCAGCAGCTATTGATCCATTATCAAAATTGCTCCGGGCCTACTGGCCAGGTCGAGTGCGTTTCATTATCCTCTTGAATACTGTTGCAGTTGGTTGAGAATCATTCACTGATGCGAAGATTTTGGAATCAGGAAGAACTATCCAGGGACGGCCGGCATGGGATCAGCCGGTTTGACGAACGATCAATCATGATTACAGTCGCTCTTGTCAACATACTACTCGCGATGGCCTTGTTAGTTGGCTCGATAAGCAGTCTCTACTACGTGAAGTCACCACCAGCAATTCTTGGTACTATATGCGGGTTTACGATACTATTTGCATTGAGCATAGGTTTGATCACAAATGCAAAACGAGCAGAGATATTTGCAGGAAGCGCGGCGTAAGTACTATCCCGCCTGACCTTTAAGGGCTATAGCGAGTGACTTGATATGCTGATATGTAAGAAACCAGTTATGCGGCTGTCTTGGTGGTCTTTGTCGGCAATGGAGATCAATCGGGTTGCAAGTGTACATAGAGGCTGGAACTATCCTTGGGCAATTCTAGTTGAAAATGGTCCTTTAGAATGCAAGGTATTATAGAGATTGAGAGAAGCTTAAAACGATGTCGTACGGCAATAGATAGTGCACCATGAACAGGCTGGTGTAGGGCCGTCTTAATGCAACTATTGTTAGCCCACAGATATGCAAAACCCCGAATCTCACAATGTGGCAATGAATTACTCAAGTTGCATAGTATAATGATATTGCCAAGCCTAACGTTATTGATCACGAATTGCTGGGTGCGAGGTGGTGGCTCTGGTATACAACCCGTTTCTCCACCCGAGGTTCCCTACTTGGGCAAGGTTGCAAAAATGAGGTCATATTTATCAGCAAGACTGGCACGCCCTACTGACTACATATCAATCAGTCACTTCTTAAACCCCTCCGAGCGCAGTGATATTAACAAGGGAACAAAAAAGAACACTTAATCTGAAAATAAATTACGCCTTAAAAATGTCAGACGATTATGCAAAGATTCCTTCGGGCGCTAAGGTTCAGCCAACGCCTTTCCAAGTCTCCATCACGGATGACAGGGTCGATGAGCTCAAGCAGCTTGTGAAGCTGGGAAGAGTCGGACCGCCGACCTACGAATCGACGCAGAAAGAACATAATTATGGCGTTAGTCATCAGTGGCTAACTGATGCGAAAGCTGCTTGGATTGACTTTGACTGGTATGTTGCACCGTTTGATTCTAAACTTGCATTGCTGAGGTCTGACCTTTTAAACAGGCGCGCTGCGGAAAAGCACATTAATACCTTCAACCACTGGACTGTACCCATCAAGGACGAGAAGGGAGATTTCACCGTCCACTTCACGGGTCTCTTCTCCTCTAAACCCGATGCCGTCCCCGTGGTCATGCTTCATGGCTGGCCGGGTAGCTTTCTAGAGTTTCTAAGAATCTTGTCCATTCTCCAGGAGCGCTACACTCCCGAGACGCTACCTTACCATGTCGTTGTGCCATCTCTCCCCGGCTATGCTTTCTCGGATAAGCCGCCGTTGGACAAGGACTTCGGCATCAGAGATGTTTCCCGCATCGTGAACAGCCTCATGGTTCAACTGGGTTTTGGAAGTGGTTATATCGCTCAGGGAGGCGATATTGGAAGCAGGGTTTCTCGTGTGCTCGCAGCTACTTATGATGAGTGTAAAGGTATGTCATCAAGATGCAAACCATCGGCAAGGTCGAAGGACACTACTAACACGCTTTTCAATAGCCGCTCATCTCAACTTCTGCCTCATGTCTGAGCCCGCAAGTGCGCAGGGCGAAGTTTCGGATGCAGAAAAAAAAGGCCTCGAACGTGCAAAGGACTTCGACAAGCTGGGCACCGCCTACGCTTTGATGCACGCCACAAGGCCAAGCACCATCGGCCTCATCCTCTCGTCATCGCCTCTCGCGCTCTTAGCCTGGGTCGGCGAGAAGTTCCTAAGCTGGAGCGACGAAGATCCTCCGCTGGAGGAAATTCTTACCTCAGTTTCCCTGTACTGGCTGACAGACAGCTTTCCTACGTCAATCTTTCCATACCGCCAACGCTTCGACCCAGATTACCCCGGTGCGCACGATCACCCGAAGTGGAAGATCAGCAAGCCATTGGGCTATAGCTGGTTCCCGTTTGAGCTTGCTCCTATTCCTGTGAGCTGGGTGAAGACGACAGGAAATCTGGTGTTTTGGAGAGATCATAAGCGAGGAGGTCACTTTGCTGCTTTGGAGAGGCCAGAGGAGTTGTTGAAGGACTTTGAGGAGTTTATAGAGCAGATCTCGAAGGATGGATCTTTGAAGATCCAGTGAATCAATTTGTAGATAGCGGCGCTTCATCTCGCTTCAAGCTAGATTGAAAGATCATGAACCAATTGGAAGATGATCAATCAACTTATATATTCGAATCCATCATTGTCTTCGTCCTTGATCAAAGCCATGCGAATTATTGAGGTATTCCTGATTGACTGGAGGTTCCCATTCCATTAATGGTCTCACATGACTCAGCACGTGACGCATGTCCACGGTTTTCGGTCGTGGAGATTCACGGTCTGTGGCTGTCGAATTGACTGGCACTCACCAAGAGGACCATTAGCTATGGCCATTTCTTTTGCTATCTTTTACGGCTCGGGTTGCGCAACAAGCAAGGGCTATTAAATTCTAGCAACGAAGCCCAACCGCGAAACTGAGGACGCACCCACTTTGTCCTTGGCGGCCGCAAAGCGCGCCATGCCACTACCATTAAGCCGCTCTACTCGATGCGACCGGCACAATGAACATCGCGCTGCCGCTGCAATTGCGAACTTCGCCGTCATTTGATACGGCACATCGCAGCTCCGCTCGCCCCGACCAAGCCTTTGACCCAACGTGTCCCTACCGAACCCGCCAAATCGGCGCCGCATTAATCCCCATCTGTTGCCTGACAATCTCGAGCGAGACGACAACACACTGAGCGCCGCGACCGATCCAGAGAACATGGAGCGAACAGGATTGGAGTACCGCGGCGGCCGTCTGCGCCTTCAGCTAGCACCTTTGGCGTTCGTGTGATGCCATTCGCCGATGCCGCGCCTTCGAGCACCAGTGTCAGGAACGCATGATCCCTTCCTTGCGTGTTCCGTGTGACAGAGCTACCCGACTCTCGTCATCGCACAACAAACCGGGGACGCCGCAGCCTTTCACGACGCAAGTCTTCTGCCTCGACACACGTCCATGTCCATTCGATTGGGCGACCTGTCCCTTGCCTTGTAGCAGAGCATCGTCCGAACCAGCCCACCGACACCTCATCTGATTGTGATGTCGCTCTGAAGCAAGGCATGCACCGCGACTTCACCCGCGTGAAAGCGCCGTAGATACAGACAGATTGCCGGACATTCCACCCTCGCTCGAAGCTCGACCCACCATATACTCCGTCCTGCCTTGCGATACCATATATATAACAGCAATAACGCGACAGGGTCCCTGGAAAGTAGTAGTTCCTTGAAGGGCCCTTCAATTCTGTGCGTGAAGAGCTGTGTCTGACCTGTTGTAACCTCGCTATCCGGTAGATAAAGGATCTGTGAAACTGCATGCGCAGCGTAGAAGTAAGGGCTCTCCGACGTAGATGTCTGGTTCAATTGACAGATACTCGCCAGCGCCTCGGGTATTCCCTCTACACCAACGTCGGGTAAAGGCGCTTGCATCTGCGCAATCGTAACAGCCATGACGCGGAACAGACTGTCATTTCGTAGAGGGTCCACCATATTCCACAGCGACATCTTTCCACTGATCATGGACACCCAATCGAGGTGGTCGTCGCCAGTCTTCAGAGGCCATGAATCTTCAGGTCTGTACGCATCAGGTGACGAGAACGTCAAGACGGCGAGAGCAGCTGCTGTACCCCATATCGGGTCTTTGTCCTGCGTCTTGACAGGTTCGCGTAACTTCTTGTTAAAGAGCGCTGTGCTTTGTGACCAGTGGTAGCATTCTTCCAGACTCCGGGGAGAGCTTGATGAGGTGTTTAGGTAGCGATCGTATGTAAGCGCCACTGCTAGAGAAGCGTGCATCAAACATGGGTTCTGTGCCAATTAACTTAGCCTACATAGACACAGTCGGCGAGTAGCTCTTACAGTGAAGGCGAGTTTAAACAAGCTCCGATTGACGTTGATCATGTTCTCATCATCCGGCGTCAAAAGACTTCGCGCATAATATCTCGTTACAAAATCTTGACATTTTGCATTCAATTGATAGATAGTATACTCATCAGAGGTCCATATCGCACTCGCGACAGGTCTCTGGGGCGTTGGCTTGCATCGAACCACGGCCCTCACAGTATCGGAAGTGATCGGGTGAAGATCAGGGATGTTCAGCCCAAAGTTACAGAGTACTCCGAATGAGCTGCACTTTTTGCAGCGAGGTTTGCTCTCGTCACACTAAGAATGGTTAGTTGAAGTATTGATGAGTTGAGGAGACCAACCTTGAGTTTTCTCAGCTTGCAATTCCGGCATCCATATCTTGACCGCCGTGCAGGTTTCTTCGGGCGCATATGGTCCACGCACTTGGAAGACATTTCCACAACGTTCTACTAATTGTCAGAAATCGCGGAATGTTGTCATCATTGAGAGAATTTGACCCTGAGCTGACAGGAACTGGAGGTACGATCTATTTTCGCGATGCGCTAACCTCAACTTGGCTGGAGGCTCTCACACGCTAGCTGTTTTGCGGCTGCACGGCGACTTGATTGGCGGGTTGACGATCCAAGAACTCTGGGTATTATCGCGAATAGATCAATATGATTTGAGAAAAACCTCATGCAATTGTTGTAATTGAGTTATAAGGAAGATATTTCCCTCAAATATATCATGACCATTCATCTTTACTATTTACCATTCATTTCTTAGATAACCTCTATTACCAGTCAAAATGTCTACTCATCTTGCCGCTATCTGCCCAGGAAAAGGCCAACCCTTCCACGTACGAACCCGATCCACTCCAAAGCCAGGGCCAGATGAACTTCTCATCGCCGTCAAGTCCGTCGCTCTCAACCCAGCAGACGTCATCATGCGCGATCAAGGTCTTTTTATAACAGATTATCCCACCGTTATAGGCTTCGACATGTCGGGCTTGGTACTAGAAGTCGGCGAAAACGTTCCAGCTGGTGATGGTGGCTTCCAACCTGGCACTCGAGTTGCTGCTTATTCTGCCTCTGCCTGGAGAGGATGCGCTCCAGATTATGGTCCTTTCCAAGAGAAATGTCTTGTTCCGTGGCAGCATGTTGTGCGTCTTCCTGATCAGAACATGTCGTGGAATCATGCTGCGACGTTGCCTGTTTCTGTCCAAGTACCTCTTAGCGCATGGGATATGATGGGAATTCCCAGATCTTATGATGAACCTCCTTCCCAAGATCTAGGTCAGGTTGAGAAGAAAGAAGCGCTTCTTATCTGGGGCGCGTCATCCAGCATCGGCACCATGGGCGTACAAACAGGTCGTCTAATGTGCAAGGATCCCAAGTCTCCCTTTGCAGCTGTGTATGCTACTGCTGGACCGGCAAATCACGATTATATAAGCTCACTTGGTGCCGATCGTGTATTCGATTACAAAGACTCAAAGGTTGTTGAGTCAATCATCTCCGCCGCAAAAGAAGACGCGCTAGTCATTCGACATTGTTTCCTCGCGGCAGGGCAACTTTCTTTGTGTCAGGCTGTGCTGAAGGAATTTGTTCATTCAGACCCAGCAGAGGGCAAGACAACGACCAAGCTTGGGTCGGCACCTTGGATTCCAGCGGACGCGCAAGACGTTGATGGAGTCGAAGTGATATTTGTGATGCCGTCGGCGGTTGAAGAGAAAAGGCTGGAGCAGTTCAACTATTGGATTGGTACTTATCTAAGTAAGACCTTATCCAATGGAAGCGTTAAACCAAGCCCCGAGCCAACGGTTGTAGGGACGGGTTTGGACTTCCTCAACAGTGCTTTAGCCAGAATGTCCCAAGGTGTCAGTTGTTCTAAGTTAGTGGTGGAAATTAGAGAGTGAGATGGCACAATGAGGGAACATTATCAGATAGTGATACCATCGCCGTATAGAAGAAGTGCGATACTTCAGAAGATCTAGATAAGAAAAATTATCTAAATTGCGTGAAGAAAGACTTTACAAAATGTTGAACCTTTCTGCGCTATCTATCTGTATCTCGAGTCACTTCAGGGTAGTCATCCATCATTTTTCTTCATCGAACGGGATCAATAACAGCGATCCCTGCGGTCTTCGCTTGCGACTCGGGACTTTCCGTCTTAAATTCTCTGTTTCATCATGCTTGACTTCCGAATGACAACATTTTCGCATGGTCTCATGGATAAAATCGGCTCAGCTGTCGCAAGACCACGTTCCACGCTCCGATCCTCGGCAAACTAACTACCCAAAACGGACATTTCTAGCAGTGCCCACCAGCGCCAATTACCAAACAGAATGCCGCTGTACAACTCTGTCTCCGTTTCTGTTACTTTAACGTTAGTCTTAAGCGAATATTACCTTTGACCATACCACGCGATCGGGTGAAAGGGTGGATCAATTGGTTCCGTAGCTTCGATCGCTCGCTTCCTGACACGACCTCGCCATGCACCCCATTGACCAATCAAGGCGCCTCACCATGAACCAAGTCACGTTGACCAATATCGATGATGAAATCTCCTCGCCCCGACACCCTCTTTCGCTCAATAAACATAAGCATAATACGCCATAAAAATAAAGTTAAAACTCCGCCAAGCTCAGCTCTCTCATCAATGGCGAAACAAGTTCCCCTCACAAGTCATTGATGTCTTCTCTCAAATCAGGGGGATGCAGAATTCTCGGTCTTGTCCGACCACTCTAACTAATACAAGTAAAGATCATCTTCCCTCCTTTCAAGCTTGGGCCCCGGTCTGGAGTGGAAAATCCGGGGTGAGTTCTCTTATCGGACCGACAGGACACAAAACTCCACGATCTCATGACCCCGTTTCCCCATACAAAATTCCTTTTAAAATTCATGGTCTGACGAGAAATCGAAGATCATGTCGGTCCGACATAGCGAATCTCGAGAGATTGAAGCTATCACGAGGCTCAGCTCTTGGCGAAGATGAGCTCAGTCTCGCGTTGAAAAGGTATGTCGGGCCGACATAATCTTGGCTAGACTGTTCTGGGGGGTCCGGGGTGAACCAACCCTCCAGAACCTGGAGAGACGGGTTGTTTGTGGAGATTTAGCATAAGAATCCCCAGATTCCCCAGCTTCTTTCTTGTTTTTTCCCAGCATCAGCTTCACTCACTTCTTCTTTCTCTCCATACAAGGGATCTTTCGACATATTATCTCTTATCTTGGACGACAGCATGTCTTCACCAAAGGATCTCGCTCAGGTTGAGCACATCGATCCCGACAAGATGGCCTTTGACGAAGTTGAGCGCCCTGCTGCGCGCGAGGCCAATGATCGCGAACACACCCTCACTCTCCGCGAGGCACTTCGCCTGTATCCCAAAGCCATTTCCTTCTCCCTCCTTTTCTCAACGGCTATCATCATGGAAGGTTATGACTTGAGTTTGTTGGGTAGCTTTTACGGTTATGATGCGTAAGTTGCAGTTAGCCTGGTATCGACATTGTCGACCATGAAACTGACAACCCCCCCAGATTCAAGCAGAAATTCGGTAACGAAGTCGACTCGAACGGAAATCCTATTGTTTCAGCCGATTGGCAGACTTATATCCAAGTTGGTGGCATGTGCGGCCAGATCATTGGTCTTTACATCAACGGTTGGGTATCTGATGCTTTTGGTTACAAGAAGACCATGTTGGCGAGTCAAGTACTCATGATTGGACTCATCTTCTTTCCCTTCTTTGCGCCAAACCTTCAGGTCCTCTTGGCTGGAAACATTCTTCTCGGTCTGCCCTGGGGTATTTTCCAGACTCTCACTCTCGCATATGCTTCTGATGTTGCGCCCGTTGTCCTAAGACCGTACCTCACTGCCTATGTCAACCTTTGCTGGGTCATCGGTCAACTCATCGGTGCAGGCGTTCTTCGCGGGTTCAGCACCATGGGTGGTGATTGGTCTTACAGAATCCCTTTTGCTCTGCAGTGGGCTTGGCCTCCGTTCATCATGCTTGGTACCCTCTTCGCTCCTGAGTCTCCTTGGTGGCTTGTGCGAAAGGAGCGATACGAGGATGCTAAGCGATCTATCCTTTCGCTCGTCACTCAGTGCGATGTTCCTTTTGATGCTGATGCTCAGGTTGAGCTTCTGAAGGCTACCAACCAGATGGAGATTGAGAACTCTGCTGGAACAAACTACTGGCACTGCTTCATGCGCAGCGATCTTCGACGAACTGAAGTCGCTTCCATCAGCTACACTGCCCAGGCTCTCTGCGGTAGCTCTCTCATGGGCTACGCCGTTCAGTTCTACCTCGAAGCTGGTCTTTCCTCCGAGCGAGCTCTTGACTTCAACGTCATTCAATACTGTGTCGGTGCCGTCGGTGTCGTTCTATCCTGGTTCCTCATGTCTCGCTTCGGTCGTCGCCATATCTACATCTGCGGTATGGCATCTCTCTTCTTCATCCTCATCGCCGTCGGAGCCCTCGGCTTCGCCAAGAAGACTGAGCAAACCGGTTGGGCCATCGGTAGCTTGCTCGTCGTGTACACCTTTGTCTACGACATGACCATCGGCCCC
Source organism: Fusarium oxysporum Fo47 (assembly GCF_013085055.1). NCBI lineage: Eukaryota > Fungi > Ascomycota > Sordariomycetes > Hypocreales > Nectriaceae > Fusarium > Fusarium oxysporum. Next base: position 878,182 of record NC_072850.1, read on the forward strand.
ATTGCTTATACCATCGTCGCCGAGATCTCATCCACTCGTCTCAAGGCCAAGACTATTGTGTTGGCCCGTAACTTCAGCAACATCGCCGGTCTCGTCACCAACACCCTCATGCCCCGCATGCTCGGTCGCAACTCTTGGAACTGGGGCGCCAAGACTGGTCTGTTCTGGGCTGGATGGTGTCTGTTGATCTTCATCTGGGCCTTCTTCCGCCTTCCTGAGCCCAAGGGTCGAACATATGGTGAGCTCGATCTTCTCTTCGAGCACAAGGTTCCTGCGCGCAAGTTTGCTAGCACCAAGGTTGATCAGTTCCCTACATCTGGATCAACAGAGAAGGTTCAGGAGGAATAAAAAGTTAAAGACTTATTGTATTTAGAAAACGCGCCTGAAGACATTGAAATGAGTCATTATTTGTATTCTATAGCAATTTAGCGCAATACCTGATATCCATTGAAACGGCACATTGTCTCCTGCAAACGTGTTCCTTGATTATAAAACTTTCTCTCGCTACACATTTCTCCTCTCCATTTTGTGTTAACTGTGCCTATAAAATCGCAAATTCCACTGAGTTTGTCGCGACGTGGCAGACGCTTGGATATCGCAGGGCATTTGTCTTAGTCAGCAATGGTGCCGCGATCGAACCTCCGTCAACAGACCATTCGTCATTCATCGAATTGACATCTCCACAACGAGTCTCAAGTCCGATAATGTACGTCGTTGTAACCACTACGCCCATTGCTACAGGTGTTGGGCGTTAGGCGGTCTCTCAAACCTCCTCACGTTAGCGACCAATGCCAACGATTCCGCTTCACTCGACTCCACTATGTCAACAACAGGCTATGTCCCTCCTGCCGATTAAACGGCCACTCAACATGAAGGAACACCCTCCTTGGCTATCAAGAATACATTCACCCGTCGCTTAATGACACTTATAGTCCTCAAAACGTACGCTCGCTTCTACAATCACGATGGACCCTGCATATCCATCTCCAAATCTCTCATCGTCAAGAAGGGCCCATTCGTCCATCTCACCGAAGCAGCTACCATGCAATTTGTCGCTGCCAATACTTCTATTCCTGTACTGGCTGTTAACTGTTCGTTCGTACATAAGGACCGAGCATATATAGTTATGCAGCGCATTCGAGGAACTTCTCTCACAGAGGCCTGGAAAACTCTCTGCTGCTGATCTGTCAGACATCTTCGCCCAACTTCGGCGCATATTTCAGGTACTACGGGCTCTTGTGCCACCGGATGAGGTGGGGGTCCAGAGCTGTTTGGGCGGTTCATTACGTGACTCCCGGATACCGCGCTCAAGGCCTCGATTTGGGCCCTTCAAGACGATCCAGGATTTCCATCGATGGTTACGGGAAGACCTCGAGCCTGACAACCATCCAGATCGCTTCAAGGGACAGTTTTGGAAGGAGATAAAGGAAATGGTTATAAAACAAGACGCCTGTGGCCACAGCCGGTGTTCACGCATGGAGACCTTAACCCTTTTAACATCTTGGTGCGGGGCGACCAAGTCGTTGGTATCATTGATTGGGAGTTTGCTGGGTGGTATCCGTGTTACTGGGAGTATACCTCGGCATGGTATGGAAATCGTATTTGGCAGGGCCGGCAAGAGTTACTTGCGAAGTTCTTGGATGCATATCCTACAGAGCTGGAGATGGAGAAGACAAGGCAAAGATGGTGGGGTGATTTTTGAGTACAAGTAGACATTACCAGCTAAGTTATAACCCCTCTTTCATGGCATGTTACGTATCGGTTTTGGCTAAGCAGAGCTGAAAAAGTTGAAACGTTCTGATCTGAGACATACTAATCGAGTCGTAGGTGCTGGGTTGCTTCAACAACAACAGCAAGCCCCCAGGTTGAGATCTTTTGAGATTTTGGAAATTTACTAAAATAAAAGAGCGTCGATTAAATAAACAAAAGCAATTAGCGAGTGAAAACTGAGCCGCACCATAAGTACACCCTAGGATCCGTCCTGGTTCATTCTCCTAGCTCCAATTTCCAAATCAAAACTCCCATGAAGTACGTCATTTAGATATCAATTCTAACACTTGACATTCTCGTTGCCAGTGCTGCAGCCTGTGTTCAAGTTCTTGCCAGGATCAGAACTACAACTCGTTAGCTTCGTGCCTCATAGACAACAAAATTTAACATACCCATCAGTTGGAGCTTTGACAAATCCAGCCTCTTCCCAGTCCCCAAGACACTTCTGACCAGACGCTCCGCACGACTGGCACATTCTCTTCCACATATGTGCTATTCCAGTTAGTCATTTCTGAAAAGAAACAAGAGGGTATACATACCTTCTCCCAGATATTTCTGGGCCCAGATCTGACCGACTGATCCAGCAGGGATGTTACAGTCAATCTTGCCACCATCAGTCCAAGTGTTTGTAACAGCAAGGCCGAGAGAGACGCCCAGGACATCCTTGATAGGGTTCCAATCTAAACCCCCTGAGACCTCAACTGAAACTGATTTGGACCAGCTAATAGTTCGGGTGCCTGAGCCCTCACTCAATCCAGTGTAGAGACACCCGGAAGCTGTCTCCCATGGACCCCAGTAGGATTGGGAATCACGAGCCTGCCACTGGTCATAGACATAGCAAGGGCCTGTATATTGACGCTTGGACTTGTCATCTTTAGTTTCTTTGTCTTCGACGACTGAGACGCTAGACAATGGTACGAAGGACTGTTTGTCCTTCAGATAGACAACGCTATCTGAGTTAGGGTGTTTCTTGATGTAGTCATTGAGATCCCCCGAGTCTATGATGAGGTCTTTGGGGTGATTGGCTAGGGCACGAGCGTGAAGCTCATTAGCATGAATTTCCCTGGAATGCAGGTCTTGGGAAGTGGTAAGAAGGCCAGTAGGAGAGGCACTGCCGAGGCTAGTGAGGGCCAAGAGGAAGAAGCTGGGATGCATGTTGAGCAATGCTGAGTGCAATTTGTAAGTTGAAGTGATGAGAAGCTTTGGTGATGATAGCAAGGCAGTGAGGAATCAGTGAGGTTTTATAATTGAAGAAGAACTAGAATATTCCGAGTCAAGTCACATCTTGACAACTCTGTTTGAAAACCTGTTCATTCGAAGGATTTGCCCAACTCCAGCAATTTTCACAATCACCCCATTGAAGCCATCATCAATTACATCAGTGACCAGACCAACACAATCCATCTCGACTCTAAACGGAAGTGATCTCATCGTCTGAGGAGATCAGCAATACTTGCACAACTGCCGATATGCATAATTGCATATGTCAGCCTAGAAGGATTTTTAAAGTTTCGGACTCTAGGCTCTCGCATTGGGATTAAGCTTATTGGACGAACTAGCGCAGGGCACTTTACGAACTACTCAAATAGGAAGGCTGTGCTAGAACGGAATTCCGGCATATTTTGCATGGCTACTAAAATCCTTTGCGATCCTCCTATGCAAGGCATGGCATGACTGTCATGCATGTAATGGTAGTAAGCAGGCACATGAAATTGGTGATGCCATCAGATGGGGCGATAATCGAACCAGTTCAGGACGAAAGCATGTCCATCCCACTGTACAGTACAAGGCATTGCGTTTCGTTTCAATGTAGCTTCGGTATCTTTTAAGATGTTCAGCGTAAGATAGAAGTGAAATAGCTGTTGAAGTATTCACCAAGAACATAATGAGAGAGCAGTAGCTATGTCTCAGTACATATTGATACAGAACGCTTTTAAGGTGACTTATCATTCAACTCTCATTGTGGCTGTTTCAAGTCAGTGACAAAAGTCGCAAACAATGCAATCTAGTTATAAGATTCATGAATTACACACGCTTACACAAGTCCAGAAGTGATCCTCTTTAGGATCGTACCAATGATGTAAACAGCAAGGGACATGGGTTTGCGGCATTTAGAGCTGGACCACTCAGAGGCTGGAGAAGGCCGGGGGGGATTGGGGGCCGTTCAAGAACACGAGATCTATACCCCCGAAACTGAAGGCAAGGCAACATGGCATGCCTTAGGGCTGACTGATCTGCATGCACTATAAGCTGAAACAAGATTGTGAGCCTAAGTCTCTTAGAGGACCATACTATAACAGTGGAGAAATGTTGTGTTCAAGGAATAGCTTCATTGTAGCCGGGCGACATTGACTTCCTGTCTGAAGGATCCGCCACATACCATTGCCAGTAGAACTGACGAAACAAGAAACCAGAGGGGCACAGCCTACCAGTCGCCCTACACCGATGCATTCCCTCTGATCCCATCTTGCGTCTCATGTTTGCAAAGCTTTATGAGCTCCTGGTTTTGAAGAGTCGTCAGGTGATTAGGGGAGGTAAAGACATCTATTCTAAGTGATGAGACGATTTAGGTAAATTTAGGATAAGTTAGGTACATTTAGTATAGACTTAGTGGGTCTTTAGATAAGTGATATCCTAAGTTTGGGTCAGAACGTTCTGGCTTAGAAGCAGTAATGAGAGATGATGGCCTCACAGACCAAGCGGCAATCACAGTACGTTGTCACATTGCTGCCAGGTTCTTTGTTGTGTCTGGTGGCAGCACAGGACCTGATCATTAAGTGGAACGAGTCGAGGGGACGTCCTGTCGATGTCATTCGTGACCACGAATTAATCTGTTATCTCCGTACGTTAATCGAGCTTGGCGAACGCATGGAATGGAGGGGTAACACATACAACTTTCCAATGGTTGTGGGAAGACCCCGATATGCAGCCCTTGCCAACGAGCTTCAATACTGGCCAGCGAGATGTCACTTCCACTGCTGAATCACGAAATGCAACCTTATCCGTATCGCGTCCAGAAGGTTGAAGTCCCTGGCCAGGTAACGTCGGAAGCAGATTGGGAACGAGATAATTCACACTGGCTCAACAGTCTCACAGACCAACATGTCAACCTGCAGGTCCCACGGGATTATGTCAACGCAAGCATCACACCAGAATTAATGTCGATCATAACGAAGGACTGGCGAAATACGCTCTTTATCTGGACAAAGCCCCATTACCCTGAATCCAATCTTTATATGTTCGATTTGCCGCACGAACGCCAGATGATCATTAAGATACGACTTGCGGTCAATGGTTCTCCGAAGAGGTTGACTGGACAAGGCAGGTCATCCACCGGATTGAAAGAGCAATTCTTAATTCCAAACCGATAGCGGAGTCGTCAAAGAGACCAAGAAGACTGTCGACTATTCTCCTACCGTGACTACGGAATGGGGATCTATCGACAGATGCTGGACTCAATCTACAACCACGAAGACGCCATAGCAGTCACCCGCCAAAAGATGTCAGATATCTTTCGCAAAAACGAAGCAATCAGCGAAGAAGAGGAGCGCAGGCCCAGATTGAGGAAGCTGGTAGTGCGGGGGTCTTGGCAACTGACCCCGTACATATGAGACAACAATCAGCCCACCAAAGATTTATAAGAATCCAATATACTATTAAAGACAGTAAAGAAATAGACCAAGTACCTCGCTTGCGAGTGCAGCATCACAGTCGAAGAGCAGACATATTAGCTTAAACAACTATCTACTCCAGTAGCAGCCATTATCGAAGCTAAAAAGCCCTTTTAAAAGCATATCGGAATCCCATTCTAGATATTTCAGATATAAGGACTTCTAAAGCTCGCTTATATCTGCAGAGGGAAGCCATTGACAAGCTTCTCGAGTCAGTCTAACCTGGTCTATTTGAGCCGCGCACTGGGAGAGCGCAACAGATTCTACTTGAACGATTCATTTAGTATCAAGATAGACGCTTGTAGAGGTGAACAGAGCATATGGCTGAGTATTGCCCAAGGCGCAGCTCACGAAATGGGAGGAGAGACAGAACCTTGAAGATGTACGTGGCATAGTATCCGACCATGAACCAACGAGAAGAAAAATCGGAAAAGAACTAAAAAGAAAATAAGAGTATCCAGTTACGCATACAAGATAAGAAAAGCAGTTAAGGCCGTAGTTTAATACAGGCAATTAGCTATTTCTCAGAATCCCAGGTCCTTCTCAAACTTTTCCCACTTCGTACCAATTGGCTGAACAAGCGTAAAAGCCGCACCAGTCTGATTCATCTCCTGCACCCCATTAGTCAAATACAGCGGCGTCATCTCTCCATCATCACTAAAGAACAGCTTCGGTCTCTCCCTTCTCTTGAACACCTGCCACGATCCATCTGTAAAAGTGACATTTGAGCTAAAAGCCTCCTGGAGCTTGAAATGCCACGGTCCTGTGAGCTTTCGCGAGAAGAGATGGGATCCAACACGGGGCCATTGCTGTTTATCATTCTCAACATAGTCTATCATCCAATGGTTTATGGAGTGCCAGTTCCCTCGCTTGTCGCGCCATATGAAAGGGTCCTCGGTCCATTCTGGGTTTTCTTGCTCTGTGACGTTCCATGTTGCTTGATATTTGAGCTTATAGTCACTGTTCCAAGACTTCGCAGTGAAGATTGAATAGTCTTTGATACCAAGTACTATTTCGCCTGTTGGGTTGTTGCGCGTCCAGAGAGGGAATGCGGAGGGGTTGGTAGCGTGAATACCTGCTGGACGGTCACTGTCAAGGATCATCTTGAATGGCGACCATGGACCACGAATATCGTCAGCAGCCGAAACAGAAATATTGTTGGGCCACCTGGTGTAGCTGATGCTTTCGCACTTTGTAAACTTCTTATCATATTCCACGCCAATGCTGTATAACAGGTACTTCTTATCAGCCTGGCTCCAGACGATATCTGGATTATGCGCGAAGTTCTTCGATACGTCCTGAGCATACTTGTATGGTCCTTGAGGCCCGCTATGAGATTCAGCGCGGATGATGTAAGAATGAGGACGCCAGCCCTTCAGACCGCATCCATGACTGAACTGCACTGTGAATAGATGGAATAGTCGCTTGTTGTCACGATCTTGGATGATTCGACCTCCCCAAGAGGCATTAGGCCATATACCGAAATCGCCAGGACTTGGAGGCTCGTATGTATGGTTGTAGCCAGTGTATCGTGTTGCCGGAGCAAGATCAAGACGGCCGCAATCGCCGCCAATCCAGCCTGGATCACAACGGCAGGCCTTTTTCCATCTCGAACATATTCCGTTCAGACTGCAGTCTTCGTCATTTTTACAAGCGTTCGCGAAGCCGATGGAGAGAAGAGTCAGGAGGTGGCAGAGGTACAAAGAACGCATGATGTTTTGAGTATCAGCTATTTAAAGCCTTAATGTCAAAAGTTGACCTTGTTGAGCTGATGGACAAAACGTTCTTATTCTACTTGTGATCAGAATTCTGTGGCAAATCAGTATTCTGGAACATCCACGTCTGATAGGAGGATTATCTCACGCCTCAATCATGCATACACCTGCGGAGGATCATCTTGCTGCTTACTCTCAAAGGCCTCCACCCCCCAACTGCTCTGAAGATCAACGGAGTAGCTCGGTGCAATTCTCACCGAAATGCATAACGCTCAGAAGACGTCATATGTTGATGTAAAGCAGGATTTCCAGAGGTCGCGCCAACATGTCTTAACATGTGTATTTTGATTAACAGTTTAGTCCTTCCTGATGGAATCAACATTGCATCCGCCCATAAGCAGAGCTTACTAGCGAATGAAATTATTAATTTGTCTTCCTCCTTCTATGCAGGAGAGTCCTAACATGATAGAGCAAGAAAACACAGAACTTAAGTCTAAATCTTGACATTCACTAATCTAAAGTCTACTAAACTTTGACTAAATCTATACTAAGTTTGCCTAAAGTTACCTACGCTTTATATAAAGAAAAGAGGTAAGTGTCGTGATTTGCGGTTTCGTTGTTATGCAAACCGAACGTATTTCAGCGGGCGCCCCACTTGCGCGCCTGAATACAAATCACAACAACAAGACTTTCAACTCTACAAAACTCGCTTCCTCGATATTCGTCTCCCTTCCGCTATGAAGGGCTCCCTGCTCCTGTTCGCCCTCGTGGTGCCCTTTGTCTGCCTTTGCTGGGTGCCAACACTGGAGGCAGCACTACCAGCTCCTCTACCGCCAACCAAGTCATCTGGGCCTCCGATTGCGTTGACAGTGTCGTCTCTAACTATATGCCTGTACTGATCAACGAGCTGCACAGCATTGATACCGATAACGTGACCTCTCCCGCGAACACAATCGCGGAACCTACCACTGTCGGAACCAAAACGAACAAGATGCTTGCATGGATGGTTCTAGCCCTCCCTTGCCTCCGTGGCCTGTTTCGTCTGTCTTTGCTATAGTGGCAACATAAAAAGAGTAGATGAGATTGAGAGAAATACGAGACTGTAAAACTCATAGTTAGCCCGTACTGTAGTGGTCAAATAGTGAAGTGAGATGACCAGCTAATTGTGCTGAAGTGAGCTTGAAAATGAGATTTAATAGGCCTTGATTCGGCTAAGATGAGATAGCTGAAGAGAGACCAATTTATCTAGGAGACTAGCTTTACGTAAGAGAGATAGCGCTAACATGAGCATGGCCAGGTCGATCTGGACCATAGACTTCCTGACAGATGGTCTAGCGTTAGTCTATTCTCACTCCCCCAACTTCTTCAATATTTTCCCAACCCGTGACATGACCTTCTTCAGCTCTTGTTCCACCTGTTCAACTTGAAATTCACCAGGCAACCACCAAGGAGCAATCTTTTCAACCAATTCTTCCAGCAATGCCATCTGCTCCCAATGATCTTTCTTGATTCCTACCAAAGGTGTTGGTATACCATTGCTCTCCAGTCGCTTCAAATAGACGTCGTACATAACTTTGGGCCAATCGCCGTCGTTGGCGATGCAGTCATTCAGGAATTCGTCGAGCGGTGGAAAGAAGCCAGAGAACTCGAAGTCCACGATACCAGTGATCTGAGGAGGTTGGCCAGACACGAGGACGTTTCTTGGGGATAGATCGTAGTGAGTGAACACGAATAAGTCGTCTTTGGTGTTTAAGCTACTGAATTTGGGAAGGACCTGTAGTATGAAGTCTTGAAGAGGCTGCATGAGATCTCTGTTTGGTGCAAACGTCTCGTTCGTCTGCAAAGTCTTCATCTTGTTCTCTATCCTGAGCTTGTAGTACTCTGCAAGGGAAGCGACACCATCTTGGCAATGGAGCTCTTCTCCAAGCATGCCTCTGATGAGAAACTGTATTTCAATGGCGCTATTCGAGCTTGGGATTGTGACGTCAGGCTGGCAGTCCATTTCATGAAAGCAAATGTTCCCAGTAAAGCTTCGAGGAGGGACGTCCCGCCGCCAATTGGTAACATGATCTGCCAATTGTGTCGCCAGATGAAACTTGTCGTCATTGCTGAGTGCAGATAAGTCGATGGGCTTTCCGGGAACTCTCGTCATCAATATCCAACCACCCGGACTATCATCCATAACATTGAGCTTCACCTCACCCCGCTGCGCGTCTTTGGTATCGATAGTCAATCCATCCTGAGACCAAGCTATGGCACGAGGCGCTGGAATCTCAGGGCAAAAGTGCTCCAGCAGGCGTAGACAAGAAACCTCATTTTGTATTTTCTCCGACCCAAATCCTCGACCATTGATCTTGACAACAAGCTTATCAATATGCGCTAACTCGTTGCCGTTCTGGGATTCTCTATGACATTGAAGATAGTAGATCCGGTTGTTGAAGGACTTCAAAGACGGAAGAGCCTCCAATTCTATGTGGGTAGTGTCGGGAAGTACGTGGCGCACCAAACGGTTGATGCTCTCACTGGACATGCGCACACCAAAGTTTGGATGATGGGGCGGTGTTGATGGTCGCGGATCTGATGACATTTTGTTTTCTTAGAGATGGTGAGAGTCATATGAGAAAACGGAGTCTTTAATTTTTATAGTGCTATAAGCTCGATTTGAAGATCGCCAAAGCTCGGTGCGGGGTGACTCATTCCCCGGTGCCATATTTGAACGGCATGGTCTGATCCAGCGTTGCCATCTGCAACCCTCAAGTTATTTTATAATAGCTAACACAGAGACCAGGCCTTCGGAATATAATGTAAAAACCTCAAAATCGCTCGCCTTCCCACTTAGGCCTCCATGACAATTCGTCCAACTCCGCTGCATTAATCCTCCTGAGATGCAAGGATAGAATCCTAGTCTTGTTCCTCCGCATGACTGAACGCAGCGATGCACGCTTTCTCCAAATCCCTGGCGCACTCCCCTGTCTTCATCCAGACAGCACGCATGCTTTGTCGAAATTCGTTCATCTCAATGTAATTCTCGTGAATCGCTCGTGCCCGATCTATGTCGTCCAGCGCCTGTATGCGCTTCTTTGCTTCGCCAACCTTCTTGATCGCTTCAGCTTGTCGTACTCGAAGCTGTTCAGCCTTGAGTCCATTTTGAGAGTCAGAAGACGCCTGGAGGAAAGAATCAAGTAGTTTGTTGACCCCGTTCAAGTATATCTCTCCTGTATTCGCCACAATCCCAGCCAGAACATCATGATTAGCCGATTCTCTCAGTCCCCTGTTCATAGTGTCGATCAATTCCCTGCTATGAGAGCGGATTTGCCGAAGCTGTTCTTCTCGCGCTTCTAGGCCTCCTAGTGCGTAGTCCGCCGCCGCTTTCTCGGACTCTGCTTGTTCAAGTTTCTGGATTGCTTCGCTTCGTAGCTGTGTAATCTTTCCGGGCTTGATGCTCATTATGAGTATCTTGTACTTGTTGTAAGTTGAGTTCTCTGCACCGATCATCTGCTCAAACGTCCGCTTTCTGATTACTGGGGGCGCAGGTCCCTTTACACCGCTTGTGGACTGGGGGGTGTGTGCTTTAAGACTTTTAGATGTTCCCGTTTCCGAGGGCACTGGAAGACCATCGTTTCCATGTGCGATAGGAGTTTCGTGATTAAGATCGCCATGAATGGGTGTAGTAACAATAGATCCGCTTCTGTCGGTTTTATTGTCGTTGGACCTTTGGCTTACACTGTTAAGATAAACAACAGTCGAGCTTTGACGACTTTGATGAGGCGCCTTGTTGGCCACTGGGGTTCCTCCGTTCTTGATCTCGTCGACAATTATCTGTGCCAGTGAAAAATAGAGACATTGTTGGCCGCCATTCCCTAATGCCTTTCTGAGGAGACCGCCGTCAGCCCACAGAGAGTGAAGGTCAATTCCCTTGACCTGCGCCGCCCGTGTAATTGTCACAAGCCTCGGGACGTAGGATGAAGGCACTGGAGTACCATAAGATTGCTGCAGCGCAGCCCGAACATCAGCGGGGAGCCAGGACAGACCACCCCACGTGTTTGTCAACCACTGAGCCTCAGCGGCAACCTGCATGAAATAGTTATTCCAGCAGCCACTGCGCACTCTTGCCTCTTCTCTCTTAGCTTGTTCATAGATTTTTGAACCAGCTTCGGAGCACTTGATGATGCCTGAAAGAATGAATGACATGTCCGCCGTGTTATCTGCCACCATCGCGAGCCCACGAGTGAAGCTTTCAGAGGTTTCCTGGAATGATTTGGTCCCAGTGAGTGATTTAGCTAGAAAGTGAATTTTCTGCAACTTGTTAGCTTTTGCCAGGGATGAACGGTATTATGGTGATATAGGACTGACAGCTGCTGGAGTGGGCGCCATGGCTGGTTGGGCAGGTGCTTGCTGAACTGAGGATGCGACAAGTTGGTTTTTCGGATGAGAAGCTCGCTGATCTCCAGGCTTCGGGATAAAGGGTAAACGAGGATGTGTTGACTGGGATTCCATGGTATCTCCTTGAGAGGCTCTAGTTGCTTCATTCACGTAACGAAAAGAGAGGTACGATTGAGATATGTTGAAGTCTGACTTTTATAAAGTAAAGGCTGTAAGGTCTAGACCATAGGCTCCCGGGCTGTGTGATAAATAAATATGCGGAAAGGCGGGGCGGGCAAAGCAGAGAATAAAGGACATGAGGAAGTACTTGTAGAAAAATAATAGCTTAAAGCTGCTGGTGGTTGCGTGAAAAGGTTGAGCCTTGGCTTTGCACTAGGCCTGTTACCACTGCTGTGTTTCCTGATGTAAGAGGTGCATGAAAGAAGATGCTTGCTTTTATGTGGGGTCACTTCGTGATAAATATACGTAGCTATTATAACTGTGGTAGAGATGGCACAGTTTGGCTAACCCAGCCAATAATCTGCGGTGCTCCAAAACATATCTGGCAGCCAGTTGAAGTTGGGTTAACTTTGATCTCCTTGGTCGCAGCACTGTTTGAAACTGACCAAGGCCCATATCCAACCACTTCACTACCAGCTTTCCAAAACTCCTCTATAGCCTTCGCTTCTCCCTTAAACTCAATCTTTGTATCAGCAGCAATGATAAAAGAGGTCGGATAGGCAGCGAAGACCCATTCATCACTGTTTTCATCCCCATGGTCCTTGATCATCTGCTGAATGCGACTTGGGCCAGGGCTGACTTTGACACCTCTTTGCACCTCGAAATCAGTGTCGCTGAAGAGCTCGCTGTGTAACCATGGGCGGTCGATGTTGACGACGAGGGCAGAAAATGAAATGCTAACATCGCAGGATGCCATCTCTCGGCGTAGTTCCTCATGCAAGTCAGCACCACCCAAGGCCCAAAGGCCAAAGCCGACGGTTCCACTTTCATGAGTCTGGATATCCGATGCAGAGTAGGACAGTGTGATTCTGCTCCATGCAGTCCCATCACTGCCGTTCAGCTGCCCATTGTCATTCTGCTTACGCCACTCCTCGGCTTTGACCTTACAGGATGTAGCCCAGGTTTTAGGCGTGAGACTAACACCGTAGACCTCTCCATCGCGACTTAGATCGTCTATCGCAGAGTTCCTCATCGCCTCCTTGCTGCTTTCGATGCGCGCCATGGAATCCATCTGGACCATACCAAAGGTAAAGTCGACCGCAGGTTTCTTTCCATTAATAATCCAATCCATCCATGCACCTTGAAGAGCATTCTTATAGAACTTTCCCTCGCCCTTGCACCAGTCATCGAAATATTTCTGTCGCTTTTCGACGTAATCCTTGGTCCCCTCTTCAAAGGTGTCTTGAGCATCACGAGTAGCCTTGATCTTTGCCCTTTCCCAAATTTGTTGCTGTTCAGTCCACTTCATCTCCTTATCGTGATAAATTTCAACGATGGTCTTTGAAGTTCCGGGGACTTTCTGTTTGAAAAACTCCATCGACTTTGCGTAGTCAATCTTTCCGTGGCTGGGGATGCCCGGGCTGGGGGTGAATGTCGGGCTTGCGGGAATTAAACTATCAATGGCGCGAGCATAACTACGTGCGACACTCTTCCTCTCGTTCAAGACCTACGAAATGTCAGTAGCTATAGTTGAGTGTGATGAGGCTAAGCATACCGCCAAGTTACTCAACGGCATCATTCCGTCAACCAAGCTGGCTTCAGCTTGTCTGACACTTGCAGGAGGAAGGATTTGCTTGGATTCATCGTACAAAAACGGCCCTCCATGATCCGAGTCGGTCAGATCAATCAGAGTTCCTGGAACTGTGATAGTCAGGTACTGCTCTGGACCGATGGGGAGAGACGCGGAGATGGCATCTCTGACTTGTGCGCTCACGCTCGCAAGGGAGGTAAGAGCCTCTCTAGGAAGTTGTTCAAGCTTGGTGGCCATGGTAGTCTTTGGGATTGTTTAAGTCCAAGTCTAGAAATGATCATGGCAGTTGGATTAAAGTCGGACAAAACAAGATAATAAACTCTCATACTCTTCAACCTCGGGTCGCTTGCTGTCAATATCTGGTGGGTTTCATTCAGCAAGCCACATTTTACCCGATTGTAGGCCATGCGTGGAGGCAAAGAAATACAATCATCAGTGACAAAAAGATTTAGGTAAGTTTGGTGTAAATCTAGTGGACCTTTAGACCAGTATTTCTGGCAACTTGATTCACTGCTGGAAGTTTTGTTGTTCCATGTGAGCAGTTCAATCAATAGCGCAATTGGCGAAGTGGGCTGATAGACCCGGAATGGTAAAGACGATTAATAGTTTGCTGCAAGTCTTGGTAAAACAGACCAATGGTACCTCGTATTCCTGAATGTGGGTGGGATGGCCAAGTGACTTTGAAGATATCGCTTATGCTGCTGAAGGGTAGATGAAGAAGTACTATTTGTGTGAAACGTGCATGATGTGGCAAAACACAATGTGTATCTACTGTGCATATAGACAGAGTTGAAGATTTTGGCAAAAACAAAAGCTTGCGGTTTGTGTGGATCGAACACACGACCTTCAGATATCAATTGATTGAAGTTTGACTTCAGTCTGACGCTCTCCCAACTGAGCTAAACCCGCTGACTAATAATTATAGTTTTGCTTATTTTCTCATATCATTGTATTGTGCATTTGGTAAGTCTGCCGTGAGACTTAATTAGACAGTAAACTGAAAATCCTATATTGGGCTATTATCTGGGTAGTTAGTATACTGCCCGAAGTGTATTTTCGACAGTTTTATTCGAAGTTCATAGACTTACCAGCTGATGCTTATATTGCGCGCCTTAACTCGCTCTGTCGGCCTTTGAGTTCTCTAAACCTAACCTTGTAGCAACCTCACGAAATACACTTCAAGGGCATCACTGACTTTCTAATCATCGTGTGAGTAAGTGGTTGTGTCACACTGCGATAAAAACATTTAAACTTCCCTGGTACTCTGCCCTGCCCCGCCTACTTCTCCTTTCCTCTCACAGATACCTCACTTTCCGATTTGATTATGCTATGGCTGACGTGTTGTATGCGTGCTGTATAACACTAATGATATTGTTGATCTTAGGAATGTTCTGGATATCATACAGTATGAAAATATGTCCTATATAGTAATGTGTTAACTAACTACTGTCGTAGCGGGTTCTCGCTCAATCGGCTTGGGGGAAAATACATCCAACAATGGAACAGGTACGAGGATATGCTCACTTTAAAGTTCGAATTACTGATCAATATCACCTAGGATATGGTGATTCAATGAGAAGGGCCGACGCAGAAACGAACGAGAGGGAAACTGCAATAGAACTAAGCCATTGGAAGAAACCACCATTTTCAACACTCGGAAATGGGCTCCCTCATCAAACACAGCTTGTCCACGACCATGTATCTCTTGGGTATCCCGAGCCTTCTAGACTGCAGAGACTTCCTGATGAGATATTGTTGATGATAAGCTCCTGGCTCTCCTCAAAAGGTGATAGAAAATGCGTGCTTGCTTTCTTTGCCTTGCGGCAAGTTTCTCGGAGGTTCCGGCGCCTGATGCACGGGGTGGAGTTCTGCTGTCAATGGTGCTCTGATGGCTATGAAGATTGGCTGAAACCCGAAGGATCTCCGTGGCGGGTACGTCATCGTTTTGAGTACTAAGTACCACTCCTCGGATTGGAGACTAAAGGAAATTAGGAAGCTTATGAGAAAGGACAACGCGTGCAAACGCTGCCAGAAGCGCAAAGCAAAATAGGATAGCAGGAAACCTCCTGTAACTTACAAGTTTCAAACGCTCTTTTCCTACACATGCGGTGGCTGAGCATCCAAGGGCCCAGGCCGTCCGCACGCCTGCAGCCCATTTCGCACCTTGAAGGTGGCGTGTGGCCACTGCGAGAAAGGAAAAAGGCTGTGTTGTCTTGACGTATCTCAGAAGGATATGCTTTGACATGCCAGGGTCAAATGGAGGAGGCCTGCCCCAAGATTGGTTCCATGCCATCGACGCAGGCTCTTATAAGTATTATGGCCACTCTGGTGTCCCTGAAACTCGTCGTGATACGAGCTATCGCTATCACTGCGGCGAGGGAATGATTACAAGCTATGCTTTGGTCAATAAGTGACGCAGGGAGCGCGAGGTAATTTGCAGAAGGCGGGCCTGCACGAACGATTAGATCATGTAGAAGGAAATTACCACTCTATTAACTGAGCCAAGTCCGTTCACTAAGTCTTTCGGCGAGAAATTCAATACTCGCTTTATTTATTTATTTATTTGATATGTAATGCTGACGTAAAGCTACATGGCAACCAACGTCATATTATGAAAGTTGGGATGCTGCCTGAAGTGTGTTTTTGAGAGTGGTATTTTGATACATACTTTCATGATACAGTATCGGTGGGGAAAGAACACTTCGGATATTACGGATCATTCGGAACTCCCAAAAGTCTCCTCAACTGAACCGAGCTATTTTACTTTGACATCTGTTTCAACCTACGTGACAACCACTCCCCAGCAGTATAAACCCTTTCTTCGCCAACCTTCCCACCAACAGCAACTACGGGTTCATCCTTGTACTGCTCAACCGGCTCCATCAACACATCATCAGCCGGTCTAACGAAATACACCAAACTGTACCGATCGAGTCGTCCTTGCGGTCCTGGTAACGGCACCACGCGATGCTTTCCCGACTTGAGACGTCCATTACTGAACTTGACCATCGCATCGCCAAGATTGATAATAGCGTGTCCGGGTAATGGCCTCACAAATGCCCATTCTCCCTGTTTTGCTGGGTCGTGAGATTGAATCTGCAGACCACCGACCCAATTGAACAACACGGTGATGCTACCAAAGTCTGTATGGGAGGCAAGACCAATTCTATTACCATCTGCAGCGTCGCAACCTGGCATTTTGGTCATTCTGATATGATCTCCAGAAAGTGAAGAGATCTTGTTTCTCTTGGCAAACTCATCGGATGGTAGGTCGAGTTGTTGCGCCAAAATGCGAAGGATCATAAGACCC
Organism: Fusarium oxysporum Fo47; assembly: GCF_013085055.1. Classification (NCBI taxonomy): domain Eukaryota; kingdom Fungi; phylum Ascomycota; class Sordariomycetes; order Hypocreales; family Nectriaceae; genus Fusarium; species Fusarium oxysporum. Next base: position 894,781 of record NC_072850.1, read on the forward strand.
AAAGAGTGACAGTTTTCAGCATATTTGCCCAAGTCTGTCCATCGATCGGTTATCTCTGCAGGATACTTTCGTGCCTCAGAGTTTCCCAACAAGTGATCTTTGCTCACGTTGAAGAACTCAGTTGTATCGGGTCGTGCATCTTTATCAGTCTGCTTAACTGCCCCGGCGGGTTTGTAGCCGAACATTTCTTTGCCCTGCTCTGCGACGCATTCCATCTTTTTGTCTAGAGGGATGTTGAGAGCGCGTTTCGATATAGCGAGGATATCTTCAGTGTCGTTCAGAAGAGCTTGTCCGGCAGAGTCATCGGTGAGGTCAAGATAGAAGAATCCGTCTGATTGAGAAGCTTTGAGCACCTTTATCACCTCATCTTTGTCCAAGTTCTTGAGCTTGGAGTATGAGATCCGGGCGATGGGCACTATTGGCAGATCATCTGGGAATGGAGGAATGGAGTTATCGAGGCTGCCCATTTTCCTGTTTTGGTTTTGTAGGTTATGGAATGAGTAAAGGTCTTTAGATTGAGGGTGGATTGAAGCTGGCCGATGCGACTGTTAAGTACCGAGAGGTTATGCTTAGCGCACGGTAACATCCACGAGACGATGACGCCACGGAGCATATAACGGCAGTCAAAGTGCCATGGCATGGAAAGTTCCATCACTCGGCAGTTGTCTGATTGGAGAAAAGGACAAGGGCAGATATCTGCTACGTCGCATGCGAAGAGAGGAAAATACTACGTTAGATACAGCAACCGACTTCGCTGCTGGCGGGCTAGGAAACAACAAACAAGAGTTGGGATCCTTACCCTAAATAATGAAAAGACTTAGGTAAGTTTGGCGTAGTTTAGTGGGTCTCTAGAGTAGTTATTCCTAAAGTTGGAAGATCTCTTTCTTTCGGAGGGCAAGGTTATCTATCATGGTCTCCCCTGCGGCATGGATTCTTCTTTAGATGCAAAAGACAATCGCTGTGTATTTATTCTATGTTTCGTGATGTTTGTCCAACTCCATCATTCTATCCAACGCCCATCATCTATTCATCATCATCTAGATCTCCCCCAATGACATTTAAATGCAACTGCTCCTGCTTCTTAACCGCCTCCAAAACCTCCTTCGGAACCTCATCCTCATCAACCAAAACAATCAACTCCTTCAATTTCCTACAAGTTATATGCAAACTCTCAATAGCACTAACAAACAAATCCGTAACTTCTTCATCCGTACCCAACGGATTAAAAAACTCTAATGTTTCTAATTCAGGCGGTAGTCCAACAGAGTGTAGCCGTGGTTTCTTTGTAGATTTTCCAAAAAGCTGATAGTCCCAGTTTAAGCGGAGTGTTTTTAGCGCGGTGAACTCGCGGAGGGCGAGGGGGCGTGCGCTGGCTAGCATGGGGAAGTCGATGGTGATGGTTTCTAACGAGTGGCATTGTTCTTTTAGGGAGAGGATGTAGTCGCGTATACTAGCTGAGCTTTCTTCGAGTTCGGGCTCCGGTTCTTCTCTTTGGGTGAGGACGAATTCTTTGAGGGCTTCGGGGAACATGAGCACGTCTGAGAGCGCGTCGTCGTTGATGTCGCATTCTATCAGGTGGAGCTTGCTGAGCGCTGTATTGTGTGGACGCTCGATTAACTCAAAGCCTCTGTCGTCTAATTTTGCTCGCTTGATGACCAGTGTTTCGAGGGTTGGATGTGTGAAGATGTGGATGTTCTCTTGGAGATCCCAGTACTGATCGGCCTCATCCTGGTAGAACAGGGTACAGGATTGCAGACAAGCGAGATCGAAGGGTCCGTTGAAGAGATTCCCTATACTGTGCAGAAGACCAACCGGTACAGCGATATCGAGAGTTTTGAGATTCGACATGGTTGAGATTGTATGCGATACCGAATTGGTTGGCTCTAGCGTGTCGGAGATGAGACGTGTTAACTCTGAAGCCGGGTACGCCAGCTTGACCCCCTCGATAGCAGATCCTCGCCTTGGTCGTCGATTAAGCGATTGACTAAAGATGAGATGAAGCTCCGGTTTAAGCCACTGAACCGTATTATACAGGACAGCATCCGCGAGGGCATGATAGCGCTTGTTCAACCGCGACACGCTGCAGAGGTCATGCTTGGGCAGTGTTTCCAGTATCGACACGAGAATCTCATCCGTGAGCCGCGCGAGGCTATCGCAGTGAGCGCCATGATGAAGAGGAATGGCCACCATGTCTGGTTCGTTGGGTAAAGATAGTGAGGAGAGACGTGATACGATGTTTGGAGTGGTGTGTTGTGGACTCGAGGTTGGAGCGATTAGCGCGTCTAGTGACGTAACGGATTGAGCCATTTTATGTGGACCGTATGGGGTAAGCCGGGTTATGTAAGCGAGAATGGGTGAGGCTTGGCGAGGTTAGGGCGATCAAGACAGATTTCAGAATGCGGAGTGAAAGTGCACAGACGCGGATCATGCCGGGGTAGAAATTATTTATAGATTCAGGGAGAAGTTTGTTTATTCATGTAGGGGAAGGGGATTTATTCTGTGTATGGACTCTGGTATAGATGCCTGGAATGACTCATATATTGGGTTTGTCACTCACCGAGAATACCGAGTGTTGAGAGGTTAGAAAGTCAGTTATGAAATGTTAAATTTAGCACCGTGAATTTTGATGCAATTTTGACGCGAAGCCAGGTGACTTTGCGTCGCTGCGAGTGGTATTGACCTTGACTTGCGCGCTGCTACGCCGTATCGAATTCCTCATTCGCCCAACATTGAAGACGGAGGTAACCAAGATTGCAAAAAAATCATTTATTTAAACTTATTCATTTGTGAAAAAACTTCAGATTAGGGTCCCACGCGGATTTTCCGTGGCTACCCTGGAAAGCTTTACGGTTAACCTCGTTCGTTTGCAGGAAAGGCCGTGATTTTCGCGACGGCATCATCAGGTCTCGTGACCTTGCCTTGCAAAAAAGGCTTTCACGATTCAGACTGTCCATATGCTGTTGAAAATAATTTTCACCTTTAATCTGGTCCATAAAACCTTACCTGCAAAAATCGCTTGGCGTCGCCATTTTCGCCAATCAGTGTATTAATATTAGCACGTGGAGATGATTGCGCCTCTTCAAATTGCTTGGCAAACCGTCCGCTCAGGAGCTTTAATGAAGGTTCGCCCACTAAAGTAAAATATCATCCCCTTAATACTTGTTCTGCAAACTTTATCATGGATGAGTACGTTCATGTCATCGTGAAATGGGTTGAGGCGTCAGTCAAGGCCTCACCCTACATCTGGAGTACAGCTGGTCTGACCTTTCTTCTCGGCGTGCAAGTACTCTTGGCAGTAGCCATTCTTCATGGCGATGAAGCCACGGTTCGGAGACAATTGACCTCTCTACAACGAATTGGTAGCGGCAATGATGCGGCGTCGGATAAGAATCTGGAGGCAGATGATAGCGAAAAGAAGAAGGCCCGTGGCGGATCAGAAGAGCAGGTCGTCGAACTTTCTCTCATCGCTTCATGCGCAACTATCCAGGCCAACTCGAATCAGAATCTTGACGACCAAGATAAATACAACAACTGTTACACGTTTGCCGTCGACTCTCACCAAGCAGATGACCAGGGTTTCGCAATCTGGAAATCTCTGGATCAGCAAACGAAACCCGCATTATCACAAATCAAGACCGAATTATGGCTCCCAAAACCCAATGCCGACACCAGCGATCCTTTGGTACAGGCCGGTGGCTGCATTGTCATGTCATTCGCTGATCCTGCGGTACCGGGTTGGCTGGATCAGATCGCTGGAATAATTGGCAAAAGTTTGAAGACGCCTCAAGTTGCTTGCATCCTGCCACTGCAATTTTCGCTGGAGGATATTGAGCAGAACAAGCTCAGCATGAGACCATTCAAGATTGATGGAGAGGATGGGAGGGGCTTGGACCTGGAGAAGTTCCCTGCATTTTCGGATATTATACCAAAGCTGAGGCTTTTCCTTGGGTATCCTGAGCAGCAAGGCATCACGATCTTCAAGCGAGCATAGAATGACATGAGGTAGTAGAAAGGGGAAACCACTGTATACTATGACAGAATACCATTTGTATCTTTTAGACACCCTTTATGCCTCGAGCTGCTGCCGATACCTGTAGATATCGCGCTGTAGTCGGCCCTCCGCCAGATCCGCAGCAGCATTACTCCCCCAAACTCCATCAGTGAACCGATATTGTCGTAAAATATGTATGGCCTGCTGTCGCAAGTCCCAATCCTCGCTGGTAACAGCGACAAAGTAGAGTGCTTCGACAAGGCCGTTGGCCAGATAAAACCCGGCCTGGGCAGGTCGAAGACCAAGGTCATGGATTAGCTGGAGGGCCAGATCAAGAATGGTCTTGCAATCTGTATCGACATTGCTCTTTGCACCCTTGCTTGTGCTAGTTGCCCGATTCATGGTCACTTCGACCAACACCCTTCGCATTCTGAGGGCGGTCACATGCTTCTCCTCTTCTTGAGAAGTAATGCTTAGGCTCTCAAACCGCCGGTCCCAAAGCTTCAGGGAGTATTCGCTGGACACCAATGAGGCTTGGATATTTGAAGGTTGGAGTAATTGGCCGTGTATAGCATCGAGATGGCGTAATAATGTACACACGGAGGGGGTATCAGAAATATCGTCCAGAGTTTCTTGTTGAGAGCGACCTCCCCAGCAAAGGGACATACTATGGGCTGTTGAGATGACTCGCGTTTGTGTATCCAACCTCATGTATAGGCCTAGTATATCTGTCATCATATGTTGGCCATATGCTCTTAGATCCCCCCATTCATGAATGAGTGCCAGGCCATTTCTCAGATGAACGAGAGCTTCTTTGCGAAGACCCTGCAAGGAGCAAAGATACGTGAACAGGAAGTTTGCAACCAAGGCAGCCAGCTTTCCAGATGTTGAGAGCGCTTTGGCCTCCTGAAAGCAGGTGGAGAGAGATCTCATGGCCTTTTGGTACTGGGAAAAGATAAACAGATCGCAGCTTGTGGACTTTATGCCGAGGAGGATAGACTTCTGGTATGCTGACGCGAGTGCTGCCAGGGCGTGTCGGACGGGCGTGTATGTATCTGACTTGTGTAATACATCATATGTCCAGAAGTCGGCGTCGAAAGAAGACGCGATAAGTGTTGCGATTCTGGTTCGGAATTGGTAGATGGCTTGGCTTTCGGGATCACTGCCTCCAGAAACTATCTGTGGGAGTTGAAGTCTACCGCTCGGGGCCAGGGTAGCGAGGTCATAGCCATCGCACTTGCGGCCGGTGGAGGTGCAACGATGACAACTCGGCTTGTCTTCATCACATTTAACTCGACGAATCCTGGAACCATTAGCTACTGGCTGCTGTTGCAAGGATCGTGACTGACCGACAGGTGATACAGCCGGTCTTGCCCTTCGTAGCGTATCTTTTCTTCCGGGAATCCTTAGTCTTCATGGCCCGAGACACTTTGAAGATCTGAGCAAAGGGAGTGAATCAGCTCGAGGGGTGAAAGATTGCAACATGACTGCACGACAAGTATTACTAATGGGTTATCTGTTCTGTTGTGGAGCACTATGCCTGCAGCCATTGGTCGGCTCGTTCAATTCGACGGACTAGTCCCAAAATGTCAAGCCGAGCCTCAAGTACTTGATAGTTCAAGGAACTTTTCTATAACAACATTGACAATCAAGAGGTGATTGGTAATATCATTGAAGTCCTACTCGGACGAAAGATGTCCGAGAGTCCTTCTATGTGACGACTTCGAGGTATAAATCTGGCCCATTCCATCATGAGAGATGATCAAGTTTCCCAAGCCAAAAAACACGACACTCAAGAAGCCATCTCAGCTACACCACTCGCCTTGAAAAATGTCATTTCAAAAGACGATCCCATTATACCCTAGCATGTCACCTATGCCTGGCACACCGCTCGCTGAGAATGAGGTCAAATCGACGCTCTTTTCCCCTCTTCAAGTCCGCGGGCTTACCCTCCAAAACCGCATCGGCGTCTCTCCCATGGGCATGTTCAGTGCCAAAGATGGACATCTGACTGACTTTCATCTCGTCCATTACGGTTCTTTCGCCACTAAAGGTGCAGCTCTCGTCATGGTTGAAGCTACAGCCGTAGCTCCTAATGGTCGGGTCTCAACTGGAGATTCAGGCCTTTGGAAGGATAGCCAAATTGCACCTTTGAAGCGAGTTGTTGACTACATCCATGCCCAAGGACAGAAGGCGGGCGTCCAGCTCTGTCATTCTGGTCAGAAGGGTTCTATGCTCCCGCCGTGGCTTGCCAAGGGCGACCCTATGGTGCACTTCCCACTTGCAAGTCAGGAACAAGGTGGCTGGCCGAATGATGTCTGGGCACCGAGTGCAATTTGCCATGGTCCTGGATATCCTATGCCGAAAGAGATGGGCTGGGAGCAGATTGATCTTGCTGTTGAGCAGTTTGCTAGTGCTGCTAGAAGAGCTGCTGAAGCCGGCGTTGGTAAGCATTGCATACCCAATAACCGAGTTGCAACTAACTGTTGAAGATTTCATCGAACTCCACGGCGCTCACGGATATTTGATCAACGCGTTCCTCTCCCCTCTCACGAACCACCGAATGGATGAATATGGTGGCTCTTTTGAGAACAGAACAAGATTCCTTTTTCGTGTTCTTGAAGCTGTCCGTAATGCCATACCTGAGACTGTTGTTCTCTCATTGCGCATTTCTGCCGTTGAGTGGATGGAGTGGAGCGGCCAGGATTGCTGGACATTGGAAGACTCCATCAGACTCGCAAAGCTTCTTCCTGAGGCAGGTGTTGACATTCTTGATGTGTCCTCTGGTGGTAACCATAACGACCAAAAGATCGACATTCACCCCTACTATCAGATCGATCTTGCATATCAGATTCGACAGGCTATCAAGGCTGATGGCATCGAGCTGCTAATCGCTGCAGTGGGGTTCATCGACAACCCCGCCATGGCTGAGAATGTTGTTCAAGGAAATGCTGGGTATAAGGCAGCGCCGGAGATGCATGGAACGAACGGAAACGCGGAGAAAGAAAAATACAAAGAGCCTCAGGCGGACTTGGTCATGGTTGGGAGACAGTTTTTACGAGATGCGGGTTTTGTGCTGACAGCTGCCAAGGAGTTGGGCGTGGAAGTCCAGTGGCCTCTTCAGTATGCCAGGGTACAGTAGAGAGACCCTTCTTTACTTGGTGCCGACACTAAAACCTCAAGACCATGAGTGTACGGTAACGGTCAATTTAGATGCCAGAGAATGACCATGTTGACTCACTTACACCTCAGCAATACTGCACACACTATTGACAACAGTCTATGGCTGCACAATGCTGCGCACTAAACCACAAGCCACGATCTCATCGTAGACGTTAACATGCATCACAAGTCTGGGTTACAGCGCTAGCAAACCTCAGTGACGTGATGGCTGACTCACCTGTTAAGCAACTTTCACAAACCGATTTTCGATCATGCCATTTAGCGCAAAATGCACCGGCATTACCGGGCTTAAGGGGTTTTGTAAACGCAATTATTTAGGCTGATATCCATTGAGGTTTAGCAACAGGCAATAGTTTGCGTTGAAATCGATAGTGTCGAAAAACAAAGAAGGAGGATGCCAAGCCAAAAGTTCAGGGGTAGATAATTTTAAATATGCAAGGCACAGCAGGTAAACGCCCCCAACGGCTCGATACAGCTACTTCCGATCCACACTAAGTATCCTGACCAATCTCAGCTCTACACTAAATAAGGTCAACCAGACTATTGATCCTTCACGAGTTCACTAAATGTAATTCAGCTGGTAAACAGTCAGCGTTTAACGACCGATTTAGACTCAGCTTCACAATTTGGGAATAACTCGACTGCGAACCAAAGTGGTGCGACTTGGCGTTTTATACGGGGTTTTCTCTCCGACATTCTCGTGAACGGTATATGTTATGGGCTGGTCCCTTGTCGAGTCAGCTTTTGACGCTGCATCCTTCCTTTCACCAAGTTGTGAAATAGTCATTCGTTCAATAGTCACTCTTTTAAGATGGTGTCGCTCAAGGCTATCGGAGTCGCTTATGCAGCAGCGAACCTCTTGGGTGTCAACGCAGGTCTGTGTCGCCCATCGACCAGGACTTCACTAAGCCAGTCCGGCTCCGGAACACCGACCTCGGCGCCGATTGTCTCGACCTCAACCTCGGGAAGTGGTACTATCGCCACAACATCAACAGATCACGCATCTTCGTCTGACGAGACAACTGCTACCAACCCTACGACATCTGGAACTCAATCCGTGTCTAGCAGTGAAACTATTGTTTCGTCAAGCAACCCGACAACTTCAGATGTCTCAACTATCGAGACCTCCAGCAGTCACACGATCTCTATCGACCTTACTACGTCTGGCAGCCCTACCACGTCAAGCGATGCTGTGACCTCTGCCGAGTCCACGACCTCTGGTGCTTCGACCATGTCTGCTGAGACATCGGCATCCGTCGACTCCACAACATCAGGCGTCCCGACTACTACTGCTGAAACCTCGGCTCCTACTGACGTGACTTCTACCGAAGCTACTACGTCTGATGAATCCACGACATCTGCTGATACTACGACAACTGCCAATCCTACCACCACCGCGGATACCACAACAACTTCGTCAGAGCCTACAACCACAACATCGGTCTGTGTTGAGCCCACCAACCTGCTCAGACAGCCCGGCTTTGAGGCTTCAGACGACGGGTCTGTTTGGGGATTCTACTGGGGCGGTGGCGATGTTGAATACGACCCCGACCAAGCTCGAACTGGTGATTACCTAGGGTACATTGTCATTCCCCCTTTATTGAATTCGCAAGCTAATCTCAAAAAGTGTTCTACCTGTCCCCGACGGACAGGAACGTCGCATGGAACAACGTATTCATATAACTCCAGGCTCAGAATATACAGTTAGCTTCTGGTATGCCGTCGCAAACCCGCCGTCCGTCAGCACACAATGTTTCCTGTTTGCTACCTTCGACTACTACACGACATTGAAGCAGGTGCCGCTTCCGTCTGACTCTGAATACCACCAGTACACCTCGAGCTTCATTGCACAGGATAACTTGGACCCAGCTATCGAGATTGGCGTTTCCTGTCCTGGTGTAGGCAACGGGTACACAGCTACAATCAACATCGATGACACCTCGGTTCTGGACTCTACCAACGCGTGCGATGCTACTCCCGTCGATCCCAATGCTCCCCCTAAGTCTACTCTCCTCGTGCCTGCACAGCCAGAGGCTCCTCACTGCCCTGTGAACGTTGTTCAAGTCCCCGGGTTTGAAGCTGATGACGAGGACCAAGCATGGGCCTTCTTCAACAGGGGAGAATTTGTGCAAGATGTGTCCAACGCCCGAACCGGAGAGCGAGAGGCGTAAGTTTTCATGTTCTCGTACATTCTAGGTTGAGGAAAGTTGTAACTAACCATCAGTAGACTTCTCCCTAGCGGAACTGGCAGCGATGGCACCTTTCTCGAGCAATACATCGACTCCTCAAATCTTGTAGCCGGCGAGACCTATGATTATCACTTCTTCTGGAAGCCCAAAACCCTACCAGATAGCGGCCGGTGCTACATTAGCGGCGGCTATAGTGACCTGGTTGGATTCTCCGCAGCCGAAGTCAAGTTCGGAGCAACTTCATCGACTGGCTACACTCTCTACTCAGTTCGCTTCGAAATGCCAGCCGGTAGCATTGTTCTTCAAATTGTCTTTGTCTGTGATGGCAATGACCTTGAGGTAGGATCAGTCTACGTCGATGATACGGCACTGATCATAGTTGGCGGCTGCGAGGCATATCCCGTGACAGGGTCACTCATTGAGAATCCCAGCTTTGAGATCCAAGCTACTGAGGATAGTACTTATGCTTGGTTTGGCACCAAGGGTATGACGATCAGAGCTGGAAGCACATCTGACGGCCCCTCACCCAACTCAGGCGACAACTTCCTGTGAGTATCTTACACTTTAATTCTATGTAACAGTTTCCTAACTCAGCCTAGGTATGTCCAACTTGGATCATCCAAGAAGTCGGCGACACTCACCAAACCGCTGGCTAGTTCCTTGAATGCAGGCGGGGCGTATACTCTCCAGTTCAACTGGTCTGCTGGATCTGCATACGTTCCCAGCACTTGCTCATTCAAGATTGTCTTTGGTTCAGTGTCTCAAACTCTCGAGCTCGACGACCAAGTCACAGCGTATCAGTATCAATCGTTTGATTACAGCTTCACAGCGGCTGATTCAGCTGAATCCATGTCCATCACTGTTGAGTGTACAGACGCAAGTGGGTTCCCTGACTTCGTCATCGATGACTTTTCCCTCCAGTAACGGAGGATGTTAATAAATAGGGCGGCATTATTCATTTCTACAAATTTCAAATATTTTATGTAATCCTATCCGATTTATGTTTACTATAGTGGCTCTGGATTAGTACATAATATACCTTCAAATGCGGCTCGTCTTGCTTGCTGCCAATGAATGTTGTGAATGTGTGAATGAGAATACCGCAGTTCATAGATATACTAGGAGCAATAAGCCTTATTTAAGATTGAATCTTTGGTATCACAGAGGCGACTCACCAGTGAACCACACTGTCAGCCCGACTATATATTGTAATAGCTTGGCGGATCGTAGGAATCTTCAATCTCAGCATTCTCAACACCAGCAATCTCAACCTGACCAAAGAATCTAATCTAAATACCCAGCTCTTTCAGAAGACATAAGCGAGAATAATACACCCGACGACATTCACAATGTGCTACATGTACTATTTGTCGACTCTCTGTTCGACCTGCAGGCATCCGTACAAGACTAGTTCAACCACTGACACTTGCGATAACTTACCAGAAATGGCTAAGTGGGGAGAATGCGACACAGGAGTTATGCAAATAGAACTAGAGGAGGAGGGAGGAGAATGTGACAACTGCCGAGAGAAACGCGAGGAAGAAGAGAGAAAGGCAGCGCTCGAAACCATACTGGAGGAGTAGGTAGAATTGACATAGCTCGGGAGGAAGGGTCTAAGAGTGCAGTGAAAAAGATACCACGCCCAGTCGCCTTGAGATTCAGAAGCGTGGTCGTATATATTAGAATGAGTAATATGAGCACCTTCTAATCAGGCCTGGCGATGATTCATGAAAAGGTTAAGCCAACAATTAAACGTGAATGAAGGCTGTTGCTGATGAGTTCATCACTGTACGCAATGGACTGTACATCGCATCACTACTAGATTCAACGAGAAAGCATTATATAAAGAGTCGCCTTCGTCCCATTGACCGTTATCAATAGAAGTTCACCTGTTTAATTCCACCAATATCTGCTACAAATCATCTGCCCTAGACCATATACATCCTCACATCTCACACCACCACCGATAAAGTCATCGGAAAGCAAAGCTGTTCTTTACGACATGTGTTCCCAAACCTTGATATCACTTCTTTGCAAAACCTGCGGAGTTAAATATTCATGCGAATTCGACGTAGAATTGTGCAGAACCGTCAAGAAAAAGTCTGATTGGGGACATTGTGGATTAGGCCGGCTTATGCCTGATCGAGAGGAGATTGGAGAAGGGGAATGCACCAAGTGCTTGAAAGAGATCAGAGAGCTTGAAGAAGAGCGGAAACTGCTGGATACTCTGTTGGTGGATGATGAAGATTTGTGGATTCAGTAGACCTTTCCGAAGCATCCCTACACACAAAATCACATTCACTCACAGATCTCACTGGAAGTGACAAAGGGTCCTTGCCTGTGTGTATCACCACGTTTGTCACTGGCCATGCATTGAATCACTAGTGAACGCCATAATGGCGGACTACATAATCCCCCTCACAGCAACAAGAATAGAGACATCCTTCTACTCTCAAACTTCAACAAACTTACTACATCCCTATCTAGCATTTCAAGCTTCAAGTTCGCACCGCAATTCTCATTATTTTTTACAACCGGCGAGACTTAGTATAACCATGTGTCGTCTTGTTCGCACATCTACACAATGCATTTCATGCACTACAGAAACTTCACACCGAAATTTCCTAGACAGGTGCCGCGAGGTTAATGGGCACGGAAAGGAAGCAAAATGCTCAATTGGCATATGGAAGGATAGCGATACTGAAAAGGGCAACGTTGAATGCGATCCGTGTCGCATCAAGCGGGAGGAGAAGGAGCGGCGGGCAAGGCTTATCTACGGTAAGGAGGCGTGGTCATCAGGATCAGATGCTTGACACACGATTTGTAGATGACAAATCCCTACGAAACAGTATGTATTTATCTACTGCGATCGCCACGTACATGCTACTTGGTAGTTAGTGAACCTCTCTGGGGACTTGAAAAGATAGGTAGTTTTACAGCAAATATTATGTGTCCTCTTGGCCATCGCGGTCATTGAATTCTTTTATTTCCTAGTTACTTATACTATGTCTTCTAGATCTCCTCTGGATCAGTAAGTGACACTGAAAACCTTCCAGAAAGTCTCGTTCTTCTGCCAACCCAGCTTCTCCTTTCTGCCAATGGCCAGATACTCTCCAGACTTCTGGTCCTTGAAAGAGTGACCCTTGCTTGGCTTGAAGTCCACGACAAACACCGTAGCAGAACCAGAGTCCTTACAGAGCTTGAGGTTCTTACAGATGTACTGGCCGTTGTTGGCAGAGCTGATAGTGAACTGGTCACCGCCGATATCCACGGCGTGAAGAACCCATCCATGCTGGATGTTATCGTGGTTCTTTGACGCCTTGCTCAATGACACCTTGTTACCATACGATGCACCGCTGACAGCCTGACCGGAAGACTCCAGGACGAGGGTGCGACCCTCAGTGAGCAGTCCACGAACAGGTTTGAAACCAGCCTCAGCAAGGCTTGCGGTGTCATTGTTGGCACCCTCACCAGTGTAGGGAACAGGAGGCCGGCCGTTACCGTATTGAGAAGAACAGTATGATGAACCATCATAGACACCCTTGCTGTTGGTATGTGGTTGAGGGGCTTCAGGGAGGTTGGGAATACTGTAGTCAGGGTTCTTGAAGTCAAAAGCGTTGACGAGATCAGCCATGTTCTCGCGACGCCAGGGAACCATTTCATCAGTGGTAACATCTCGACCCTTGGCAGCCTGCCACTTCTCAATGAAAGACACCTGAGAAGTGTGATCACAATGTTCAGTGTAGACACCGCCCTTACGGGTGAAAGGTGAAATGATGTAGAAAGGAACGCGGAAGCCTGGGCCGGTGGCAGTGCGGCCGGCTGCGCCATAAGGATCATCAATCCATTCACCAGCCGTACCATCTGGAGAAGTGTAAGGGCTAACGTGATCGGCCCAGCCACCCGTCTCATCATATGAGACGATCAACACGGACTTGGAGTATTTGGGGGAGTTGATAACAGCCTCAGCAACCTTTCGCTGAAGCCAAGAGCCATCGTGTGGGGAGTAGGGAGGATGTTCTGAGAGCTGCATGGGGCCAACGATGTATGAGACCTCAGGGAGAGTTCCGGCGGCGGCCTGAGCGTAGAAAGCGTCCAGTGACTGTCCTTTCATACCCTTGTTGTTCAAGTTAGATCCCTTCTTCGAATCCTGGAACTGCTCGAACCAAGCATAAGGGTTGTCGTCAAAGTTATCTGCGTCCTGGAAGACACTCCATGAGACACCAGCAGCCTCATACTTCTCAGCAGCTGTAGACCACTTGAGAGGGTAACAGTTGATACCGTTCTTGTCACAGCCAGGTGTCTCATTGTTGTCGATGTAAGGGTATCCACCCTCATCCTTGGTCTGTGGTGAGCCAGGGACGTTGATGGATCCACTGATCCACATGACACGGTTGGGGTTGGTTGAAGCGATGACGGACTCTTGGTACATATCACCAATGGTCCACTCCTCAGCAAGAGCAAAGTGAACAGGGAGATCATCGCGCTTGTAGTAACCAATACTGTAGGGAGTGTTCTTAACTGCCCACTGGTTGTTGGCACCATGGTTCCAAGCAGCTTGGTTGGCATCCCAGCCGTTGGACCCGGCACTCATGCACTGAGTAGCTTCAGGCCATGTTCCACCGAGGTAGTTGATGTACCAGGGTGTGATGTAATCAGTGTCCTTGCTCTGTTGAGGGGTGACTTGCTGTTTCCAGACAGGGATGCCGTTGTTGTACTGGACGTTTGGATCAGCAAAGCCACGAACTCCGGGCATAGTACCGAAGTAGTGATCAAAAGCACGGTTCTCTATCGACACATTAGATAGCTGGTATAAGAGACTCATTAAGGCATCTTACCTTGCATAAACAAGATGACATGGTCGATATCGGCCAGGCTCTCAGTCCTGGCCGTTTTCGAAGCCGCCAACAGAGCCGTTAGGGCCCAACGAAGTCTCGGAGAGAAAATCATGTCTGATAACCAAGGCCAATCCTTAACCAGCTGGTAAAACCAGAGGAGCCAAGACTCAAGACACTGCCACATCTTGGCAACTTATACGTCCCTCGTCCTTATCGGAAATAATCGTACGAAAAGCAGAATCGAAAAAAAACGCTCGTCGACGGTGGAGTAGCGTAGCACCGCAAGATCTGGTTCCAAAAGCGATGATCACAAGATTTTCCAACTCACACGTTTCAAATCATATCCATCTGATTAGCAAGAAGGAGATGATCATGCATCGGATGTAAATTGCAACGTTGAATATCTTTCCTAAGTTGGGAGGTCTTGTTTTAATACTAACTAATTCGCTGACCGATGGTGCTGTTGGGTGGCGAGCCAATTAGCGTGCGAGGATTGATCTCGTGGGGGGATCTTGTGAGATCTGTGATCACAAGCGCTCGGGAATTTCTTATCGGGATGCGGATGTACGGCACGAAAATGGGATTTGAAACTCGCTCGCTTCCATCAAAAAAGAGCTTCGATCATGCGCTTTGAGAGTTTGGGTTGAAAGATGCAGTCAAAATGGTCGCTCACGATGAAGAAGCCGATGCCTTGCTTGAGGAGTTTGAACTGCGAGAGGAGGTCAAGGTCCGAGATGATCGAACCCCGCCTTCAGTGTGTCGCACGTGCGGTTGGAGATGGATAACAGCTCTTATCGTGGTCGCACTACTATCGGCAATCGGGGTCGTAGTGGTATTGCATGGTCCGTTAAGCAACCAGTTGAGCGATGATGCTACCAGTCATCTTGGGTACCGACTCCATCCTCAGAGTCATGCATCACGTCCCCCAACAACACAATCTTTCAACTGGACTATTACAGCTGGGACCAGATCACCAGATGGAGTTGAGAAAAGAGTGTACCTTGTCAACAGTAAGGTCCTCGTCAAGTATGGTGCATACACTCACTGACTTTCGCAGATGAGTTTCCAGGACCCCTCATCGAGGCCCGGTCTGGTGACCGACTTGTAATTCATATTCACAATGGCGTTCAAGATGAAGGTGTATCTCTTCATTGGCACGGCCTGCGCATGAAAGACCAGAACAGTGTGGACGGTGCTGTTGGGTTTACACAATGTCCTATCGCTCCCGGTAGAAGTTTCACGTACAACTTCACCATTGGCGCTGAAGAACATGGGACCTTCTGGTGGCATTCCCATTCCGATGTTCAACGTGCCGACGGCCTATGGGGAGGTCTGATCGTACACTCACCAGATGAGATTGATTTGCAACGTGAAGAATACTTACTCATGGTCGGCGACTGGTTTCACCAGAATCAAACGGAAGTACTACGCTGGTATGCTGATGCGAGTAGTCGAGGGAATGAACCCGTCCCAGATTCATTGTTGGTCAATGGTCAGGGACGCTTCAACTGCTCCATGGCTGTTCCTGCGAGACCAGTTGCTTGCTCTCAGGTCCAGTTTAGTGACCTCAAGCCCCTCATGATGTCTAGGAGCCAGAAGAAGGCCAGACTTAGAGTTGTCAACACAGGCTCCGTCGCAGGCCTTTCCCTAAGAGCTGGTGGAGCAATCATTCGACCAGTTCGCGTGGATGGAGGCTTCGCTGTCAAAGCTGAAGCTACTGAAACAGTTGGTAATCTCTATCCTGGTGAGAGAGTTGACCTCGAGGTTGAGTGGAAGGGGAACCACGCGGGAGACCATCGGCTGACCGTTTATCTTGATGACGAGTGCGTTACTATCTGTTTCACTATTGGTAGAGATGGGAGGCTAACCAGCTTGGCAGAAACTTTGGCTATCCCAACCCAGCACTTAACCCAACCCAAAGCTTCCCAATGTTCAGCTCAAGCACAAAGGAATCATCCAATGAACCTGTTCCTCAGCCTTTGGAACAAGATGAGATCCAAGTCCTTGACTCGCATAATCTCAAAGCCGCAACGAAGGTATCGGACCTCCCAGCAAAGGCAGAACAGACTATCCTGCTTTACGCTAAGGTTGAGAAGCTGGCGCACATGGACTATGCACCAGTCGGATTCATCAATCATACATCCTGGACGCCACAAACTCCACCTTTACTGGCTCAAAACCGGACTTCATGGGACGAGAACCAACTCATCCCATTTATCGGGATATCAGACAGCAAACCGAAGAGAGTCGACATCGTCATCAACAACCTGGATGATGGCGCGCATCCGTTTCATCTTCATGGACATTCATTCTACGTTCTATCATCATACCGAAATCCAGGTCGTGGGAGCTGGGGCAGTTATAATCCGTACACAGACGAGGCGCCACCGAACGGCTTGAATCTTGAGTTTCCGGTGCGAAGGGATACTGTGAGTGTACCACGGCGCGGTCATGTCGTGTTGGCGTTGGTGGCTGATAACCCGGGAATATGGGCGTTGCATTGCCACATGCTTGTTCACATGGCGCGGGGTATGGCGATGGGGTTACGTGTTGGCGATATCGAGGATCCAGAGCATGTAGGCTCGGTAGATGTGCGGGCGGCGGAGTTATGTGAGTAATCAGTTGATTCTTTGGTAACAATCGTATGGGTTTTTGAACATTTTACTCGCGACTGGATGATATCTTTTCCAGGTGTTGCGTGGCCTGCCAAGAAATGGCGATTAGCCTGATATGGGCGCTATCCGAAGCCAATACCCCCACTGTCGCAAGCCCCCAGTCACCAATTTTGTGAACAACAAACTATAAATCGCATTTCAGTCTGGTTTTTGCACTGTTTTTAAAACTATTACCAGTAAGGAAGATCAGTGTTGATTCGAATGTTTATAAAAACTGGCTTCATTGACTTTATAACCATTTTCCCTGGTGGCTTTATGCTTCAGTGCCACGATTCTAGACCCAAGGGATGTTCCCATTAAGGAAGCTCTGAGACCTTCGTAGGCCAATTGTGAGAGTTACACTCACATGGGTTCCCCCGGAGCAGTATTTAGTCCGTACTACCCTGCCAAACAAATCAGTCCACTCTCTCGCAAGCTTTAATCCCTCATATGTTTCCACCTGGCTGACGCTTTGATTCTCTTTTTTTCGCTTTCAGTTATTGCAACTGTAGATCTGTTTTGCCTTGTTTTTTTTTTTAGTGGAAGCAAGCAATGTCTGAAACGCCTGAGCCAACACGCCAAGCGTCGGCTGCTCCCGAGGCCCCAGCGACTACTGAAGCGTCTCCAGCTCCTGCAACTACCGAGTCAGCAGCCTCTCCACCCGCTGCCACGTCGGGTCCTATTCTTGACCCGCAGCATTGGGCGCAGGTCAATGAGGTGCGTAGATTAAGTTGACAGGATGTGATTGAGATGCTTATTGGATACTACAGGAACAAGCACAAGCTGAGGCTGAGGGTGCGGGTGGTGACAATGCAGATGCTGACTCAACCCTTGACCCGGATAACGCCTCATCGACTGCTTCCATCACCTCAAGCATTCTAGAATACAGAACTATTCATGGTCGCACCTATCACAGCGAGCAGGGAAATGCTCAATATTGGTATGTTGACATAACCTCAATTGGACCTTTACATGTTTCTGACTTTTTTAAAGGGCCTCCAACGACGAGCAGCAAAATGATTTGATGGATCTCACGTAAGTTCACTGTACAAGCCGATGGCTAAGCACTAACATGCCATCAGTCACCATATTCTTACCCTTGGTCTTGGAGATAAACTTCACCTGGCTCCTCTCAAAGAAGAGAAGCTTCATGTAAGTTCCTCATTCGTGCCTCTTCCATTCGATACTAACCTGCTACATAGCAAGCTATTGATATCGGTACCGGTACCGGTATCTGGGCTATGTAAGTTGCGCCCTTCAACCCACTGAATCATCTAACAGATAGTTAGTGATTTCGCCGACCAATACCCTGGCGCTGAGATCATCGGGACCGACCTCTCACCCATCCAGCCCTCTTGGGTTCCTCCCAACGTCCAATTGTTCGTGCCATCTGCCTTCCCCATAGCCCCGCTAACCGAAGTCCAGTGAGATTGAAGACTGTACCCGTGAATGGACTTTCAAGTCTGACTTCGCCGATTACATCCACGTGAGATGGCTGATGGGCAGCGTACGAGACTGGGACGCCTTCTTCTCCGAAGCCTACAGAGTCTGCAAACCCGGCGCCTGGATTGAAAGCCACGAAGCTTCCTGCAACGTAAGCAGCGATGATGGTACTGTCGCCCCTAACTCTGCTATGGGCCACTGGGGTGAATTCTTCAAAGAGGGCGGTAAGAAGATTGGTACAAGCTTCAGTGTCGTTGAGGACGGTACTCAGCGCAAGGCTATGGAAAAGGCCGGTTTTATCAACATCCAGGAATTCGACTTCAGAGTGAGTTATGCCTCCGCGCTTTTGAGTTAGGATGCTAACAGATGTGACAGAACCCTGTTGGCACCTGGCCCAAGGACCCTGTTGAGAAGCGCATGGGTGCCTATTCTAAGTATGGTCTCGAGACAGATAGCGAGGGCTTTATTCTCTTTATGGCGCATACACTTGGATGGACGAGAGAGGAGATTCTTGTTTATATCGCCCAGTTCCGAAGAGAGATTCGCTCTGGAAAGCATCACGGATACTTTGCTCAAAAGGTTGTTTGGGGACAGAAGCCCGAAACTACAGCTGCCTAGGCGGCATGGACACCAAGCCTTCTCACGATGCCTAAAAGACAATTATGACTATCAAAATGACAACATTTATATATATAAAAGAAATTCAATCTTGAGCTGCCGTTTTTCATATGAGATCTTTAGCACGTACGTCCCAATTCTAACGCGACTCCACGAGCCAGTACGGTTTATGATGGATCTTAGCTACCTACCCTGAAGAGGTCTGTTTTACGTGACATCACATGTCCACCGTAGCTGTAGAGCGTTGTTGTAGTTGAGTGTTTGTCAAAACTGGGAAAATATTGGTGTAAAGCAGAGTTAGAATTACCACGAAGAAATTGCTGCCAAGTTGTGAGTTAAGCGGGCTAATCGGCTTGACATTTTGAAGCGGATCATTCTGCCTTTTCGCTCGCATGGTCCTGGCTATCTACCTTATTAAGGGAAGATCTCCGCATATTCATCCGCACCTCTCACCATCGTATTCTCGCTACCAAATGCTCCGAAGCCCAAGATTTCCTATTCTAGCACGTCCAATGCCGAGGATCCTTCACGCTACTCAGACTCGTGATAGCCACCCCGCATCTCTGACCAGGAATTTGCGGGGTCGGGGATGCCGGAGCCGGAGCGCACAGGGCACTGTGGAGTCGCATCGACGCTGGATGTTTATTATGCGGGGGAGACAAAGCATCTGAATAGCGTCAAGATCGACAGCTTGTTTCCCTGGATTGGGGGAATATCTGTCTTCCCCAGCTTTTCGGCGGTTGTAACCCCTGTTGCTCGTACCATTAGTTCAGGAGGACATACGTCAGGTGTTGCTGCGCGTCTAATTCAAGATGAAAACTGCCAAGGCGCTCGGTCCGCTCCGGAGCGTCGGTGTTTTTGAGTTTAATTTGGTGTCGTATTGGAAAAGTATAAGGTCTCAGAGATTCTCATGCAAGTTCGTTCCTTCGAATCAGGATCAAATTCCCAGCTTCGTCATCTTTCTCCACCATGAAGCTTTTCGTCAGCCCTCTCCTGGCACTCAGCTGCCTCATCGGCAATGCCGTAGCAGCATGGCCCAACGGGCCTTTCAAAACAGAGGGTCGCTGGATCGTCAACGCCAATGGTGACAAGATCAGCCTCGCTGGAGCCAACTGGCCCGGCCACGGCGAAGTCATGGTCCCTGAAGGTCTGCAGTATCAATCCATCAAGGATGTTCTCTCCGATATTAAGAGCATTGGCATGAACGCTATCCGCCTCACCTTCGCCACTGAGCTTGTTGATCAGATCTATGCCAACAATGGTAAAGACGTTGATCTCAAGACTGCCTTTGAGGAAGGCCTTGGAAAAGAGAATGGTACAATTATTCTTCAAAAAGTGTTGAAGAACAACCCTTCTTTCACCGCTCAGACAACACGTCTTGAGGTAAGTTTAATTAACACTCTGCGAATAGAGGTAGTACTAACCAGTTGTTAGGTTTACGACGCCATTGCTGCTGAGTGTCTCCGTCAACAGATCTACATTGACCTTGACAACCACATTTCCGAGGCTAAATGGTGTTGCGGCGGTACAGATGGCAACACTTGGTGGGGAGACACCCAGTTTAATGTCGACAACTGGGTTCGAGGTGGCAAATACATGGCAGCTCACGTATGTTCTTTCACTACTCCCCGTACCCAAGGTTTCAATACTAATTAAAACCAGAGCAAGAAATGGCCCGCCAAGATCACACAGTCTCTGCGTAACGAGCCCCGTGAACCTACAAACAACAATGCGCTCCGTGACAAGTCATACAACTGGAGTGATCTCTACAAGTACATGCGCCAAGGTGCTGATGCAGTCCACGAGGCCGATCCCAAGGCCATCATCGTCATCTCTGGCATGAACTACGACACCTATGTTACTCCTCTCTACTCCGGCGAGAAGCTCCAGCCAGGAGGTGAAGTCTTCAACCGAGATGACTTTGTCGGCTACGGCAAGGACAAGCTTGTTCTTGAGATTCACAACTACGAGAACAAGGGAACTAGCTGCTCTTCCCTCCGCTATAACCTTTACAACAAGGGTTTCCAGGCCATGAACGAGAGCGATCCCAACGTCGCTGAGGTCTTCCCCGTCATGTTGACTGAGTTTGGTCAAGCTATGAACGGTGCTGATTATGATACCGCCAACACTTATGTGAGCTGCTTGTCAGAGTATCTGCCTGAGATCAAGGCCAGTTGGTTTATTTGGGTTATTGTTGGCCGTTATTATACTCGCCAGGGCATTCAGGAATTTGATGATTCCTGGGGAATGAAGAAGGCTGATTGGTCGGGATGGAAGAACGATGACTACATTGCCAAATACCTCAAGCCTCAGATTGCGGGCACTTTGAAGAAGTAGACAACCGTAACGGGAACGGTAGTTTTAGTACAATTTCAAAGTTTTAAGTTTGTTTCTTCATCTTTATCAAATACGCTGATCTGTCTTCACTCTGTTTGACAAAGACCCAGCGTCTTAGTCCAACTAAAAATAAGGGGCGCTGCTAGATAGCACTGGTAGGGCCTGAGATGAAGCGATAGAAATATTAAAAGTAACTCAACCAACCTCGTTATTCTTATCACGCTATACAGCCTTTTCTACGGCCAATCTCTTGGCGCACTCTGATAACCATAGCGCCCCAGGGGCCATCTGGAAGTAGGGAGGGATAAGATCTCTTATTTCGGTAGCTTCAATCTTCTGGTACTGCTGTCCTTCGCAGAACGGCTTCACGGCCAAGCATACACCTCCAACATATCGCAGATGCCTAAGATGGCAGCCAGAACTGGGTCATTTTTATTTCTTTTGAAGATGGGGATGGCTGGGTATTTCGCTCTCCGAAGAGCAGAAGGGACAACTTTTACTCACATGATTATGGCAATAGATTGAAGATGTTCGTGCGTAAGATACTAACAAATGTTATCACTATCCTGTTCTCATAATCTATATTCAAAGCATTCGACTCCAGCCTTTGGCTGCATGTACCAAATAGCCTGTCCCATACTCTTGTCTGTTTTCCATAGTTCTTTGAAACCCTCCAACCGTGTCTATGATGCAAATCATGATCCTCGATAGAGAGCTCAGCATCGAAATGGGCCAACAGCGGGCTGAGGGTCAAGGGAGGGAACATTAGTATCCTGACAGCACTATGACCACTAACTTCCGTGTAAACAATGTAGTGGAGGCAAATCCACAACATGAAAAAGTCGAATGGTATGTTGAGAACCCTCAACGTAGCATAGGCTAATATGGGAGCTCCAACCATGTCCCAGACTTCTTGTTCCGTATCTGCATATGCAGTCAGGCGAATGTTGGGGTGCTTAGTGGTATGATGGGTTCGGTGAAACTTCCACAAGATGGGAACCTCATGTGCTGCTCTATGGACTAGGTAGTACCAGAAGTCCAAAGTGACAGAGTAGAAAGTGATGTTCAAGAAAGCCCATATGCACCAGCTCAAATTTCCCAACACTTCCACTGGGCTTTGGTTTGGCTGGAAGGATAAGAAAATTTGCATTCCAGTTCTTGCTATAGCCGTTCTTGCCAGAGACCATATAAGTGTCCCGGAACTCTTGCCAGATGCGTTGAAGTTATCTCTTCCGTGCTTGTCACCGTCAAAGTAACCGACCTGGAGAGCTAGCTTTCGGAAGGTATATCCTTGATGTCGCGCACTGAGTTGATATGTGTAGAAGCAAAGAAGAAATGCGAAAGAAGTGTTGCACGTTTCCAAACTGGTTATGCTCATCAATACCTGTTGCAAGATGATCGGTGTGCAAGCATTGATGTGTATTACTCGGTGTCGGGAGAGTTGGCTAACACATGGTACCTTGTCGTTTTTGGAGAAGACAGGCACGGACTTAGGTAAACGAGGATGGTATATCGAAGAGAATAAAAATCATAGATCTCTGAAACAGACTTCTGGATACTTTCCATTTTTTGCTTTCAATACCTATCCTGCTTTTGCCGACTCGGTGACGCTGCACCCGTCACGTATGGAGATGTGCTCCACAGTGACAGCTACTCGATTCGGTAATTCAGCTACCAAGCCCTGGACGCTAAGCCCTTCAGCTGCGCTGATCACTCTAAATAGCTTCACTGGAGACAAATTACGACACTGATGCCTTGTTTTCGGCTCCATCATTTTGCCACGAAGCCTCGGCGAGACTCTTGCCTCTATTTCGCTCACTTTGCATCACTTTCTCTCTTGAAGAGTTACCCTTACTGCTTCAAATCATCTCAGTTGTTACTTGACTGACTCCATCGACCTCACACTCAACATGTCTGGTCCGAAAATTATGCCCGGTGCCCAAAAAGAGCTTGATCACTTCTTCGACATCCCCTGGTGTCGCGATCAGTTCCTTCATCCTGATGCGGTCGCCGTTCCTCGATTAGATGATAAACAAGATGGCCGTGGTAGCACCGGAAAGCTGTTCAGCGAGACACTCAATTCACCGTCGACCATCTATCATCGCATCGTCCTATAGCGCGACCCTTCATCCGCGACGTCTCTGAAGCCGAAATTGAAAAAGAAATGGTTACCTATTGAGACCTGCAGCGTGTTCTTCGCCTTGGGTGATGGCGTATGCGGATTTGGGGACATTTGCCACGGCGGTGTTCAAGCAACACTTCTAGACGATGTCATGGGCGTTCTCGGCATCCTCAACGCCCGGCTACAACACGGAATGATAACTACAGAAGTCCCTGAAAAATGGTCGCCCGAGATAAATCCTGGGATGCTCGACCTGGTAGCGAATATGATTGCCACCCAAGGCATCAAAGTTCAATATCTTCGACCACTACGAGTTCCCAAGGTCATCCAGGTTACCTCAAGTATGGGGGAGATATCAGATGATGGAACTTCATTCTTGGTCCATGCAGCTATTAAAGATGAGGGTGGTAAGGAATATGCAAAAGCAAAGGCGCGTTGGGCGGTGTTTCGCTTGAAGGGAAAACTGTAGCCAGGAAGGCCGGAGGCTGAGCCCTTATTCTATCTCTGAAACTCTTTGACGAGATATCTCTAACGCGTTTTTCAAACGTTCTATATCTCCATTAGTTGTACCTATATCTCGAAACGACTGAAATGCTCTCCTGAAGGAAAGTGGTGAATCTTGGCCCATGGACCAAGTGAAAAACCCTGTGTCCATGTTTTCAATCCAGGTGGTGACATCCGGTACCCAGTGGGGATGCCTTGCAACAAGTCCTTGGAGAACATGTTTGGATTCCGTACCAATGAATGCAGCCTCGAGGATTTCAGGCATTAAACCATGGTGGTGTGAGGTAGGTGGTTCGTGTTTGGACAATTCTAGTGCGCCTGGTAGAAGCATTGCCATCTCGCCAAGTTCCTGGAGAATATCTGTATGGATCCTGACGTTTGCCAACAGACCTTTCGTAGAAAGTATGGCTAATGTCCTTAACCATTGGATTCGAACACCTAGATAGGCAAAGCAGAAAGAATATCCCTTGACATAAGATACATTCGGCTGTCGAAAATGCGGCAAGTCAATGAAGGGAAGCCTCTCTTCGACAACGTGTAGCTTGGATCCCGAGGGTAGATTTTGTAGAAGACAGTAAGACTTTTGGAGCTCTTTAATAGCCCATGCCGCATCGGTAAGTGCGTCGTGAACGAGACCATAGTTATGGCAACGTTTCTCGAGCGTATCAATAGTTTTATGCATCATCCAGAGGCCTAGATCACGTAATCGTCCAGAGTCATCCCACATCGTATGCAATGATTCTTCAGTGGTTCCGACTGCCCAGCTGTGATCAAAGTGATGACCAGATTCCATAGTAGGTAACCAACTCCATCTCCTAGAGATTTCAGCGATAATTGAGAGAGAGTTGGGAGTAGTCAGCTTGATCCAAGGGCCGAGGTCTGGGTGCGAATGAATGAATTCAATCGAACTCTGAACTGTTTTCAGTGCTTCTAGAACGCTTAAGCCTCGAAAACTCCTGTCTCGCCTTTTTTCTTTCGGTATGTTTTCTGAAGAAAATATGTCAACAATGTTTTTGCATAACAGTTTCTTTTCAGAAACCACCATCGGTTTCCATCCATCATTTCTTCGGAAGTTGGCCACGAAGAAGAAGTTCCAGTCATGCCAAGAATTCGACTGCACAATTGGTAGTGGTAACAAAGCAGTGATGATACCAATATCTTGATCCTCTGCGGGATTCCGGGCAAGAAATGGGTAATCGATATCATCTGAATCCTCCACCATGATCTTGAAACTTGGAGCCAGAAGTGGGCAATCAAGTAGCGGAGATGTAGAATCATCGAAAGATATGTCTAACTGCAAAAAGTATAGCACGAACGCCCACTGCCGTAGTAATACTACCCGAGAAAGGGTGGCGTAACTAGGTAGCGCAGAGGATCCCAAGAGATGTCACACAATGTTCAGTCTATCCTGTGAGATGCCATGTAGCGCAACGTCAAGACATGATCCTTCGTCTGTGCAGGCATTGGGATCACAGCCGAAAGAAGTCATCATTTTTGCCATTAGAAGATCTCCTCTCATGCATGCTCTGTGTAACAAGAGATCGACCTTGCGGTGACGACCCCCTGAGTTTCTCCATGGCAGAACCTCTAGTCGCTTCGGGATCCTATCGGGACCCAGCAGTCTCAGAGGTTGTCGGAATGCTAGATAGAATACATTATCTGACAAGGAGTATAGATGAATCTTCCCTGGACGAAGCAGACGCTGAATAAATCGTGTTACAATGGGTTCTGGCATCCCTGATGTAGCGATCTTGGAGAAGGTAGCCGTGCCGTCTACTGCGAACTCTTCCCGCATTAGAAGGTTGAGAAGAGGCACATTTCCAAATGAGACTGCTAGGTCCACCAAGGCTTCGCTCAGAGAAGGAAGCTGACTTGTTTCAAGATTATCGCGGGATAGAAGAGCGATAACCGCCTCTATGTCAGATAATTCAATGGCTGTTCGTAATATCTCCATATAAGACTCGTCAAAGACTGAGAGACGTGACAATAGTTGTCGCTTGGCTGGATGCGTCATGCATAACTGAACAAGCATCCGAGATAGCCACCTGACAAGTCCATAGTCCATAACATTATTGATGAATTCGGGTGCAATATGTCGCAAAAAGATCCAAAGCGTTGCGTAAGACTGGACTTTTCGAGCTCCTCGTTCTTTCGTAAGTTCATGTTTGAAGAGTAGAAGATGTCCGTTGGACAAGGCCCAAAACATGTTATCGGATGGCATAAACCGTACAACCGAAAACCGCCGAGCGACGAAGCTATCTGGTATATCCGATAGGTCGATGCCAAACGTTGGATGTTGAAGTAAGTAATGCCAACGGCATAGCGGATCAAGATATTCGACATGGGAGGTATGAAGAATCCAGTTCTTGCTTGCATAGGTAAGTAGGGAGAATTGGTGAGAACCATCCTTCCAGTAGCCCTTGGCCGACTCGGCGAGAACCGGCCCAACATCGTGTCTGAGTTGAGACCTTAGGTTTAACAATCGGTCAGCAATCCCTTTCCCCACTGAATTGGTCTTGATAGTGCTCAATGCCACTCTTTTGGGTATATCGTTTGCCTCAATCTTTGGTACAACGTTTCTGCTCAATCTTGTGTCGAAGATGTTATAGCTAAGATATGTCACCAGCGTTTCTGCCATTGTTCTCTCCGCTTCATCCTCAGTGAAAGTCCATACGGCAGTGTTGTTCGGTGAATTGAGGCAAAAGCTTCGGGCACTATGATGGATGAAGCGAACCGTTTCATCTTCCTCGTCGACCATGACTAAGCTTCCACAAAACCTTAAGACTCTTTCAATACGGCTGATCTGTCTTGCTGGATCCCATGTTGTCTGTCCTACTATCACGCTAGTAGCCTCTCGAAGTTGTTCGATCGTAAGCAATTCTCTTGCTGAAACTAAAAGTTTGAAGATTCGTATGTGATAACCGCTGATATCGCTTGAGCTGGCTTTGGTAAGGTTTCTCTCGAAGGTTTCTGTAAGATCCCGTGGAAGATTTTGAATCGTCTCGCGTATTGCATGGTCTGTCATCTCGGCACAAATAGAATCAAGTTGCAGTGAGACCCAAAGAAACCTAGCGAAAGTCAGAACGGCCCAATGGAAAAAGCCGAGAAGCACTCAGCAATGTACTCACATGCCGCATGCCCCATATATAAGCTTCTCTTTAACCTCCTGGACCAAGTTTGGATCTTCAATAACAAGTCTTCCTTCTTGGATCCGTCTAGCAACTTCGACTTCAACATAGTCTGAGATATCTGGGTTGTCTTCGGGAATAGAGACATTAAATCGGAATGAGTGACCTTTCCATGTTGAAGTTTGCTCTAGAGTTCTCACAGAGACACAGAGCTTGTAGCCATGGGGCTGGATAACTGATAGGGCTCTCAGCAGGGCATGTTGCTCATCCATGGGACACTCATCAACACCATCGATGACAACGAAGACGTGCTGGTTGTGTGTCGGAACTTGCTTGAAGATCTCCACAATATCGTCTGCGTCCCGGATAGTTGCATTGTTTTTGAAAATATGGTCAAAGTCCCTGTTCGTGGCAAAGTGCTCCAGAAGCTGCCTGATGAGACAGCCAAGTATTGTCCTAGCATTTAAGCCATCAGGTCTGTCATACCGAGCGAAGAAATACAAGACGATCGCATTGCTCTGAAGGTTTAAATTATCGACGACATTGGCTAACAGGACTGACTTCCCAGCCCCCAGCTTACCACGGAATAGCACCGAGTCATGGCTGAACTGGTCAGACTGCCACTGTTGATACTCAGAGAAGGATTCTAAAAGACGAGTGGTTCCAGCCTTTCTTGTCTGCTTCCACGTGGTCTGATAGTCGTACTGGGAGCATGCCTGTAGAAAACGAGTACAGGTCTTAATTCTCCGCTGATGTGACGAAGACTCGGACAGAAATGTTGTGAGCGAGCGAAATTTCGCATTTTCTTTGGCCTCTTCGTCTACCTTCTGATTTAGTAAGAGATTGGCCTCTTCCTTTATCGATGATGACCATATGTCAAGCTCTGACTGCAATTCTTTCATTTCTGGGTCGCTAATGGATGTCGAGAGTCGGCTGAAAGCGGACTTCTGTGTCCATGAAATTGACTGGAAGCATAGCCTGGTGACAATTATGAAGTATTCGCACAGATAGCGTTGAAGGTTCTTTGATTTGGGATAAATTGCAGCCATAGCTTGATAGCGCGGAGCGTTTCGACCGACAGCCATAAACAAAAGAGAAAGTTTCTCCAGATACGTGAAGTATCCAGTTATGACCTACCCATGATTAGTACTGATGGAAAAGTCACGAATGCGATTTCGGATGCGCTTACATGAACGGTCATTCTTGCAGCAGCCCAAACACCGCACGCAATGAGGTTTTGCGAGCCTCCAACAACAACATCACCAAGCGCAGCGAACTGCTGGATTGCATTAAGAAGGTTTGTCATTCTTGGCCCAAAGCATCTTCCACGGCCATGCTTGGTCGTGGCCTTCAGGTCGATCTCGGCAGTGAGGCGCATCACATCAGACATCGTTGGGGCTACCTGAGCAGCTGAAGATCGCGAGGCTCTAAACGCGACTTTTTGCTCAGAGCTCAGAGCTGCTTCGAACTCGGAAACCGCTTGGGCAAGGCGAATATCAGGCTTGAGCCGAGCGCCATCTCGCAAAGAGAGCGCCATGTCGATAGTTTACAGAGATAGCATGATTTCGTTGACGAATGGTGAATGTCAGCAAAGGCGGCTGATTGAGGGGAAATTCCATTGCGGCTGAGTTGCGTCCGCCTGCAGCACAAGGCTGTGCGAAATAAGGCTGTGCGTTGAAAGTGCTGGGATCAGGACCAACCAACCAACCAACCAACCAACCAACCAGTAAGATCTTTCTAAAGACACCAAAGCAGAAAACATAACAACAGACGGGAGACATGCGCATTTGTGCGCTTCCCATCAATGGCCCGTATTTTGCTATATGGCTAACTATCAGATACTTTTAGTGGAAGCCAAAGACAGAACCCATCTCAATTAACCGCTGAATGCACTGCATATTCTGCATATATCGACGAAACGAACGCGGATGAGATCATGAGCAATGATTGTATGCAATAGCCATAATACACAGTCAGGAGGGGCAATTTGATAAAAAAGCACGGCGGAGTATCAGGGAGAGTAATACTTGATTGATAGCTGATCTATTAGACTTTAGTGAGACTATCCGACGCCCGGCTTACCAAGGACTTAGAATCCTGCGGGATATCTGCTTCTTTCAGAGTTGAGAACCGGTTTTGCCAGACCTTCCACCTGTCATTGTTGAAGCCCCTCCATCCGGCCTCGTCCTTGAACTCCGTCAGGCTAGCACCCGGTTTGGCGACTTTGCCGTCAAACTGCTTTCCATCCTTGCTTGCCTTTGCAAGAGCATCGGCGGCGTAAATAAACCAGACAGAAGAGGCCTTCAATAGTTTGGGCGACGTCTCCGAGATCTTATCAGCAGCAGGGTCTTCAAGCGCTTCGCGTAAGGTCCAAATGGCGAAGAGGCTAAGGTCATCAACCCCAGCAGCAGTTGCGCGCGCAAAGAAGCCGTTGATATTGACAAAAGCTTCATCGGACTTTTCTTGTGCTTATCAGAGTCAGTAAGTCTTCGAGATTGTCGGAGAGCGGAGCTTACCGATGTCTAGCTGCTCGCGTGCCTTGCCCCCAAACATGGGTAGCTCATCCCAGCGCTTCTCCTCACCCCAAACGACAACCTTCTTGGCTGTCTCTGCAGATTGCGGAATGCTCTTTATCGCATGCAAGGTTTCCACTAGCTTCCCTTGCTTGTCGTGGGGGGTCTGCTCGGCAGCGGAGAGCACCGAAGACCAAAGACCGTCGAATTCCCCCTCAATCTTTGAAGCGTCTTCATTCTTCTTGATAGCCTCTAGACAAGGGCCCGCGAGCTTTTCAGCAGCCTGTTGAGCCGACACGGCGCTGTCGCTCAGTAATTTCGTAAGGTCGGTCATTTTCCGTGCGGAGATGAATGAGAGAAATGAAAAGCGAAGGAGAGAAAGCATGAAAGTATTGCAGGATGAAGGGATTGCGACAGGAAGCGGAATTACAAGATAGAAGATTGGCGCTAACACGGCGTATCACATCCGATTTCCGACGATGAAATACAAAAGGGCTCCAATGATTGCGATAAGAGCAACACATGGGCGCTCGCTGAGACAATTATATGCCGATCACGACCCGCTCTCGGTGCGGGATTTTGATGTGACTGGCCAGACTACGCCCAGCTACATCTGCGCATCTGCCGGACCTACATCCGAATTAAGCAGGTGGTGATACTATCTCGAAACTTAGTGAATTATGCGGCCAATCGGACTCATGCGTTCGTCCACCTGCCTCTCTCTCTGAAGATCTACATGTTTTGGGACACCGAGGTTTGGATGGACTGATATGTTTGGTGTTCCGAGTATACACAGGACATAGAGATGATCAACTATAAAATCTGTGAGAGGACTCTATCAATGATGTAACTATTCCTACACGCTCTCATCCATCGTCGGTTGTTGTAAACTCATTGACAAGATGCTCTTCTTCAAGGTACACCATACCTCCAAAAACATACCCAAGCAAGAGAAATGCTGACCCAGTTCTTAGTCTATCGCTTCTCTCGCTGCTCTTGTCAGCCTGGCTGTCGCCGGCCCCATTGAGAGCCGTCAGTCCGCCACTACCTGCGGCAGCACCAACTACTCCGCCTCTCAAGTCCGCGCTGCTGCCAACGCTGCTTGCCAGTACTACCAGAACGACGACACTGCTGGCAGCTCTACCTACCCTCACACTTACAACAACCGCGAGGGATTCGACTTCATTGTCGACGGTCCCTACCAGGAGTTCCCCATCAAGAGCGGCGGTGTTTACACTGGCGGTAAGATGCGCAACGGCTTCCATTCAAGATTATTTCTGACATTTTTTCAGGCTCTCCTGGTGCTGACCGTGTTGTCATCAACACCAACTGCGAGTATGCTGGTGCCATTACTCACACTGGTGCTTCCGGCAACAACTTTGTTGGATGCAGCGGCACTAACTAAGCTGTCATGTCATTCAATGCTGGCTTCTGAGCCATACGTTACACGTATATAGTTATCTTCTGTCTTGACGACATTAAAATACATACTATGACTTACTCTGCCTTCTCCGTCCATATTTGGACCCGCTATTCCGTGTCTACGTGTCACTGAGAAGCATTTCGAATGTCTTCTTTCAGAAAGATCTTTCATACTTTATGAGACAAGAGATGAACTCGAATCAAGAAGAAACGCAAAAGTAAATCTCTGCTAGTGCCGAGTGCTCCTGTAAGCCTTAGCAATACAAGACCCATTTATCCAGATTCATCTTCTTTAT
Organism: Fusarium oxysporum Fo47; assembly: GCF_013085055.1. Lineage (NCBI taxonomy): Eukaryota > Fungi > Ascomycota > Sordariomycetes > Hypocreales > Nectriaceae > Fusarium > Fusarium oxysporum. The sequence continues at coordinate 926,019 of NC_072850.1, forward strand.
AACCTTACTGAATCCATCTGATCCTTCTGCCGCACCACTAGTAGAGCAAATCTTCTTCTGGTCCTTAGCCTTCACCTTTGGTGCGCCCTTGGGGTACTCAATGTTGAAGACTGGCTTTCCCGCGTCGATGTATGGCTGATACAAGTCGCACTCCGAATATTGGATGCAAGACTCGTTGATGCAGAAGGCAACGTATGGAAGAACCTCTTCTGTGACGTCTCCGCCGTTCTTCATGCCCATAACCATGTTGTATTTGGCTGCCTCTGCAGAGAGGAACTTGACATATGAGATGGTGTCTCCCTCGGTAAGGCCAAGGCCGTTGTCGTTTTGCTGCAGTGATGGTCAGTGGAATGCTCTAAGCGTCGCGTCGGTGACTCACGTATCCATCCATGTTATCGGGATCAATAGCATCACATCCCTTCTCCGCCGCCAACTTGATTCGTTGCGCCATGATAGCTCGCACAGCAACACTGCTGATATTCACCCATCTCTCGTCCGGCCAACCATCCATGACCTTACCAAGATCTTTCTTTGGAAAACTGTCTTTATCTTTACGCCAATTCTCCCAAGAACCAGCACTAAAGTAACAAATAACCTTCTTTCCTCCTTTCTTCATAGCGGTGATTGTGCTCTTGGAGTTCTCGAAGAGATCCATATCCCAGATGGGGACATCTGGTGTCATGGAGCTAACACCTGCTTTGGGAACTTTGACGACCTCAGAGAGGATGATCTGCCATGGTGTCCCCACTTCTGGCTGCCATAGTTCTTTGCGCTTGGGGGTTGTGAAACCACGTGGGGTGAAGGCGTGGGCTTGTGATAACTCGGAGAGAGAGGCTACGACAAGCGCCGCAGATTCAAAGAATGAAGTCAGTCTCATTGCTTGACTTGTTGAAGTTATGATGCGTTGATGGTCTTGTGAAGAGAAGACTATGCTTTATTCGAGTCTCTGTTTCTCTACAATGTAATTAAACGGCCGCGACTGCGCTTCTGGCAGGTTTATGTATCATCATAGTTGCCACTCATGGCATTACTACAAAACTTGGTCCTTTCCGCAAAGGTTTTCCAGCCCATTCCAGCATAGAGGAACGGACTGGACTGGGCCGATTAAAGACCCAAGATCCAGTTTTGGTTGGCTTCGATTAGTCTAGAAACTAGCAATTGAACTAACGTCACTGGTGCTGTTGATGTCTTTTTCTCTTATACACAATAGCGGAACAACCTGGTATGAGCTATGTGAATGGTGCTAAGGCTGTCCTATATCTATTTATGTTATCTATTTATGTTGCTCTTTTTCTCACATTACTCATCATTACTGTCTCTTTGTGAACTGGTACGGAGTACATTATAGAGCCATGTCGGGACGGGCCATGGGGCGTGAGGAATGTATCAAGCCGAGATCCAATCCCGATGCGGCCAAGAATTCCAGGCGTCATTCTTCAAGTGGTTTTGGGCTGCAAAGATGCTTACGGGACAGATTGCTATGGTCAAAATTTGGAAGAAGGCTGTGAAATGCCGAGACAGATCGGATCCAGCCAGAACTCAGCCGCCATCAGATGTCACTAACCAAAGGGGGCGGCGAATAACTGCACAGAAGCGAATTTAGACAAACACCATCATTCGGCTTTTATTGTTTCCGATTCATGTAAATTCAGATGTGTACGTAAATCTCAAGTTCGGTGCATCAGACATACATGAGCTTCTCCGTCTTCGTTGCGTTCCATCTGAGCTCGCGTAGCCAACTGAAAACAGTCGCGTCACACCACGAAGCTTCCATAGAGCCGGGCCACTCAACAGTCTCAGTAGTGCCTCTTTCGAGTCCTCTTAGCTGCTTGCTGGCTCAGCTCAACAGTCCACCTCATCAACTTCCCATCATACTCAGCAGTATGTTCACCCTTTCCGCGTCCAAACCATGCTTGCTTCAATGCATCAGCTCTATCGTTATCCTCAAGATGGAATAACCATCTCAGCATGGTAAGGTATCCGCTATCCAAGGATCCAGAAATCCACGCGTGATGAGGACTAAGAGCCTCGCCGCAGATAGCGAACTTTCCATCACAGAGGAGCTGTTGGAACTCGGGGTAGATGTAACTGAATTGACCAGGGCCGAAAAGAGCGAAAGCGCCACCGGTGTAGGGATCGTGAGACCAAGCGAAAGCATGGTGCTCGAGATACTCGTTTCTCAGAAACTCGATGGTAATCTTGGGATCCTTACTCTCTCCCCACAGCTTGACAAGATCTTGGAAACACTGGGTAACAACAGCATCATCGATATGCGGCTTCTGTTTCGTGTAATCAGGAATCAGAGATCCCATTCGCGTAGCATCCTGAGCCCAGGTATAAGAAGTCATGAGCACAGCAGATGTATCATCCCCATCATCCCAGGATGGGTAGACGATGTTGCTGCTCGGCAGATCAGAGCCCGATACACCGCCGAAAGTGCTGCCGTTCGTAGAAGCTTTGTACATATTCTTCCACCAACGGCTCTTGAACTTGACTGCGACCTTGCAGGATCGATCATAGCTGAGAGCTCGGATACCAGTGAGAATGTTTCTCTGGGTCTGAGGAAGACCAAAACCGGGGACGAGGCCCGAGATGTCCATGCGCTGGAGGGGACCCATGGCTGTGGTGTTGAAGACCATGTCGTATGCCTCTGTCTTGGTGCCCTCAGCCCCGGTGATAGTCACTTCGATCTTATTCTCCTGATGGTTCTCTGTCATGGCTACGACAGGTGTATTCTTCTTGACTTTCAGAGAGACAGGGTTGTGAGGAGCCCATTTAGGATCTTCGATGCATTGGTTCATTTTCTCGGTGACGACTGACATGCCGCCTTCAAGACGCCACCAAGGCTTGCCAGCAGTGGCCTGGAAGTCGCTGAAGTCGCATAGAGACTCAACAAAAGACTGCTCGAAAAGACCAGTAGAACTACATGGTATTAGTACTAGACCTTGCAATGGAATCACGGTGGTGGGCTTACGTGGAAGCGCTCTCGGCTTCCTCAGTCTGGTCGTAGGTCCATCTTGGAAGGGGATGTCAGCAAGTGCAAATGGGGTCCAGTAAGGTACTTACTTCGGGTCAGTGAACATAAGCCATCCTCTAGTGGAATGGTTGTCCTTTCCAGTTTTGACCCATTCCTCAAACTTCTCATCCCAGTTTGTCCCGAGACCCTTAATGATCTCGTTCATTCGCTCGTCGTAGGGTATCCCGCTATAAAATGTCAATATCCTTCATTTCAAATGCGATGGGATGTCTTCTTACTCAGGCGATTCGGTGTTAGAGTACCAATGCATCTGAGGCTCGCATTTAGCATCGAGGACGTACTTCGTCTTGGGAAGCTTCAGCTCTTCGATGAGAGTAAGGGTTCTTTAATAGTTTAGTTCATCGATCAAGTAGAGAGACTGGCGTACTAACGATTGCATGGCATCTATCTCCGGGATACGCATGGCCCCAATATCGTAGTAGTTATGAGGAGAGGCCTTATCCTTGTCAAATTCATACGTATATACTCGACCACCAATCCTGTCCGAAGCTTCATAGATATCCACATTGGATATCTTGAGATACTTGAGCATCATAGCAAGGTACAAGCCGGTGGCGCCAGCACCAACGATGGCAACACGACCCTTGTACTCTGAGAGATGCTCCAAAGGATCTTCATGTCCGTGAGATGGTGCATGGCCTATTGCGGGAAGAGGCTCATTGCGACTGACATCGTCGTTCAGCTCATATCGCAGGCTGCGGAGATGTTTGTCAAGAAGATGCTTGGCGTAAGCAACCCGCAGACCGCTTGGAACCTGCAATGAAGGGTCCTGGGGCGGCATCGCCGGGAGATGCTCTGCACGTTTAGCCATCTTCGCTAATTAACAAAGTGAACAACAAGTATTTCTTCAAGACAAAATCTCAACTGACCCCTCGAAACTTTAGAAGTTCGATGAGAAGATAGGCAAACGCCCTCCGCCTCGAGAAGTGAGCAACCTCCGCCTTTTTATGGGCAATGTCTGTCAGCACGCCTTCTCCTCTCGATGCAATATTTCATGCAGTCTCACAAATTTGAACATATTACATTCCTGTCATTGGTTTCCCCTCACTTTGGCGCAGCAATATTGAGAGCTGGACATGTTGTGGCGAGCTGAACCATCGATGCTTGGCTGGGGAAAGGGCTCAAGCGTGCCACTAGATGCACGAGCTAGTCGGCCCGCCCGGCAACCCGCAACTAAGCAGCCACCATACCGCTTTTTGCCGTGTCACGGGCAGATCTCCCTTGCATTTGGTGTGCCATGTAACGTAGATGCTGAGGGTCAATCGTGAACGGGCCAATGCTTCACCAGGAAGCCGTCTGACAAGTTGATCTGGAGATCGCAAGGTTTTACCCAGAGAATCGGCAATTACGGTCGCTTTCTGTTCCGCTGAGAAGGAAAGCAGGCTATAACAACTCAGAACAGAATACGAGGGCACTAGCCAGAAACCAGTAAGCAGCTGAAACCTCCCATCTTACCCCGACGAGGGAGTTGGTTTGGTCAGGCCAGCAGCTCCTAAGTTATTGGAACCGAAACCGTTCTCGCAATATCGGCTATTCCAGGTGACTAGATGCATGCATTTCGAGTTGAACATGATGCTGTGTCGAGTAAATAAGTTGCAGTATCTCGCAGACACAAAGGCTGTTCAACCCAGCAGTTAATTATTGCCTCAATCTTTCTAACTTTCTCTTTATGTTTTTGAAGCATAAAGTGAAAGGTCATATTGTATCTGCTCGCCCGAAGCCATTGGCATCTCTTGTTAATTCTCGGTACAATCTCTTCGTTGATTGAGCTGATCTCTGTCATTTCTGATGACGTCTTGATCCAGAATTCGTAATTTGATTGGGCTATTAAGACCCCGCAGTCGTGCAACTTTCTCAACCAAGGACAAGCTGTGCCTCTCACTCACTCAACACCATCTCACATATCACATCACACACCAAAATGCCGTCCAATCACCTTTTCCAATATTCCGTTGTCTCAGCCCTCATGGATGGGGTCGCCGAGACAGGAATTACTCTTGCGGAACTCCTCACACATGGTGACCACGGCCTTGGCACCTTTCGACACATGGTTGGCGAAATGATCATTCTTGATGGGATTATTTATGATATGAAGCCTGATGGTTCTGTCATAGCGCTGGACAAAGATGCATGCGCCGAACAGACGGCGCCTTTTGCGATGATCACGGATTTTAAGCCGACCGTTACTGCTTCAAAACAAATACCGAGCAAGGATTCCTTTACAGAGACTCTGTCTCAGCTTCTTCCTGCGACGGCCAATCACTATCTGGTCTACAGAATCGAAGGCACATTCAAATCAGTCACTGTAAGGACGGTCGGAGGACAGCAATCACCAGGCGAGAGTCTTGCCGAGCTTGGAAAGCGACAAGCTTCGCATACCTTCCACGACATCAAGGGTACAATCATTGGGTTTAGATCACCATCTTTTATGCAGGGAATCAGTGTTGCTGGAGATCACCTACACTTCCTGTCGGCAACCAGAGACACTGGTGGTCATGTGCTAGCATTGGAAGGTGATAGCGATTTGCAGGTCAGCGCAGCTCGCATTGCAGCAGTCAACCTGCAATTGCCAACGGATGATGATGCCTATAATCAAGCCAAATTGGTTCGAGATGATGAAGGAATAGCTGCGGTTGAGGGTTAGGTCTAAAAGAGGCTGATGTGCTTGACTATTGCTAACGCGCCTTTGGAACAACAGGCGCCTTGTATAGATTTTGGAAAGTCGAAGAGTCTCTATAGATGCTTGCTCCTCCATTTCAGATTTATCTAGATCATAGATTCTGGGAATTTTGTATTATAAGCAGCTGTCGATCTTTCCCTCTGCCTACGATAAAGTTGTAAAGATCTTCAATGCAGAGTCATCCCTGCTCAGTAACACCAATATCGTTCTCCACATCAATATGCTTGGCTGACAGGGGCAGCAAAAGAAACAAAAGCACCTTTGCGGGGAAGAGTGAAAATCTGAGTAAGACGGCTACTTCATGCATCCTTACCGCCTATTGAGCCGATGAGAGATTTTTATTTACCATCGGTTATCTCTAGCAACAATGCACAGCCTTGTCATTCCGTTTCTGCTGCTCGGTGCAGCTGGCTGTAAAGCCACGGCATCAGACTGCAAATGCTTCCCTGGTGACTCTTGTTGGCCTTCTGATGATGAATGGAGTCACCTTAATAGTACCGTTGGTGGTCGATTGGTTGCTACCGTTCCGCTGGGAAGTCCATGTCATGATCCAAAATATGATGGTGAAGAGTGTGAACGCCTGCAGAATGAATGGCTCTATTCGTCAGTTCAGTAAGTTCTCCCCGGTTAGATCCCGCTCCAGTCATTCCGTGCGGTACCGTGACCTGCTTCAATGCATCAAATTGCCTGCTGACATATATCAGTACGGAGTCATCCTCATCCATGATGGCACCTCTGTTCGCCAACCAGTCTTGTGACCCATTTCAGCCCAGGGACAAGCCGTGCACCCTGGGCAACTACGTCAGATATGCTGTCAACACCACGTCCGCAGAGGATGTCGCAGCGACCTTGAAGTTCGCCAAGGAGAGTAATATACGCTTTGTCATCCGCAACACAGGTCATGATTATCTCGGCCGCTCAACTGGTGCTGGATCTCTTGCTGTTTGGACTCACTACCTAAAGGGCACTGAAGTCATCGACTGGAATGACGATCATTATCAAGGAAAGGCTCTTAAGGTCGGCGCCGGCGTTCAAGGTTTCGAAGCACTTGCAGCAGCCCATGCTGAGAATTTAGTCGTTGTTACGGGAGAATGTCCCTCCGTTGGTCTTGCGGGAGGATATACCCAAGGAGGCGGCCATTCAGCACTAAGTACCAATTTCGGCTTGGCAGCGGATAACACCCTCGAATTTGATGTCATTACTGCCGATGGAAAGTTTGTCAAAGCGAGCAGAAGTGAAAACAGCGACTTATACTGGGCTATGAGCGGTGGTGGTACAGGAAACTATGGCGTCATTATCTCAGCAACTGTACGGGCTCATCCAGAAGCTCAAGTCAGTGGAGCCAAGTTTCTTGTCACTGCACCTGAGGGAAGGCCAGAGCTCATATATAAGGCCATCGATGCTTTCCATGCTGCTCTTCCCAAGATTGTTGACTCTAGGGTTATGATCATCTACTTCTTCTCCGACTCATTCCTTCAGATCCCCGCTCTGACAGCGTACGACAAGACCGAGGCCGAAGTCAAGCAGATCCTTCAGCCTCTCGCCGATTCTTTGTCTGATCTGGGCATCAAGTTCGAACCGAACTTTACGCACTTCCCAAGTTACTACGAGCATTACGATCACTACTGGGGTCCCCTCCCAGCTGGCAACATCCAAGTAGGAACACAACTCTTCGGAGGTCGCTTACTGCCACGCAGCAAGCTGAAGGACTTCTCTCCAACAGCTCGGAAGCTCGCTGAGATGGGAGTCATCTACATTGGCGTTGGTCTCAACGTATCCAGATTCGGGGTCAACGACGCCAACTCAGTACTGCCCCAGTGGCGAGATTCCATCGTTCAAGTTTCTTTGACGCTTCCGTGGGATAATGAAGCCCCATGGGAGGAGATGTTGGCTACACAGAAGAGAATGACGGAGGAGATCCAACCCATCATTGAGGCTGCAACGCCTGGCGCTGGAGCGTATATCAACGAGGCAGACTTTCAACAGAAAGATTGGCAAGAGACCTTCTACGGAGTCAATTATGATAATCTACTGAAGATAAAGAAGAAGTACGATCCTGGGCATCTCTTCTATTCCACGGTTGCTGTCGGTAGTGAGGCTTGGTCCATTGCAAATGATGGGCGTATGTGCTGGTCTCAAAGTTGAGCACCTTACTTTGAACGACATTGAAGTTATATTAAGCTCATCACAGGTAGCTTAGAGTCATCTTACGAACTCTCTTAGTTACTCTTAATATACAACAAGTTACATTAAACTTATCTAGGTCATTCCATCGTTTGGGACATAGGTCCTCGCTTTTCTTGCCTCGTCTACGGTATCCATCGCGGTCACTTCTAAAAGCTTGTGAGGTAGCATTGTTTGCACAATTATATATTAAGAAATCTATGGTATTGTCCGGCGTGATATAGGCCGTGAAATAACTATGTGACTGTGACCTCAGTCGTCTTTCTAATAACAAATCCTTCGACATCCATGTCCTCCATCTCAACTTCCGATACCCCGGAGCGGGTAGACCCATTGGCTGGGACAATCTGCTCTTGCGAAGCATTTCTATCTCCTGGAGTATCCGCCCCGTACATCTTCGAGGCGTAATTGGACTTCGTTGTCGTGTAGCATCTTGTCTGGGTGCTCAAGCCGTAGCGATTACCAGCAGCGGCTTGGTCACTATGTGTATATATCGATCGATCCTCATTGAAGCGAAGCTTGGATGCAAGGGTGTCGAAGCTGCACTCAGTTAGCTTTGTAGCAACAATAATTTCCGTGGGACTGGACTTACTATAGAACAATCGGATATAGACAGAACAGAGCGTAGAGGAAGCGATCCAATTGACTGGCAATGTTGACAGCCTTTTGACCCGGAGTTTGAAACGGATGAATGATAGTTCGTACGACTCCGAGTACAGCCAAGAAAGCGACACGCATTTCAGTACTGCGGGTCAAATATCGCAAGAGACCGACTTTGAGAGCAGCGCTCATACTGGCTGTCTTGGCTGAGGCGAAAATGACGACAAGGAAATATGCGCTGAGGCATTCGGAGATGGCCATGAAGGTAAAGTAGCCAATGTGAAGATAGTTGATGATGACTTCGAACTCAGCGACACCCTCAATCAAAAACTTGGCGCGATAGATTGCAATGAAGACTCGGGTGATCGCCGTCAAGACCATGAGTGTCCAGAAGAGAATGGAAAAGACGCGCCATTGCTTCGGTCGGAGAACTCGTTGCAGGATGATATAACTGTACAGCAACAGACTCGCTTCTTGCAACTATTGGTCTAGTCAGTAACATTCACTTTAAATTAGTCGAGAGGGTATCATACCAGCCAGAAGAAGTCTGAGAACACAGCCGCTACCACCTCATTGATGACGGGATTCTTCAGGTAGTAAACATAATAGCAGAGCCCATTCGCAATAGCTCCCGCCGCAGACGAAAAGATCGGCACGGCAGCTAAAACAGTAAACGTAGTAATTTCACAGACCAAAATACCAAAAACAACATTGACGAGACAGATGGTGCTGAAGATCGACCAGCATACCTCGAAGTAATCCATGGTCGTTCGAGTCAGCCTGCCAAGCCCAGGGAAAAGCTCAACTTGCGAGACACTGACAGGACGGGGGAGAGACAGCTGCGCTGATCTTATGTGTGTGCGCAGAGCGTGGCAGAGTCTAAAAGGGACTGGAGGCAGGGGACCATGGAGATGGCGTTTTCTGCTAAACCGTCTGTGTTCCTTGCCAGTCTGCGTGTGGTTAGGCTTGGCTGGGGTAGGCTGAGGTTTGACACGCGCGAAGGATGTTCCACTACCGTCACTGGGGAAGGAGACTATTGTCGGGGAAGAGGGCTTGGTGTTCGATTCATGATCAGCTGGTATGTATCTCAGTCTGGAACATGTGGCTGAGCCTCATTAACGATCCCAAATCGATGATCTCTTTCCATTGTCTCACCCGTCTGCAACCACCAACAATACAAAAGATCCATGACGATCCTCCCTATTCCCCAACCCTTCATCTCCCATCAAACATCTCCTTACATAAAGACAATCACGCATTTTGGCTCGTCAATAAAGTTTGGCTAAAGTTTTGAGTCTAGGGCCTGGCATGAAATTCGTTCTAGACTAAGTCTCAAAGGGGAACTAGGCCAAGACAGGGATGAGGGCGATCTACCAACGAAATCTCAGTAATGTCGTCGCTTGTGCCTCGACTGACTCGCTCAATCGCCTGGGAACGGGCGTAGACGGTTGCGGCAGAGGGAAACGGTTGGCGGATAATCCTTGGCCCTTGGACATTCAGCTCCAAATCCATTTTATGGGGCCCCTCGGGGAAGACGATGATTTATTATGGTTCTTATATGTCACCAGTTGCTTCCTTTTCGTGCCTAATACATAATAGCTTGGTATTTCTTGTTTGTTGTCTCCATTTTCAATTTCTCAAATTTTGCATCATGTTTTCCGAGCCAAGTGATTGACGTTTCCGTCTACTTACTTGCAAGGGCCTTTTGTCTTGATGTTCTTGGCCCTGACTCAAAATCGATAATGCAGCCAAACTGTCAGCCAGACTATTTGAGCTAAAAAGCCTCCGAGTCAGCGCTCTAATCTGCACAAAAGTTCGCCAAAGGAACTACAGGATTCTTTTCTCCGGCTAGCAGCATTGGAATTTCCTGATCGCTAAACCCGCAATCATAAGACTTCGGATCGTCCTGACTCAAGCGCAAACGGTAATAATCGGGCAACTCGTATCAAGCCCAGCCGTGCGCCGTTGAACAAGAAAATCCACGTGCTCCCGAAAAAGGGGTCCCGTCTCCTCCGCAAGTAGTCTTCCGAGTCGCATTGACTCGCTATCCACATTTGGAGCAACTCGTCAGATTAAGGAGAGGAGTTAGTCAGGGCCTTCGGGTGCATCTTTCCCGGCTAATGGTATCGCTCACGAGAATCGGCCGAAAGATATTGACAGGTAGATGATCCTTGTCCGGAAGGTTGCCCGATCATATGACATCGTTACATCGTTTCGTCTCAAGAAGCTGTCACGATGGTCAGTGCTAAGCGAGCTGAAAAATACCCTTGGAGACAACGTCACGCGTTGTCCATGGATGCCACTGAAGGTTTTGTAGACAACGACTCTCTGCCCGAGTTTAATGCATGTGTTTAACAAACGAACTGTTAAATCCAAGCGAGACCCCGCAATCAAAAAGACAGTAAAGCCGGATTGTAAAGTGGTACGCGGAACGAGACCCTTGATAGAGCGCAAAAACAACTCGGCAAAACATCGCAAGAAAGCAGCTTGGCGCAGTGGAAGCGCGGTATGTGATTTCGAATCTTCTCATCTCAAACATGCACTAACAATTCCCGTAGCCGGGCTCATAACCCGGAGGTCATCAGATCGAAACTGATAGCTGCTAGCTATATCATTTTTTGCTTATTTTTATTTGCCCATATCGTAACTCTTGCCGTGCAATGATTCTTTTTGCGTTCAGTTCTGCCTGTCTAGCACAATGGCCTTGCCAGGATTGGGAGCCAGGTGTCTTGCTCTGTTGACATCGAAACTCTTTGGTACTGACATGCACTCCTGATACGCTCAAGTCGCACTCAAAATAGAAACGTTATCGACAGTAACATGCATCAAAGGAATGGAATACTGCGATCGTCAGTGTCGGCTGTCGACATCTTGGCAAATTGCGGCGCCCCTTCACCAACAATCCCCGAATAGCTCAGCTGGAAGAGCGTTCGGCTGTAATTGATAACACATCTCACCGAAAGGTCACTTGTTCGATCCAGGTTTCGGGGATTTTCTTTTGCATTTTTGACGGATTTTATCTTGGTGTTTTGTTCCGTCTCGCTTAACAATTTGAGGCCATTCTGCCGCAGTGGGCGTCATTCGGCAATTACCCGAGACTTAGCCATAATAATGACCTTGTAAACCATTCGTCATAGGTAATCCACGCAAGAATTACTCATTTTATAAATAGCCTACATTCAAATAATGACTTGTAATAATGTTTTATCCTGAGACAGTGTGTTATCTTTCCTCTGTGGCATCCAATTCGAGGTACTGTTTTTTCCCAATAGCTATTTAGTTAACCACAATCAACGGAGCATGCGAGATCAATTTCGACTTCATAACATCCATTTAAAGCAAAGCACGCTTAATTAGATAGGTCACAAGTACTTCAAAGGCAGCTATTCTCATTCTTTAGTTTTCCATTGTAAGCTGAAGCATTTTTCTCTCGTACAAGGCCCGATTTCTTTTTACTTCGCTGCTCAACTGCAGGGTATTCTACTCAAAATGATGTCCCGCCATCGGAGCCAAACCCGACAGGGATCATCTGGACCAGAAGGACAGGACATCATCCTTGTGAGACACAAAGCAATGCAGGATCACTGAAACAGCTTTTTAAGTATATGTAAGCCCCGAAGTTTACTTCTATGTGTCAAAACATATGGCTGCTATGATGCGGTCCTCTCGACTATTCCAGAACCTCGAATCCAACCAGATCAGGCGCCCAATTGCCCGAAGCCGACGCAGTGAAGGTCACTTCGTTGCTATCTCCCTTCTTGAACCCATCAACAAGAATTGTGAGCCGGTCGCTCTCGAACCAATCGCCTCCAGCATTCGGGAACGCCCATCGCTTTGCATCTTCTCCGTTGACCGAGATTGACATGTTCCGGGAGTTTGTCTCCCAATCGCCGATCGTGTGATGGTACTCATGATTGATGTAATCGATGCCAAGATAGACTGAACCGTCCTTGGGTGCACTGACTGACTTGAAGGTCACTTTAGCATCTTTGCCGATGGATCCGACCTTTTTGTGAGTTGGAAGACATTCTGTGTCTTTGCAGTTGACGAGAGAAGCTGAACCCGAGAGAGTCGCGTCCTGAGCTGAATAGTAACCCGCGGCCTTGGGAGGTGAAGCCGGACTGATGTCGGACAAGATAAGCTGTCGTAACTCATGAGGCGCAAGTTTAAATTCCTGGATACCCGAGATGCTAAGATCCTCATGAGCCCATACGTCTCGTGCCGCCGCCTTGTCAACCCCAATCAGCGACAGATCGACCTTCACTGTCTGGGTCTCGTTCTTCCAGTTCAAAACGCCGAGGACTTTGCGGTTAGAAGAGAGGTTCCCAGCCCAGATATCCCACTCTTCCTCGGTATATCGGATAACGAGCTTCGCTGCTTCTGCTAAAGGATCTTGATTGATGGCGATGACTTCTTTGTTGGACATAATCTCGAGAGATTCGGCAGGTATTTGCTTGGCGTCCATTACGCCGCCGATGATGAGGGGAGATTTCATCATGGACCAGAAGCCGAAGTGGAAACGTTCTTCATCGTGTGAAAGTGCACCAAGACCGATGCTACAGTGGTTAGTAGATGTAGAGAAGGGTTGGCGTCGCAGCTCACATTAACATGTCCATATCAGCAAAAGCGCCTGGCCCATTGTATTTGGCGTGAGCGACAACCTGGTTAGTAATGCGCCAGATTGCTCTCCAGGCATTGAAAATATCATTACTCATTCGCCATGAGTTACCTAGAGGAGCAGCCCTGATTATTGTCAGAAGAAGAACTGCAATTTGCTGCGACAACCTACCATTGAGGAACATCTTCACCAATACCCCATTGGCAGAGGAAGTACTTGATGTCGCGGTCAGTCTCATTGATAGCCGCAGCCATCTTAATGAAGCGGTTGGGGCTCTTTGCCTCAGCTGAGTCAGCGTCGACCATGTTGGTCTTGGATGTCGCGTAACAGTTGTCGTATCTGGAGATTGTCAGTAGATGCGAATTCGGAAGTGAGAGGTAGTCTTACTTGAGGGTGTCGCCTCCCCATTCGGCAAATGACTTTGCGTCAATCTCCTCGTAGTCTATCGTAGCCAGTTAGTGCACCGAAGAGTTTATGACCAGCTGTACGATGCGCATACCAAGAGAAGCAGGAATGTCAGTTGAACCGCACTGTAAATATCCAGCTCCCGAGTAAAGACCAAACTCTAGACCCAGATCATGGATATACTCTCCAAGAGCTTTAGGACCCGATGGGAACAGAGTCTCATTCCATTGTAGTCTTCCTTTGCTATCTCGGTCTCGCGAAGGCCATCCGCAGTCGACGGTGACGATGCTGTAGCCGAGATCCTTGAAACCAAGATCAACCAACCCTTTAGCATTAATTTTGATGATGTCCTCGGACGGCCGGCAATTGTAGTGATTGTAGCTATTCCATCCCATTGGTGGAGTGGGAGATTTGACGGTCTTGCCATTTGCGCTGGCAAGAAGCGCGGCAAATACAAGGGAAGCCATATTGATGACGAGAGGAGAATAATCAATGCACGCTGAGAAGCATCCCAAGGAAAGTTGTATCACTCTTATACTCGCTCTGTCCATGAAAGCGCGTATTCAACCCGGATTCCAGGCTTTTACCCATCAAACTTTTGGGTCTTAGATGCAGACGGGACGAGAATGGAAACTCATGACACCATACTCACGATTCGATAGGTGCGGCTACCTCACGAGCTAACATACGATCACAGATTCAATTGCTAATAGGTGCGCATCTTGATTTTGCGTTAAGGTATGTCGATCACCGACGCATGGGGTATTTTACCTGCGGGGAACCCCTCCCTGTTCTTGTTTGACGTTACATCCCGAAACGGGGCGAAGAGGATCAAGATTAAGTGTACGGAAACTGAACTGAGACCGAATGGAAGATGCACTCACGGTTTGTTAGGCGATCAAATGGTCATGTGTTCATTCAACCGTTGAATCATTTAGCTACCCAGCACGTTGAGAGTAGCATTGACCATCCCCGCCGAGATATGTAGGACATCTTTCAAGACCAAAAAGGATGAAAGGTGCTTGTCTACAGTGTATACTTTGTTCCGCCAAAAATTGGAGCCATCTGACCTGGCATTTCCTTCTCAATAAGCCCCTTAAACCTCCATCCAGTACAATGTCCTGGCATCAGCAAAGCCGGCTTGAGATCCTTGAGATCCTTCATGCTCTGCTCCATCTTATCAGGCGACGCATCTGCGAGGTGGTAGCCGCCAACGATGGCGTAGATAGGGCTGTTATCGATGGTTTTAGCATGCCTGGCAATATTAATGAGGCCGGCGTGACTGCAGCCAGTGAAGATGACCAGGCCCTTGCCTGCGAAGACGTTAGATACGGTGATTGATTGAGAGATGAGAGGGACTTACCTTTGAGCTTACACATGACAAACCGCTCTTCCATGATCAACTCGTCCTTGATCCATTCATCCTTGGCCGGATCATATCGAACACCACCTGGGATGCCACCTTCATACTCTGTCTGGCGCGGAATCTCTCCAGATATGAGAAAGGCATCATCTAGAATGGTTCGTGCCTCATCCAAGACAACTGTCTTGCCACCGGCACTATTGACCTCACCCACAGTAGGGTCTGCCTCTAGCGAAATAGGTTGATCGAACATAATTCCTCTGAATGCTGGCTTATCTGGAGGAAGCGCAACAATGACCTGATCGCCATCTGACCTCCCGCTGCTGGCGAGCCGAATCGCCGAGAGAAGCCCACCAGAGTGATCTCTATGCCAATGCGAAAGAACAATAGCACCTATATCAGTCATTGGGAGCTTGAGTCTCTGGACGTTTTTCTCGAAAACGTCTTCCTCGGGTCCGGCATCGAAAAGCAGCGTGTGAAACTTATCGTCCTTCTTCGCTGTCTATCAAGGGTTTAGTACACGGTACTGGCAGTAGAGAGGACAATCTCACGATAAACAAGGACAGGCCATGAGCGCCGCAACAGATATTTCGCATTGGCATTTCCAACCGAGCTCCTCCTCGAGAGCTGGGGTCAGACACGGGGCTCAATGGGACACCGGCGAAGGATTGGGCATGCTGAACCCGCGGGTTTGGGCTCGGCGAGATTTGATCAATCTCATCATTGATCAAGACATGAACGTCGAGGCTGTCGACTTCGATGAGTGATGGCGGGTTTGACGTCATACTGAGAGAAAGAGTACTAGATGTGCTATTTCATTCTCATTTTCTAACGGGCAGAACGTGTCTTATGAACAACTTTTGAAGCCATCGTATCATGCCAAGTCCTTTCTGAGTCATGAAATACGATGTTTGCGGCGTTCGGCTATTGACAGTGTCCGAGATGTTCTTAGCTCGGCTGTCTCCATCATCGCAGCAATATTGTATGGGTAGCCCAATTTCATGATGTTCTCTTACAAATATTCTAATGACCTAAGAGCAGACGGAGAATAAACAACAGGCCGAGGAAGAGGGCTTCTTTGGCGATCCCTCATGCTCATGATCCCGCTGAGTAAGACTTGCAAGGTCCGTGTGATGCCGAGGCTAAAAATACCCCTCATAACTCCGAATACAGCAATAAACACCGACCAGCATCACGCAGACCGATTGTGAAATACAGTGATATTATTTTTCAACTTTCAGTAAGCAATATTGACATCATGTTTCCATCCCCTCAAGACCCGATTATTATCGGTGTCGGAGAAATCCGCCAAAAGAAGTTCACCCTCGAAAATACTCTCGAACCAGCAGAGCTTATCTTATCAGCAATTCGCCATGCAGCAAAAGATACAACTGTCGATGTTATCAACCATGTAGACAGTATTTCTGTTGTTCCCCCGTGGTCTTGGACATATGATGATCTACCAAAGCATCTTGCCCAGAAACTTGGCGTTCACCCTTCGCATCTTGAGCTCTCGAGTCATGGAGGTCATACGCCTGCGTTGCTGTGCGACGCAGCAGCCGCCAGAGTGGCGGCCGGAGAAACGAAGTTAGCTGTTGTTACAGGAGGAGAGGCGTTAGCATCATGTAAGTTGATGTGAGATTGGGATGGAAGAGCCTTTAGCTGATGTGCGCCAGTGTTTGCGTGTCAGAAAGCTGGACGTCTTCCTCCACCGGGATGGACTGAGATGTCTCCTGATGCAAAATTATATGGCCCGAGTGACCCTGCACTCTTGAAAGGTGAGCCTTAACTCAAATCTTATTAGAGACTGTCTGATAGGATGAAGATGTCGGTGCCTCGCACTCCATCGGAATGCCAATTCAAGTATACCCTCTATACGAAAACGCATACAGAAAGCATAACCAGCAAACATTCCATGAGAATCATCATGAATCAGCAGCCCTTTACGCCGAATTTGACAAGATTGCCTGTCAACATCCGATCAGTTGGAGAGCAGGCGAAACACCACGAGACGTCGATGCTATTAAGACGATAACCAAGCAGAATCGGATGATCTGCACACCTTGTATGTATGTTCGCCATGGACTCTGACTATCAGCTAACTATTTAGACCCATTGTTGATGAATGCCTTTAATGGTGTAAACTTGGCGGCGGCCTGTATCATCACTTCTGCTGAGTATGCTACCAAGCTAGGCGTCCCCCAGGATAAATGGGTGTACATCACTGGCGGCGCTGGCTCGAACGATAGTTCACATTGTCAGTCGACTGTCCCCCCTCAAATGAGGTGATTGCTGATATTTAGTCTAGTTTGGGAGCGAGCCAACTACTTCTCAAGCCCTGCTATCGAGTACTCCATCGACAAGGCTCTCGAATCCGCTGCGCTCACTAAGAACGAGATCGACTGCTTCGACTTCTACTCGTGAGTTCAAGAAAAATGGGCATTGGGGTGGAACTCACATGATGATAGGTGCTTTCCCATCGTCCCGAAACTTGCTTGTAAGCATGTCGGTCTCGATGTTCAGAAACCAGCCAAGCCTATCACTTTACTTGGTGGCCTTACTTCCTTTGGCGGTGCAGGCAACAACTACTCTCTTCACGTAAGATCTCTCGTGCTCTGAGGATTATGATCTAAGGTTTCTGGACAGGCAATCGCGGAGATGACAAGAGTCATTCGAAGCCGAAAGCATCAAACCGGCTTGGTGCTTGCGAACGGAGGAGTTCTATCCTGGCAACATGCTCTGTGTTTGTCGGCTCAGTCGCGGCGCAATGTCTCCACTTATGTGAACAGAGAAGTTCTTGATAATGGTGATGTTTCTCAAGGTCCAGCGTTTACCCCAACAGCGCAAGGCGAAGCTGTAATTGAGGTTTGTGCCATGCTCCAATCATTTACATCTATCTAACGCGTTACGTGATTATAGACTTATACTGTGGACTATGATCGAAAGGGACCCAAGCTCGGCCATGTAATTGGAAGACTGGTTGAGAATGGACAGAGATTCATTGCAAACCATGGTGATGAGCATACATTGGCGACTCTTGTGAGTACTAACGGAGAGCCGATTGGTATGAAGGGTCGTGTGAGCGGGGCTGATGACGGCCGAAATCTCTTCACTTTATCAGCGAGTGCAAAGCTGTAGAAAGCAACTATAGACTGTGACGAAGTGCATAATTGACAATAGCCTTGTGTAATCACCGACGTAATATTGAAGCTATCACCGGCAGTATTTCTGTTTATTTCCGTTAGTGTATGAAGTGGCCCCATGATTCATGCTCGTGATTGATGAATCGGTGCGGAGCTATAATAATCCGGAAACAAAACCTTACCAAGACATTGACAACGCTGATCCTTCCTTTTTGTCAATCTTGAATGCATTTATGACGTCACATCTCATTCCGTGGAAATGGCATTGGCAACACGACTTCTTCTCGTCGCCTTCGTATGCCTCCTCTTCGCCGACCGCGTCTCAGCCTTTGGAGCAGGTGAAGTAGCAGGCACTAGCGAATTCAACGGTTACGTCTGGCGTCATGGCGACATCGTCGAAGCCCTTCGGTACCTCCCAGCGAGTTTCGTGACGCACTACAGATTTTCAACTCTCGAGCGACGACAAATTTACTTTGGGAACTGGCTACGAGACTTTTCGCAAATCATCGATACAACAGGCCTTGACAATGTTCCGGAACCTGTTCTCAGGGCTATTGTCAGCATCATGGGGTTTCTGGAGTTTGGCTTCGCGACCGACGAGTTCGAGGTGACGCGCGAGCGCTTGGGATGTTACACTCATGTGGAGCATATCGACAACCCCAAGGGATACCCGAGTAATGCCAAGGAGATTGACGAGAGGTTGAGAGGGCCTTTGGATCCACGCGAACTCGAGTTTGACCCCAAGACGGGCATGAAGAATTACATCGCAAACTCGGGCAAAGGCTGGGATACGTCTGCTGATTACGTCACGCGAGAGCTACGCGAGTGCATTCGACTTGGGCGCGAGAAGGATCCAAAGTCGAAGAAGGAAGCTTTCATTCATCTTGGCGCTGCGCTTCATACCCTCGAAGACTTTTCGGCGCATAGCAACTTTACGGAACTCTGCCTACATGAACTTGGCGAGCACGACGTCTTTGCCTTTGTCGGCGAAGCCTGTCGCGTCAAGACGCCACGATGGAGAAGTCGCATGGTACCGCCCATCGTCACTGGCACTTTCGGAATGCTCGACATCTTTCACAGTATTCTTGGTGAAGCCGACGACATGGCCATCCTCCAGTGCAAAGGCTCACTGCAGAATCTCGAGAACGTGCGCAAGCCGACCCCTCCTTTCACATGCCCATGCTGACAGCCAACAGGAACTGAACCTCGGTGAAATCGCCTTCCAGCACATCTTCGACCTACTCAAAGCCGCGATACAAGCGATAAGCAAACTAGCCTCCAAGACGAACGACCCGATTCTCCAACAGCTCGAGACCGTCGGCGTGCTCTTCAAGAAAGCCGAAGAAGAAAAACAAAGCTCAACCGCCGCGAGCAGCCTCGACGCCAATCAGCTTTGGCAGACCATCGAACCGATCTTCTACCTCCACGATCGAATCAAGAAATGGATACAAGAACGCACGGAACAGCATGATGCTGACCCGCTGTCGGAGGAGTCGAGCACGCAGTTGGGCAAATACACGGACCAGCTTGTCTTCAAGTATCTGTCGCTCATGATTGAGAGCTCTATCATGCAGTTGCGCAATGCGCTTAAGGCAGCGAAAGAACGTGTTGATGCTGAAGCTGCGAAGTCGACTTCTGCCGAAGTCTATCTCGATGGCGACGGGTCTGATCCGAGCCATTCGGACATCTCAAAGGATCACTTCAGCAACGTCCTCAACCAGCCTGCTGGTCTCGTCTCCTCCGTCACGACAAACTGGACAACGCAACAGGTCGTCAAATGCTGGGATGATCCATTCCGCAACGAAGAAGAAACAATCCGCCAGATCCTCACAATCATGCATCATCCCGCCTTCCCACGCCACAAAACACCCATCCAGAAATACATGTTCACCGCCGTCGAAGAATGGTGGAACCACAACACGGCCTCCGAAAAAGAGACCATCCGAGGTATGCTCACAAAGGAAAGCGTCCGCAACCGCCAGCACGAGAATCACACCCTCACTCTCAAAGATCTCGAAGGGAAGAGGAAAGGTGTCGCTGATTTCCCTGGCTCAAGACCCAAGATCAAGGAGAGACCTGCTAAGCCGTCACCTTTGACATGGGCTGTTGGCGAAGCGAAGAAGGATGCAAAGTGGATGTTTGGCGCGGTTAGAAGAGGCGCTGGCGACCCCGTTGCGGCGGTTTGTTACATCGGTGAAGGTCTGTATATGATGATTGTTTACGTTTTCATGATGCTTTTTGGTGCGTTTGGATTGAAGGCGAAGGCGTCGAGGGATTAGGATGTGATGTTAGCTAGATGTGATACCTGGTAGATCGAGATACATGAGATACACGAAATGTACACTAGACTCTTTGCTTGGAAGCCTTGACAGCTTGTCTCCTTATGCTTTTTCTATACACTGAATCACGAGTGCTGTCGCTGCTCTCGATATCCTTTTGGGGTGCGACCTTCTCATTGGGCTCAGAGCTTGAAGCCACCAACTCTCTTCTGCAAGATTTGAGCAGGGTCATACCTTTTGCTGACCGACCTGAGAAATTCCAGCTCATCAGCTCCGTATGACTCAAACGGCTTTTGGTATGGCGTAGCGTAGTTGAGGTACTGGAACTTCTGCAGCAGTCCCTTTGCACGAGCATCCTCTTCCCATACTGACAGAACCTCCTTGGCCTTTGCTTCAACGTTTGAGTTAACAGCCGATTTCGGCCACAGCGCTGAGATAAGAACAACTATCATTGTTAGCAGATGTTCATGGGATGATTCAATGGGTACCTACTATAGCCATCATGGGCTGTTTTAAGGCCGAGGACATTGGTGTGCTTAGAACCTTCCAGCATCGCTGCTACCAACGGCTCAAAGGCGATACTCCATGTCACGCCGTCCTGTGGGTTGAACGAATAGATAGTGTTGTTGAGGGTCTCAAACATATGCTGCATATTTTGTGCGGATGGCTTCAGAGTCAATGTCGCAAAAAGCCAGTTCCTAGATCTGTCAGAGCCCGTTCAATCAAGCTCAACGTTGGAACTCACAAAGGCGGCGTATCCTTCTCATTCGCAAACTCTGCCAATGTCGTAATATTATTGACCAGCTTCGTGTGAGGCACATCTGAAAGACCCTTGAAGATCTTTGGCTGGGAAACGGGCTTCGTGTATACAGCCGATGCTGACAGTGACCAGCCTTTGGATGCTGAGCTGTAGAGAAGACTGGTAACCAAGGACGCGTCGGGATCGTATGTCGATGAATCAAGTAAGTCTGTAAAAGCCTGGAAGACCCTCCCCCTCTCGGTAATATTGTAGGAGATGCTTGTTGTAGATATGTCGCCCTGCGGAAATGTTTCAATGTCGAAGCGGCTAACAACTCCAAAATTGTTGCCCCCTCCTTTCAAAGCGAGGAACAGGTCTGAGTTCTCTTTCTTATTTGCATTGATCAGAGTGCCATTAGCGAGTACAACCTCGTAGTTGACCACCCTATCACAAGCCCATCCGACTTTGGTAGTGAAATGCGATATTCCTCCACCAAGGAGCAAGCCTCCAACACCGACATTTCCGTTTCGACCTCCGGCGACTTGAACACCTGAGCCGTCAAGATGCTGATAGACGCCAAGCCACTTTGCGCCTGCGCCGATGCTTGCAATGGTTGACCTCTTGTTCAGAGACACGGATGAGAGAGTTGTCATGTCAATGGTCACGCCGCTGTCGGAGTTGGCGAAGCCTTCTGCAGGAGCATGACCATGACTCTTGATTGAGAATTTGCAATCTTTTTGTGTGCTGATTATCCTCAAGGCAACGGCAACATCGTGGGCGGTGGTAGGCTGCAGGACGCAATCGGGGTGAAGCGCAGACTCTTGTTTCGACCAGTAGCAAGTTAACGTGGCGTTGTAGCTTTTGGTATCAGGAAAGCTGATTTTGTCGCCGAGACTCCCCTTTAATTGATGACACTGAAGCTGTCAGCAATTATAATTTTATCATGTTTGCCCCCAAGGCACATACACATGTTGATGCTAGCACGCTGGAGGATAGTAGAGCGGCAACGAAATGAGCGGTAACGACCTTCATGTCAGATATTGAAGAATGAGAACCTGCAAATGAAATAAAATCTGGGGTCCCCAGACTTTCTTGACTTAAGCTTGAGATCTTTTATCAATTGTGTTATTCGGACCGACTTGATGATTTCATGGCACTAAGACGCTTTTGATGCTGATATTCGGTCATAGTATGCAGTAGCACGGCTCTTCGGCATCATGAGGATGAGAAATAATTGCTATTCAGCCTGAAGACAAAGCAAATAAAGCAATAAGACGCAGAAGCTCAATCAGCCTTGATTTAAGGTATATGTTTCTTGACACGATACATAAACACTAAAGTTACATAAGATAATGCCCTTTCCAAGATCCTTCTGCCAACCATGCCGCATCGCCAATCCTTAAAGCCAATGATCCAGTTGTCAGCCCATACGATATAGTTCGGCCGAGTATATATGAAGGCTTTGTGGTGAATGTCGAGCGAGGCGGTCTTGTTGTGATCGTTCAAAGGGATGTCTAGTGCAGGCGTTTATTTCTTGCACTTCTTCTCAATGTGGTGCCACTTCTCGCCCTTGGGGCACTTGCACTTGTGGTGCTTCTTGGTGTAGACCTTGCCGGAGTCGTGGCACACGCACTCGCTCTTGGCGTGATCCCAAGAAGCGTGCTTGCCGCAGTGGTGAAGGATGCTGCGATCCTCGAGATCAGCGGGCTCAGCGTCGGGGTTGGGGAGGGCGGTGACTGTGCCCATGGCGAGAAGAGCGCCGAGGAAAGCCTTGTTGAGAAGCATGATGAAGGTTTGAGTTGGTAGTTGAGAGGTTGTAATTAGTTTATGTTGAAAGGAAAGATGAGAGAGTGGTGTTGTGAATGATACAATAGGATGCTGGGGAGCTCATATGGCTATATACCTCTTGGCTTATCCAGAAGCTCCCTAAGCTCACTTGAACTTCAAGCACATGTACAATGTGAGTATTGAAACTTCCCGTCTCGGATATCGGCCTCTTAGTCAAACACTGGGGTTATACGGCTGATCGGCAATGAAGCTGACAGGGCTGTCATAAAAACATGGAGCACTGCCACTGCTAGAGCTAGCTGTGCTTTTATGTCAACCTTTGTTTAAGTTGGGAAATATCCCGTCACTCCCGAGCTACCTTGCATTGTTCGTATTCACGATTCGATACTTTTACCAATTGACAATGCAATGCCCCTTTCGCCCTAAATTACCCCAGATTCGATTGAAGCCACCCCTGGGGCTATGCTTCAGCCCGATTACGAGAGGTCCAATCAAATTGGCTAGGCTTCAAGTTGTTAGACCTTTATTCCCATTTCCATCCGGAACGGTGTCCCTTTCAATTGGCAAGCATAATTCTGTTACAGTCATTGCAATGCACAGGAATACGCCATCTCACAAGTAGATAGAAGACCTTGTACTGGTAAGTTAACACAGAAGGTTTACGTTACTAGTGAAAGTCCAAAGCTCGACCTCAGGCTGCTGAATGATGGGGTTGATACAAACAAAGCAATCTTAGATCAGCACTCTCATAGCCTAGGAGCTTTACCGCCGAAGATCTTCAAGAGCTGTGAGCTGTTAGAAGCTATGAGCTGACGCGTCTTCCTTAAAGCCCAAGCGACCGCCCTTCCGAGACCCTCGGAGTTTTGATGCCCTCAAATCGAACAGTCCAGATCCAAACAGCGCATCATGATACTTCTCAGCAAGAGCGGCTAAAACGGAGCGGATATCGCTGCCGAGCGTCTCCCTTGACCGGGGCTTGGGGACTATCGGCACGTTCCGAAAGTCAATATCGAAAATAGTAGTCATCATCATGAGGCTTAGACATTGAGAGCTCCACATATTGCAGAACAATAGCCAATGATAATGAGAAAGATGGTCCTTTGGGGCAGACGATCGAGAACGTTGATTTAATTCACGGCTCTTGGAAAGCTTGTTTTCGGCACTCACGCTGATCAGAAGTGCCATTCACGTGAAGAGTCTTGGCGATACGAGCTAGATATGGGGCTGACTTAATGACCTTCTTGAAACAGACTCAGGCTGAAAACATTCGCTTATGGTCTCTGATATGGAAGATTGCTGCATAGCCACCCAGGAGGTAGTCGAGACGTCCGATCTAAGGTATCATTGAGCTTGTTGGCTTACAGCGTCGAAGGCTGAAAGGGAGGGTTAGCAAGGGAGAGGATAGCCGATGTTGGTCATTAAACCACTACTTCGGATCAGTCGGACACAAAGAAACTTAATTCCAGAGATCTTACATGCTTTACGCCGAAACCAATCGGACAAATTCAACGTGGTGGCTTTGGATTTGTGTTGTTTCTCACAAGAGCAGCGGATGCGAGCAGGTTGGATGAGCCATTGACTTGAACGTGCTGGTCAAGGCCAAAATATCTAATTGTTCCTCCTTACAAATACGGTGCAGGACTGGTACAGACTGTGCTGGGTAACGATGGCAGTTTCCAATGCCAAAGGCTCGTTACAACTAACAACGCAGAGGATTATAAAGCCCGACGCATTCAGCTCAATGCATATACTCAAGTCAGTCATGGAAATCAGCATCAAGCTGTTTGACCTTTGTTTTCACAAGCAATTACGATGGTCATTCGAGCTTTGCGCGTGAAGCATCTCCCGAGCTATGATGTTGGCCCAAGGCCTATAGAATCGGCTTTTCGCAGCAACAACGACGGATAGAGAAGACTTGATGATGAGAGAGCAAAGCTTGTATGTAGTGGTATATCCTAACACACACTAACAAATGCCGCACTGTAGTCAGCCAATGATACGTGTACAGCACGCCTTCGCATGTACCCCTCATCCATGAAATCGTTGACGTCGAAACAGTTCAACATTTCTTCACCGCTTCTCACCAAACTTCGCAATTTTGCAATCTCATCGTAACACTAAACCTTCAGTGACCCATCGCAATCATGACATCTTGTCCGAGGTTCAGTCGAAAGGTCTCGGAGTGCGAGTCCATTATCGCATATGAGTTTAATTCTAAGTCTCTCTGCGCACAAGCACTGAACACAGCCGCCGGCGCGTTGTCTGTTTGTGCTTTGAACGGTTCTTTCAAGCAAATGCCCAAGAATGATCGACTCGCTGTATACGGCGACGCTGCAGCTGCAGCCCACTTGTGCAGCCTCTGGATCAATCGAGGACTCCCGAGGCGTTAGTGATGGTTCTCAAATCCAGCTTGAATTGGATCTAGCTGGTAGTCGAGATTG